>NC_050469.1:11200545-11513045 GCF_013373865.1 Monomorium pharaonis | reverse complement strand
GGCTACCCGCTCATTGGAGCTGCGTTCGCGGCGGTTACCGCCTACCACAAAGCGGAGACGGCGAAAGAGACGGTAACCTGGATAGAGTTTACCTCGGGATATGGGCAACCCTCGCATGGCTACCAACCACTGCGGCCCGGCAATGGAAAATCCGACGACGACGATGACGACGACCGGGGTACTTTTGGCTTCGAGATTCCTCGTCCCGAGTCCGTCTTCACTAGACCGCCTTATCTCTTTTTATTCCGAGTCTTTTGAAGCAATGTCTCGGTCTAACCAATGCCACCCCCGCGTTCCGTTCGAGCGCGTACTCACCTGATCCTACCTGATTAGTGACCGCGTGGTTCAGTTTAACTTTCGTTGCTACCAACGGTATAATCGCAATAATTCTCAAAGTGATTAAATATATTTTCCAGAAGCAAACTTTGGGCACAGGAAGACGTATTAAATATAATCCTTTCCTGAAGGGATAAATTAACTCAACACATCATCCGAGATTTGAGAAAATTTCTCTTTTTTCTCAGTTAGATAACGATCATTTTTAATTGAAAGTAATTTGATATTCTGACAATTAATAATTTCCCGCGAGAAAATAAAGGAATAAAATGAAAGAAATAGAATTTCGATCGCCAGCGAGCGAGATATCGAGGGAAGGCGCTGTCGCAGCTAGCTACCTTCCTGGGTCCTGGTGTTGGATCTGAAGGATAGGAACGATTTAATATCACGCCCACCAGCGGGGAACGCGAGATGGTAGGGAGTCGCGCGAGCCGGTGGCGGAAGCGAGAGGTCGGCGGTGCGAGCCTCGACGCGAGCGGGACGCCGATATGCCCGACGAGCCCGCGTGAGTGGGGGAGTTCGGATATGGCAGTCGGCCAGTTCGCTGTTTGCCTTCCTGAGGCACGGGCCGGTCCTCAGGCTCGTCTCTGTACACCCAAATACTCATCCAGGAAGGCCCCGTGTGCCGCGCCGCCAGTAGCAATTTTTTTTTCTCGTCCGTGCTACCACGAGAGTTGAGGGTGAGGTGCTCGCGGTGTCGCGCGGATTTCCGCTTCCGCGTGCTGTATCGGAGCTACGCTCCCGGGGTTGAGCGGCATGCTCAACAATATCACCGCCGGCGGTTCCGTACACGGTATCTCCGGTAAGTACCGTACACACTTGAGTCACAGAGATCCCAGCCGAATTGGTGCGCGCCGAGGGGAAAACCGTGTCTGGATTATAATTAGCGATATCTTGTCAATAATGTCCGCCGCGATTGTCCGTTCCATGACGTCGATTTAAAATGGCTCGCTGTACGTTAGGACTAAGCTCGAATTAGAAATCCCGAAGCTGGCCGAGATTTGCCGTGTCCGTCGCTTTCCTTTGTCTCGCGTTTCAAATCGAAGTTCTCTGGTTTAAATGCCCTTAAACTGAGCACGAACGTTCATCGGGTAATAATCAAGTGTATGTACTTTGGATTGGCTCTAAATTGGCAGAAATTTAGCGGGTGATTAGCACGAATCGTGTGGATCGTATTATTACGATTCGCCTATTTTTAACTGTGAATTAATGTCGTCAGGTGTTCACCCGTCAAGTCCATCGTATCGATTGTTACAATTGTATTTTTAGCATTGCAGAAATTAATCACGTTTTACTTATCCGATATGTCACTAGTGATTATGTGGACCACGCGGTGTCTAATGAGGTCATACGTAGCGGATGCATTTTGCTCGGGAGCATTGAACGTAACTTGTAACCAGAGTCCTTCGGAAGCCATCGATGTTTCGCCGACGGGTACCACGCGGGTATCGCTTCCGACTTACAGCGCAGTGTTCCGACACACAAAAAAAAACTTTTAACAAACGTGAAATCGTGAAGTGTTGGTCGATCTGATGATTGGATCAGGTATAGACTCTCTCAGGATTAAGTGTCATGAGTCGCAGTTATCAATCTTTTAATAGCAAACAACTGATTTTATTTACGTTAATAGATGAGAAAGTATTACATTTTTTAAATTATAGTCGAAATTTGGAAGAAATGTGGGATAAAATAACAACAATAACATATTTTATATGTAACCGACATTGTCGTGATAATTATAATGACAGTATTACGTCACTTTGTCAATATTATGAAATATTAAAATATATATCTCGCTAAAATCTCTTTTGCTAATTTTGTTTTCGTATTCAATGTGGAATGTCGCGAGAAAAGATAATAATAGGATGATAATGCTATAATAATAGTGTTAAACTTTAACACTTTGGTCTTGATGTCGTGCGCGGCGCCAAGCTGTAGCATCAGGTGTCCCATAAGAAGTGTGCTTCTTCACAGCTTTTATAGTGCGCGAGTCAGTTTATTTCAAGTTTAACGTGTCAGGTTTTTGTTCAATTGTAACGCGGTATTACCACTTCGGTCTACTACAATTAAAAATCACAATTGAAAGTGACGTTAATTAATCAGACGTTATCACGAGCACTACGAGTATACCGGTTTAACGGTAAGCGCACTATTTAGTAAAAGATATTCAAGATGAAGTCAAATTCGTCGGAAAGAAATATCGAGCTCAATTAAATCTTTATTTAAATAGATTCGGTTATAAATTTAGTTACATATAATTTTAAACTCTCCTAAATCTTTCACGTGCATCATTATAGATTACATAACTCCGTTAAAATTAATTACATACCGTTTACCGGCAAAATTTATAACAGAAATATTTATATGTTACGTAATAAGATGATAATTGCATCGGTTAAAATATAGAAAGTGAATTTTAAATTTCAATTATCAATCGAAAATCTTCCAGCTAAGACGATTCTCCTGTGTGAAACAGATGAAAATTAATAAAACAAGTTATAATTTGCCACTGAATAGTTGTTGAAATGGATAATTATATTTTGTGTCGCTTAATGTGAATTTGTAGGTTCTTTTTGTAAATTTTATAAAACTATTTTTTTAGAGTTTATTTCTAATTGTATTGATTTGCGATTTTAAATGCTTGCAAGAAAGATAAATTTCGAGCTAGGATTTCTCTTAATCAATTTGATTTTCATCACCCGTCGGTTGGCGTAGGGACTATTTCATCCGGTTAATCTACTGCGAATAAACCAGCCGCAACTGTGAATTGCAATTAATATAATTTACAAAATATTTATTGTACTGATTGATATTTATAAAATCATATTTCTTACATCTTTTTATTTACTTTTGTATTAACATGCAATAATTTAATAGTTTTTTAATTTATAAAAGATGTTTATATGTATATAGAGAATTTCCTTTTTGTTTTAATGCTCGATATTTGCACAATAAAAATACAAATATTAGCCATTTATATAATTTATAAAGAATAAATTGTTTAATGTATAATTAATAAAATTATTTGACGTTTATCTTTTTTATGCAAAAAATTAAGTAATTTTGTTAATTATTTGACTTTTATTTTCTACACAGTACCTGCATAATGTTTTTTCTATCGTAAAGTTTAAATTACGTCACTTTTATTTTCAAATAAAGAAAAATTTTTTTTTGCTACAGATTAATTTTTTTTTTCAATTATAAATGAAAAAGTTGACAAGAAACGAATTCCAGGAGAATCGCATAAAAGAATAGTGAGATATGCCGGTAACACGTGACGTTGCACGTCTTCGATCTCCTCCATCTCAAGAAAGCCGCTTCTCGAGTTTGATGATCTTAATTACCTCAACACTGATTACATTACGCGAGAAGTTGAGGAACGGTTTAGAGAGTTAGAATGTTGCAGGTGGCGAGAACTGAGTAAAGCGCTACACGTTAACCGGATTAAAAGAAAGTTATAGCTCCATTTTTTTTCACGTTAAGCGTTAAACGTTGATTTTTTTCCGTCGTATTTACTCTGTCACGATTGCAATTTACACACTTGTTTGTCATTTAATTTCGGATTAACATTATTATGATTATCGAATGCGATTATTGTCGAACACCTACGGCAACGTATATGAATAACGAAAGAATTTCTGTCAAAATTAATTTGATCTTGGTTAAGATCTTGATTTCACTCAAACAATTGTAATCGTCGTATACCATCCAGAGTGATTATATCCGAGTTTACGCGAATGTGACAGACGTCACGTCGACGTCACGCTTGTTTCTCATAATAATTGCGCTTATCTGTCTTCCGTCAAATAAGATCAAACATATACTTACGGCCGATCGATTCGCGACTGCGTCGATACGTCTTCAATTACCACTCTTCAATTTATTAAAAAATGAGATTTGGACCCCGGAAACGTTGCGCATATCTCGCCATACTTAAAGTCCGTTAAAATTTTTTATGATATACGTTAATTGCATTTGGTGCATCGGCCATCCATTGAGACAAGGCGGGTACAGCTCGCGAGCGTGACACACGAATAAATACGTCTGTCACGACATTTCCGGATAGTAATGTGATTTATGACTTTATTATTCAGACGTTTCAAGCGCGGGCGGCTGTCAATCACGAGGTTTTCAAATGTCGATAAACGGGCGGCCGTTATAAAAATTCTGTTTTTTTTTTTCTACAGCCGCTTCACACATCCTGAATTACCGCTAGTACTCCATGAACGAAAAAAATATATATACACGTAGAACGAATGCCTAGCCGCAACCCACGCGATCTTTTAGTGATTATAGCATTTTAATTTGATTATGATCTTCGATAATCCGGTCAATTGCGAGATTAAATAATCATTTTCAATCTTTAACAAGAGGGAAAATAATCTCGAAATAATACTGATTATGCAAAGTAAATATTAGAAAAAAAATTTTTTTTTTATTAGGAAATGCAATGTGATACTCTGATTGCATGCCATTTCTATACCTATAACAGAGAGTTTATAATATTGCAGTACATAGAAAGAATCTTGATGAAAGCAAAAAAATTTACGTAAAAATCTGCATTTTTATCAAATAAAAAGAAGATATAAAAAAGAGGATCATAAAACAATAGCCGTACCATTAAATTCCATATATAACAAAATAAGACCATTAAGTTCTATAATGCAAATAAAAAGACGTCGTAAAATTCATTCATATAGGAATATTCATTCAGTTAAGTTTCATCACACGGTAGTCTGAGAGAGTTTAATATCGATTCTCGGTAACTTTATATAACTTTACGGCCATAACAAGTTAAAATATTATATATATTCCGTATTTATTTTATTATTAAAATGCATAATTAAATGAAATTATAAAGTATAAATTTCTGTGAAATGCAGCAAATAGATCTTCTGGAAAATCTCTTTCGTACAAACAGATATCTTTATCATGACATTTCCGGCTAATAAATGAAAATAATACGTTTCATAATATAAAATAAAAATCTTAACATCGAACGTAGAAACATAGAGAAAAATCTTCAAGATCTTTTTGACAATGGGAAATTCTTTGCGCCAAACGTTTAGTTTTATGAAAAATTTCTCACATTTATAAATATCGATATAAATGTCAAAACTAATAATAATCCTTTCGTTTGAATTATTTCACGTTATTTCACTTTTCCTACTTCTCGCGCAGTTTCGTCGCATTTATTCTAACGCGTTCCCGCTCTTTGCGGGTGGAAATTTTTAACGAGCGGTCTTTTCCTCCTTGATGACGCAGAAGATGTGTCCACGTCGCGGTCGTACCTGACTAAACTAGTTTACCTCATTACGTAAGCATCTTTGACAATGCACAACGACGTGCGATACCCGCGATCTAACACGCGGCGCAGTGTAGGCGTACCGATCCGAGATGGACACCCTTCACGATACAACGATACATTCACGTATGCACGCATTACGTATACACGATGCCGCACGCTCATATACGAAGACACGAAAATCTATGCATGTACACGTGCACGTGCATGCAGGTGTGCGTGGAGTACCGGGACGTGTGTTTGCGCGCCTAGAAGTCCAGCGTATACGGTGACGATTCTCGCACCTCCTCGCTAAGTGGTCCGTACACCCCTCGGCCAGCTTCTGCTCCTATACAAATTTAAACTACGTAGAGTGGGCGCGTGGGGCGGGCGAGCGAGAGGCATGTGCGGAGCACGAGGAAGCCCGGCGAAAAGAAAAAAGACGGGAGAAAACTGAAGCGGCACGTCTTCTTTTTTTCTCTGCCTCTTACCCACCTCGTCGCTGCACGCTACACGTAGGAGGTACGAAGGATGCGCAAGATCTGAAGCGGTACGACAAGGAGCACGGTGTGCTGGGTGTGAATCTGGGCTCCGGTCTGTCCGCGGGTGGTGGCCTCACGCTTCATCAGGAATTGATCATGACTATGCCCGGCGCAGGTACGTAAAGCTTCGTCGTCGCTCTCGCTGCGAAACGTTCGATCTCGTCAAGAATCATTAGTCAGAAGAGCAGAAGACGCGGAAACGACTAACTAACCAAGCGCAAGCTTAATCCTCCATTTTTTAATTTTGATAGTAGAACCGTTAATTTCACGAGGCTACCAAAAAGAGAGTGAATAAATGAAATAGGAGAAAGTCGACAAATTGGATTATTCCAGTTTTTAGATGCGTCTTTTATTTGCATTTTTAAGATGGCATTGCAAAATCATGAACAATTTGCAATTGAACGAATGACAGATTTCATTTGTTCATTAAATGAGCTGAATGATGGTAAATGAAAAGATGAATCGCATCGATTTTCTACGAATACTACGTGAGCAACCTCAGTAAGCGTATGATATATTCCCAGAACGGATTGCGCGATGTTTCCATCATGAGTTAGATAGGCGAAACCATTTTGCAGCAAGTACAATTTTTTGCAAGACACATTTTCATATTATTTGGCTGAAAAATTTAAGTATGTTGAAAAACACGTAACGGATATATATTATTTATTTTGTAATTTATTATATTTATATTTTGTAATTAGTGTGGTTGCACAACAAAAATACTATATATAGAAATCTTATGTAATATATATTTCATATAAGTTAAATCGAGTCAAATTAATCAATAATTTGCGACTATTTAGAACTAAAATGCAATTTCAAAACTATGCTTAGAAATTTTTAATAATAAAAATTAGAACACAGCATTTTTAAGATATCGATTTTCGAAATTCTTATTCTGGATTTGATGTTAAATTGGTCACGTCATTTTTATATATCACGTTCACATTTAAGTTACATAAATAAAATTTAAAAGCACATATTAAATGTATGTACAAGTTTTTAAATTTAACTGTTGAACAATATACAGCACATGTTAAAGTCAATCAATATAATTATAAAATATTTTGGATATAATATATTAATATATCTACTTAGTTTGATTAAAAGATATTACTCCTAGATAGTTATTAATCGTACATGTTAATAAAATTGATAATTGTTCCCTTAATAAATATTTTGACTATCAAGTATAATAAACTTTATTAGTATTGCTGCTCGCTCTAATCAATTTCACATTTTTTTCACAGAAATGATTTTTTTATGCCAATTAATTTTTAATTGTTAAAATCTATACAACTCACATATTATTTTGTATTCCTTAAAATGTAGAAGACGCGACAGAAAAAAACTTTGTGGCTTTATCTTTTAATTATCTCATTTTCTTGACTAGTGATTCATTTTAGAACAAAAGATAATCGATATCGGAGAAAATTCAACACTTTGCGTTTATATTATTTAACCACGGTTTTTATTTCAGGTAGCGCGGGGGGCATCGGGCAAGGCGATGACAAACCTGCAAAGCAAAAGCGACATCGGACGCGTTTCACACCGGCTCAGCTAAACGAGCTGGAAAGGTGTTTTGGCAAAACTCACTACCCGGACATCTTTCTGAGGGAGGAAATAGCACTAAGGATCGGCCTCACGGAAAGTCGCGTTCAGGTAGGTGTGGTCAAAATGTACACACGGCCGTTGGCACGAAATGATTAATTTCAACGTGCGCTAGAAAACTTATCGCGTGACTTTGCGTTCACCGTTGTGCCTGAATTACATGCGAGCCTCTATGTTTTGCACGTTAAAATAAAAATTGCAATTTAGCATTACACGTCTGGACGCTTATTTAAATAGGCCGCTGTGTGAAAAGAGGATATTGCATGATTCAATTCTTTTTTTTTTTTTACGATTCGGTTCGCTTCGGGAGAAGTTAATTATCTGTTTCCCAGAAAATCAGATTTAATTTTTCGTAACGTATATACCTTCTGCAACGGCCGATTCATTTGTTTAAGTGCCTCAATTACTGTGGTGATTTATTATCGTTATAAATATTATCATATAAATATGGAGCAAATATCTGACACGGTATACGAGTGAAATAATAATATGGTGAACAACATAAGGACAGACGTTTTTATAAAAAGATAATGTCTCCGAGATGTGTAAAGATTTGGTGGCACAGATGTGTTTGAATGATATTAGGGTACGGTCGCATGGATTGGCGTATCGTGACCTCGCGGTTATCCTTAGAAACGTATACCCAGACGACAGTACCGGAACTCCGGCGGAATCAATTGTGCCGGCCTACTGTGGCTTTTTGGATTAAAGTGAAACTTGGAGCAGCAGCTAAGCCCTCGCCCTGCGGGGTTCCGAATTTTGGTGGGTTCCACTTGGTTGCGAGGCGACCGCGAAACTTTGCGGAAGATCGCAAGTCCTGCATCGGGAATTCCAGGATCAAGGATCCAGAAATCCTGACCGCGATTCCCCCAAAAGCTGCTCTTTAATTATATTGATTTTGCAAAAGCTGTTGTAGTATCGATCTTTGGATTCTTTCTTTTGAAAATCCACATGAAAAGAATGTATTTTGATAAAATATAAAAATTTAATTGGATATACGGATAAAAATTATTTCATTAAATGTTCAAGCTGGTTGCTAGAATATTGAAACCTTTTATAGCATTGATTATACTTGAACGTCCTCGTAATTATTTTGATGGTCCAACAAAACTATTTTCAGATCTGTATTTGAATTAAATTTTCAGATACTTTTCAGCAAAATTGTTGTTTCCACATATATAAGACATATATATAGAATCTATTATTAATTATGATAGTACAAACTAGTATTCAACTTAGTTAATTACTCAACATATGATTGAGGAAAAAGTTTTATTTTATAATGCAAGAAAAATTTATAGAGGAATAATTAAGAAAGAACTAATTATTGTATTAATACAGAGAGATGTAATGAATTAAAAATAGCGTATATAACGTTAACGACCAACATTAAAAATAGACGCGTCAACAATAAATGTCGGATCAAATTAAAAAGACACGATAAATCGAGGCATCTTCCGCATTATAATTTAACGAGCATAATGTGCTTTTGACAGCAAGAATACACTCGTGATTTCCGCGGTTGATCTAAATACGGAACTGACGGAAATCTCAGAATTTATGAAACGAAAAGGCTTGAAAGACTTCCTCCCCCTGTCCTATTCATCTAAGAGAGTTTATCGACCTCTCCGTTTGATTGCTGGTCGTATTATTAGCACGTATTTCATTAAAGATCCGAAAGGAAAATTAAACTAACGATATATTCGGCTTCAATGAAAAGTTTCATTGCAATGATAAAACGATAAAGTGAAGAGTCAACTAAAGGTGATGAGGATCAACAGGGTGCGTCAATAAATTAAGATTCCGATTTATAATATACTGATAGTCAAGGAGTATTTTGCTCAATTGAAAAGATAGAGATTTAAAAATGAAGAAGATAATCTTTTTAATATTAGTTTTCTTAATATTAGTTTTTCTTAATTATATTTTTAATTTTTACATCGTGACGATCATTTTACACGTTAAGTTAATTTGAAAACAAGCCGCACGGAGCAACTAAAAAAATCGTCTTTTTGATCAGATTTGACCATCGCGAGAGGGTGATTTCAACCTCCCCGCGGGCTCTCCGCTGACAGAACTTTTTTAAGTCTCCGGGGCACGTCTAGAAAAACGGAGTTAATAGAAATTCATGAAAATTTTATTCGCAACTTGGAGGCGTCAGTCAAGCCGGGCGTTGTGCCGCATACCAAGCAGCCACGCTCCGTCCCTCTCGTTGCGCGTATATATAAATTCACACACGCGAATATATCCCCATATTTGGTCGTTATGTAATAAAACGTCTGCACCGTTATGTCTCGATATTGGTAACTTTATAATCCGATTAATGATAACTTTATTATCTCGGTCGGGCGCTAAAAAGGAAATCTTTAGAGACGCTTGAGATTCTCCAGGGCGATTCGTGGCACTTACCAATTACCCTTCTAAACACTTTAGTCCCACTTCCAAATCGTTTTTTCGATACCTCCTGCGGATATATTTATTCCGTGGTACATATATTTTTAACAAGTCAATACTCTTTTCCCTCCCCCCCTCCAGTTTGTATTATATTAATCGTAACGTCTGCCGCGACTTTTGATTTTCGTCGAGCGACACATTGACCCCGGCTCGGGTCTTCCGGTTGTTTAATGAATTAGTGGTAGGTTTCAAAGTCACCCGGAGGTATATACCCGGTGACATTTTCGGAGCCCACGGTAGCGCGTGTTCGTTTCGACGAGGCGGGAAGCGTCGGGCGAGAGAAAATAAAAAAAAAAGGGAGAAAAATAAAAAAAACGGAGAAAAGGGAACGAAAGAGACGGGCGAGAAAGAAGGAAGAGAGAAAGAAACGGGAAAGCGCGCGAGGGAGGAAAACGGATCGGGATTCGTGGGTCTGTCGGGCGGCAGGCTGCCTAATTGAAAGAGGTTTTCTGTGGGCGAGGGTAGACATCAGCGTGAACGAAGCGTTTCCAAGGAAACCCGGCGGCGGGCACTCGTGTGGAGAGGGCCTTCGGCACCAATGGGGCTGCGAGGGAAAGGCGCCGGCGCTCAGCATCGCTATCGAGCGTCGCTATCAAAGGTTTCTTGACTTGCCATGGCGGATCCATCCGTGTGTTTTAAGGACGAGGCCGAGTAATCTCCTTTTATTTCTACCTGCCTTCAATTACTTCCGCTCTGCCCGGCGGCGGTTACGCGCCGATCGTCCGAGCGGTAATGAACTTGAATGGAAAAAGATCCCGATGCGCGCCCACACCACCACGCGCCGCGTCACCCCCATCCCCCCCCCCCCCCTCGCCACCTCGCGGTTTCTCTCCGGGACCTACCAGAAACGGAATTCCGCATTTCCATTTAATTATGAATTTAATTAGACATTCCAAATATATACATATGTATACGCACGTACGTCAAACTACAACAAGGGAATTCGAAAAATTCCGACCGTCATTCAGAATGCATCTGTTAGTGTCTTTTGAGAAATCGTCTCGTCACGAATATTCGTGAGAAATTAAATTTATATTCGGGGATCGGGGGAAAATCCATTCATTGAGTGATTCAGACTTGCTTTTTTAATCCGCGTTACATTGCATCGTAAATTATAACACTCCGCATCATTGATACAGTAAGCGTAATAGCTCTGTTGTATAATCGTTGCATTAATGGGTAGAAAATTGCTCTCTACGAGTGCGTTGCACATAATAACGTGGCAGCTAATTCCCTCCCTCTACCCCTCCGGCAACTGCGATAGTTACACAAGAATTGCTTCGTTCATTCGTCGATGCATTCTGCTTATCCGATTATCCCTTACACACGTTTGCTTTCCTTTATTACGTCGCAATTTTATTAAATAATAATTCTTCAAGTCTGTAGTATACATATTTTTTTTGTTTTGTTCTGACGCGTCAAAATGTTAGACGGCCCGATGTTTGCTTTATTATTAACTAAAAAATTGAATCGCGTTTCTCTGTTGCCGTTATTACGCAGAATGCTTTTGTATTAATTTGCAAATGAAAAAAAAAACTATTTGTCGTTATAACTAGCTGCACTCAAAATGCGATCGATACCGCGTGCAATAGAGATATTTCGAATGCAATCGGCGCATGAATACATGCACGTATACGCGCACACGCCGCTGGCCGGAGCGAACGGTCGCATGGAGAGATTAATCAGTCACCATTTTTCCGATCGAGCACAATGCGGCGGAACAATGGGAAGCATCCCTGATTAGCAACAAAATACTTGGAATAGCGTAATGAAATATTACGGTTCATCGATTTGTAATTTATTATCGCTCGAAGAGAGGCGTAATTGCTGCTCCATCTCTAATTCCCGTTAATGAACAACTATTAAATTGCACCGGGTAACGCATCGTGAGAACTGCTGTACAAACAACAATTACTTCGAAGTGGCATTATGCAGCTATTTGGAATTATGTGTAACATTTAATTAACGTCTTAATGCGATTATTGTTCCGTCGCGAACTCGTTAGCGCGACGATACGTATTGTGTCCTAAGATGCGTATCGGGGGATACGCGCATTTCCGCGCGTGACGTCACCGCGAGATTTGACTGATATGCGTATAGGATATGAGGGGATATCGCGCCGATTTCGCGCGCGTTCATCCGAAATAAAATAATTAAGAGCCGCCGACTTTTATCGCTGAAAAATGCACGGGTTTTTGGTGAGTGTTCACTCCGCTTAATTAGCCGTAATGGACATAATGAATTTTACATTAGACTGAGTTTTATCATTTTCGAAAAAAAAAGGGTAAACTCGCGCACATACTCTTTATAGACACACACACACACACACACATACACCGGCATAACCAACCCCCGCGGCTGCACCGAAATGGTCGCGCGCGGCTGTTGCGTTTGACGTGCGACAACCGCTCTTCATAAGCGCGAAGAGCGACTTATTAAAAACGACACGTTCCAGCATCTTAATAATTCCTATTCGGCAGCGAGAACGCAATCGCAAGCGGCAGGATATTCTCACAATTTTCGCGTGTAACCTTGCAAAATTGCCTCGGACCTCTATTAATGAAATTATTCGAGGTTTCGCGACACGTCGGGGACCCAACAGCTCG
The DNA here is from genome assembly GCF_013373865.1 of Monomorium pharaonis. Classification (NCBI taxonomy): domain Eukaryota; kingdom Metazoa; phylum Arthropoda; class Insecta; order Hymenoptera; family Formicidae; genus Monomorium; species Monomorium pharaonis. Next base: position 11,500,209 of record NC_050469.1, on the reverse strand, counting down.
CTCAATTCTCTGCGATAGATTCTCCGTGTAACCCGGGCAAGGAAAAGAAACGACAATACAGGACGTCAATGGAAATCGACAAAAAGCGCCTGTCTGTTTCGCAGATTCTCCCTTCCGTCAGCCGCGCGCGATAATATTTGGAGTGTTGTTCCTCAATGGGAGCGTCGCTCGATGGCTATGCATTATTTCGCGCGGTGGTGTAGCGCGAAATATAATGCGAGGCCGCAGGCGGCGGGAATTCACGTTTTGACGCACCGGGGTCAACGGCTTTTTTTTTTCATGTGCGACGTGCACGCTTTTAGAACGCGCGGGGCGTTATTCCTTACCGTCAATCATACACCGAATATTAATTCGCGCCGCGCTCGATGCTTCAAATAAAGTTCAATCATCACGAGAGATACGCCGCGAGAGTGTTTGAGACAAAAGCTTTTTTCAGCCGGACGTTTATTACTAAGCCGACAGTTTATTTCGGGCGGTGTATCGGCACTTTACGGTTTTAATTACGCGTATTTTAATCCGCCCAGGAGACATTTTCTGTTTCGAGAGAAAGATAGATAGAGAGAGAGAGAGAGAGAAGGAGAGAGCGCTAGGTAGAACGAGCTTTATTAGACTGCACACGGTCGATTTAAATTTAATCATAATGAAGAGGCGATTAAAATTGCAATCGTCCACGGAATAGAACCCATAGCGCCGGGCAGTTAACGTCTGCTAACAGGCATTTAACTTAACTGCCTCAGGTAACTGCCCGTTTCTAGGCTGAAGGGTCCCTTTCGATTGCCACTGCCGGAAATTTTATGGGGCACGACCTTTTCGTCGATGAGCGCGAACTTTCGGGGAGATTCGCGAAAAAGGACAACTTATTTTAACGCGCACGAAATCGTTTCGTGGATTATCGCCGTCTGGTCTGGCCACCACGTCCGGCACCGCGCCGCCGATCCAACGCAAACTTCTTTCTATCGTGCGCACGGTTCGGAATCGCGACGCATAAAATAATTAATGCGGAGAAGTGGCCAGTTTCTCTCGAAAACATTTTTTCGATAATGCCCGGGTTTTTTTTTTGTATTTATTTGTGAAAACGAAAATTAGGTAGAATAAAAATATTTTCGGGACGTACCGAATTCCCGAATCCGCGAATTCCAGAATGTGCCGCGAGAAAACCTGCCAAACCGAACGAGCTAAAATCTCATCTATCTCGTGTGAATTTTTATCGAATTATCAGCGTAATTAAAAAGCGATGAAGTATAAATACAAGAGCAATATGAATTTTGCACGCATTTTTATTATAATCAAGAGATAAATTATTTATAATCAATTTTCACGAATTAGATTATAATTAAGAGACGAATCAGAGGGGAGGGGGGGGGAGGGTCAAGTCACGATGACCGCAAGAGTCCCAATCTCTTGGAGGAGTCCAGTTGATGGCTGAGCGCGCTTGGCTTTTCCTCGCCTCGATATATCGCGAGTTCCAGGAGTCACATATGCCACGAGAGAGATGGTAGCTCGTCCACGGTAGCGGGTGCCGGAGTATTGCTTTCAAAGTATCCCCCGGGAACCAGATGAATGGCGATGTCATTCGGCCGTCCTTTGGGATAAGCAAGTGACTGCAGCGAGGATAAATGTAGTTCGTTATTGTCTTGCCCCGAGAAATGGGAAATGGTTTCGTTGCTCGCTGTGTGTGAGCGAAGTGGAGCGGAGAACTTGTCTTTCGACTTTTTCCAACTTAAGAGCGATCCACACTCGCAAGTTTTATAATCGCGATGAACATCGGATCTTCTAATCGTCATTATTAGATGAACGTCACGAATCGCGATTAATCTTTAATTATGTACAACCGTTAACGTGACTTCTTCGTCTATTTATTGCATTCAAAACTGTGCATTCAAAAGGAGAAGTTTCAATGAAGCTGAATATCTCCGGAACTGACAGCTCGATTGGAAAAGTGTTTCTTTGGAAAGTGTTAATTATTTATCAGGACGGACCATCCTTGTCATATCGCACGTCACTAACGTTCATAAGCTTTTATGAACGAGAAATTACACGATGGAAAGTATATCGGATTCGAGTGTTGCCCCGCGAAGAGTCGATAATTCCGCTGGTCGCGCGGTGCGCGCAAAGGAAGCGCCGCGAGTCCGAGGACGTTTATTGCAAAATCAATACCTTTAACGCGAAGTTACGGTATCGCGCGCGTGCGGTATATCGAAAGTCGAATATGATCGAGAATGCGATATTGAGCTTGTAAAATTTCCGCGCGATAAACTATCACCGGTCACATTTGCGGATACATTCGGTATACGTACGGCCGGACATGTGTACGCGGCAATCGAGTGTTTTACGACGAGGCATCAAACATTCCTGTGCGTCAAGTTACTGTGCCGCGAATCACTCTCGATCATCGAACGAGCGTCGCGTTAAATCATTGTCACGTAGTGCCACATATAGTTCGCTAGTTTTTTTCTCCAGCGTCTTGAATCTTTCCTTCTGTGATGGAGATTGCAACAAAATCGTGTTCAACCGAAAATCCTCGCAATGGATTAAACACATTGTTATATATAAAATGTATATTCATAAATAAATATATATGTACATATATTATTATTAAATTATTAGTATAACAATTAACTTTTTGTCAGCTATAAAGTAAAGTAATTAAGTAATAATTGGCATCTGTTTGATCGAGTGTTAATAAGAAATTGTTTGTATTACACGATCCATTTTCATTACGAAATTTATAGCTTTGTGTTTTCAAAGAATCTCAAGCAAAGATTGCATCAAAACAAAATGTAAAATTTATTCCATTTTAGATTCGCTCTTTGTTAACGCGGTGAAATTTTGAAACAATTTATGAGCACGATGACGTCCGTAAAATTTGCATCGATAAAACCGATTTCATTCTTCCTTGCGTGAAATGGAAACTTCGGTAAGCGATGAAAAAGCGTAAAACGCGTGCGCGAATCTCGCCTCGCCACCGCCGCTTCTGCGTCGCGCTGCGAAGATCCAGCGCCTCTGCTATGCAGTGGTCTATGCATTTTAAGGGAGGGGTGATTTTTAATGCCGTATAAATATGCATAGGCCGCGATATTAGCTCTTACGTGTCGCCGCCCGAAAAATATCGCGTGTAGGGTACGGCACGAAGCGCGTTACACGCATACGGATGCGTCGCGCCTGTGTAACAACGCCGGGGAGAAAAGCATCCCCGTGTAGACGTGCGAGGTAACAGGGCCGCGGAAGGGCATTAGGGTTCTCGATGGATAAATTGTGTCGCCGCGATGACCCGAGGGAGCATCATCTAACGCCCATTTTGTTATGACGTCTGCAGTACTGAATAATTTCGAAGCATTTCGAAAGTCCATTGGTACGATTAATTAAAGAATCGGGAATTAGATGTACATACTTAAGTTACAAGAAATTAATTTTGCAAAATTAAGAAATAATAAATAATTATGTAAATTGATGTAGAAGAAATTGTAGTAGTAATATTTTATTATATTTTTTAATTATATATGTAGCATTACATATTATTATCATATAATTAATGTATTATGAAAAAAAATTCATAAATAATTTTAATAAAACAAGAAACTGATATTATGCTGGAAAACAAGAACACTGTGAGAAGATTTGCAATTTGATACAGTTCAAAATATTCATCGAAAGAGATTATGAAAATATTTACGTAAGATATAATCTTGGAAAACGATTGATATATATTTCCTTTTTTGTAAATGTATGGTGCCATATAGACTTTTGTGAGCGAGTTTATCCCAACAAGTAAATCCAGTTCCACGAGCAATTCGAGCTAATTTCACGACAGGTATCGTAAGCCGACGATATTGCGCCCGTGAAATAATAATAAAGTATAAATGGATCAAGTTTATGGCCGAGGTGCATGTGAGAGCACCAAGTATGCATTTTATCGTCGTGTTTCGCGTCAAACCCTTTATGAGATTATGTGCTCTAGAGAAAACTGCCTGCGTTTCTCTTCTTGCGACAGTAAATTTTTCAAATTTTTTTATTAAAGCTGTCTTATTCACCGCTATTTGTATTAAATAAGACAGTTACTATTTTCTAATTAATAATACTCGAAACATAAAATGTATTGCTGCTTTTATGAAATCTGAATATGTAAAACTTTTATGTAAAGATATTTAATTTGTGTTTGACATGCAATATGTACGTAATAATCATGTACAATGGTCATAATATATGATTGATTATGATTATGTAACATGCCATAATGATGTATCATAGCTACTGATTTTTAATTCTACGTTAGAAGTCAGGCGACTCACTAATGGCGTAGCGAAAATCTCTCTCCTGACGGCGCAACGCAACATGAAACAGTGGGCGGTCCGGGTAATGCGTCTTGCCACCCTCAGACTGTCTCCCAACCACCGTCATCAATCAGGGTCACATCCCGCAAACACAACTTATGTAGTATTTATTTTCATTAAATTTATCACCACCTGGTCCAGCGCGCGTTCTTTCGTTTATTCACGAGTGTACACTGATTATACAAAAATTGTTTGCAACTGTAAGTAATGCCAAGGAACAAACTAGCCTCCCAATTTGACGTTGTCATCAATAATTTTGTAAAAATAAAAAATATTTGAAAATATGTAGAAAATATATTTACTGTTAGCAATCGGAAATAAATCACACGGAGAGAATTTTCTCTTAAAATTTGATAATTGTGGGATAATGTATGAGCTCGAGAAATTTTACTATACTTTTTAGTAAAATTTACTATACTTTTAGTAAATTTTATCAAAATTATAGTAAATTTTACTATATTTATAGTAAATTTTACTAAACAGCATAATAAAATTCCTCGAGATCACACATTATCTCACAATTATCAGATTTTGAGGGTAAATTTTAAGAGAAAATTCTTTCCATGTAGGTTAACAAATTTATATTAATTTTAATTAAAAAAATTAATGTTAATTTTTTATCTGAGAATTGAACACTTTTCTATTTTTTTTTATATACATAAAAGTAATAAATTGCAATTAGTCGTGTTTATTAAAAAAAAATAATGTACCATATTGTAAATTATAATACTTAGTTAATAAAAAAAATTTGCAGTTATGTAGATTTATCTTATTCAAGATTATTAGCTTCTTGTATCGTTGCAAAATATTAATCCGGTAAATCGGCTATTTGAGACAGTGAATCAAGATTTCATCGCGGAAAGCTTTTCCCATTCCGAACAGAATCAAGAAAGAGAAACGTTATCTCGTTTCGTGGCGATTCGAGGCGTTTTTCCGCGAAGTGAGTCGGACTATTCTTCAATGGCGTGCTGAAAGCTACTCCTATATATCTTGTGGCCTCGGGCAGATCCCGCCGCTTGCCTTGATGGCAAGCTCAATTTATATCAGCGCCTGCTGAAACCCCCTTTACGAGGTCTCGCCACCCCTTCCCCACCCCCTAAACCTCACCCTAACCTCAAACCTCGCTACCCCTGCCTGGCCAATGCTCGTTTCTTGCCACCTTTCTTGCCTCCCCTTGAAGGCTCGAGGGCTCCTCCGGAGTTAAACTAAGCCATTCGCGATCGACGGAAAGAAATAGAAAAGGTCGTTTCCTGAAAATCGCGATCCTTACCATCTTCTATGATCCTTTGTCGTTGCGAAAATGCTTCTGCGTTCGGGCAGCATTATAGTTTGATTTGATAAGACTAGTCTCAGCTGAGACGTGTGAAACACTTCAAGGTTCTATTGTTAAATAAAATTGATTGTATATATGTACAATCGTTAAAAAATTTTATTATTTTAGAGATGTAGAAATATAAACATGTAGAAATGTTAGAAACTGTTAATTTTGAAATATTAATTTAAAACCCAAGTTAAGATGAAATAACAACTGCTTATGAATAAAATTGATTATTATATAATAAAAGAAAAATAATAAAAGAATAAATAGTAATTTATTACTGATAAAATTTCGCAGTTTTTTAAAATTTTACAACTTTATTGGAAATGCATACGACTTGATAATGCATTATCATTATTGAAATATCGATTGTGTACTACCATCATATTACAAGTATGCGTTCAGCGATGGAAAATAATTTATTTAACGAACGGAATTACTTGATTCTGAAATTAATGAACAGCAAATTATAAATGTAAATAGTCTGTCATGTAAATTTTGCTTAAGCTTCTCGTGCAAAAATGTTGACGGATAAATTTATGGTGATTTTTATCATGCACGAAGAACAAATGTGCACTAAACGTAAGTGTATCACATTTTTTTAGATATATTAGATATTAAGATATTCTCATATTAAATGAATTTTATATTAATAAGAATAAAGATATTTTATTTGTAATTCTTTTATTAATAAATAAACATAAATAATATAATTAAATAAAAATTGGCTTATATAAGAAAATATTCTTTTCTTGCCAAAAAATAAATGTTTCACTTCCTGTTATACTTTTAACGCATTTAAATTAACTTACTTTAATTTATTCACTAAGAAGATGTTCTCTTTTGCGATTATTTTCAACATCCAAAATTTATAAAGCGATATATATTTTATTTAAAAAATGAAAAAAAAGTTTAGCTGTCGTATGTTCTTGCGTATGTTTCTACTGGAATGCACGTTTGGAATTTTACAAAACTGTATTTCGCAATACAACTCGTACAACTTGAAATGCGTCCACCATCTCGAGCAGCCGGATTACTAGGAGAGTCGATGTCGATTTTATGAAACCAGCGACGTCCGTATCCACCCTCATCCTGATCCCAGGTGCTTCCTGGGAAACAGCTGCCACGGCGCACGCGCCTCCGCGCCGACGAAGCAGTGATTGATCAATTTTTAAAAAGCAATGTTCCTAATTGACCCGCCGCGCCGGTTCGGTTCTCGCCAGGCGCTTATATCTTACGAAAAGGCGTCAGTCAGGGCATCTTAGTCATCGAAAGGTGTGTTCAACTACGATTCATGCCAGTTGTTCCTCCTCGAATACCCCTCTCGAATTCGCTCGCTAACAATGAAGCACCGATATCGTCTATCACTTATCGATAAAATATTATTCATTAGCACATTAACAAAAAACATTTTAATTTATATGTTTCTTATATTATTAATATAAGATAATTAATACGCTTGTGAAACGCTATTGTTAATGCAACTTTGACAACTTTTTTTTGATTTTTCTAGTGCCATCAAAACAGGCATTATGATAATTATTATTAGAAACCGATAGAGTGATTGCTTTTCTATTAGCGTTAAATTTGAAGTTTAATTAATGACATGAAGTGAGCATTCAACATATCTTTATACTATTTCAATTACATCGATTGAGCGTTTTAGCACATAAAGTATTCGGACACGGACCTGTCAATTCCAATTGAACGGTTCCAAAAGAGAACTGTTATGTATTTCATGAACGTTAGATACATCAATTATGAAAATTTTATGTAATGAAAATTTTAGTTATAATAATTTTTTATAATTAACATTTATATTCAAATCTATTATTCAAAATTATTTAGAACAAAATTCTTTTTCTGTTCCTATGTACTTGTATCGAAATTGTTTTAATTTATTTATGGGATTATTAAATAGACATGTACAACTCACTGCAAATGCAAGTTTAAATCTTATCACGCTATGACACTTCTTCGATGTGAATCTTCGATTCAGACACGAATGAAGAACCAATCGATTGCTCGGGTTTTCGGTATCAGACACGCGCGTCGAAAGCACTCGTCCGCGCGTTGTTATTTCGTAACAGAAGTCATTAGCATCCGACTGCGTTAATTAACGGAAGTTCTGCCATACGTGTGCAGTCTCGATGCACCTGTGCGCCGGATAGAGGTGTACGTGATAATGCGCGATTTGCGCGTAGGCAGTCTCTCTCTCTCGTGCTTTTTCCCTCTTCTAGACTATATCGGCATGTAACGGCGGATTATCCACAGGCTTTTAGTCGCGGTTTCATCGTAATTCTACCGTGAAATCGACGTGTCGACAGACGATTCGTCGACGGCGCAAAGACGTGGTCCCGGAAAAGGGTGGCTAAAAGCCTACCTTTACCGCACATGCACTTTAAAATAAAATAATAGGCATATCGGCAAAAAATTCATATTTTGCGGAAAAATAGAAAATTTTTTAGACGCCTGAAAAACATATATCCAAAATCTATTTAAAAGCTAAAAATATTTCTCTAACATGTACATAATAATTTCGATGTTTGTAGTTGAGAAGATACTTTGCTTAATGCAATTTAATTAAGAAGAAAGATGCATAATGGCTTAAATTGACATTTTAATTGAGAACATATAAATTAAATATAAATTCTAATTATTTTTTATTCAAAGCGCACATACATGTATTTTTATTTATACACATATTTAATCTGTTTATCTAGTAACAAGAATAAACATTTTGTATGCGAATAAAAGACTTTAATAGTAAACAAACTGAAATTTTTTGATTGTAAAGAAAAAATGTTCTAAAATGTATAAAAATGTATAAAAATGTATAAAAATGTATAAAAAGTTGAAAAATATACGACTATTATACAGTAGTAATTAGCAAATATAAGTTTTAAATTCTAATTAATCTAAGTGATAATAGTGAACGATTTAGTATTATCGATAGGAAAATTACAATAATAACGACAAATTCAGCAAACAATCGAGCATTTATTAACGTATATTAGATTAATATACGTTAGATTATATTGGACAAATCTGCAAATATTTGAAAATTTAATTTTTTTAGATGTTAAACAATTTATCGATTTTTTTTATTATCACACCTTTGTCTGAAATTACAATTGCGATATCGGCAAAGAGAAATGCATTCACGTGTATAGAATCGTAGATATATCCACTTTTATAAGAATGTGGTGAATTTTATGGAGATGGAGGAGAGCAGTATTCGATTCTACGCCACTGACTGATATATAGACGCTGATTCGGTCCCAATGCACTTAACACCACCCAGCTCTAATGCCATTCTCTCGTCACGAGCGTCCATCCTTGAGAGTCAAGAGACCCGCCAGCTGTTACGAGCCTCCGACAAATATCACGGGACGATAAACGTTAATTTATCCAAAAATGACATCATTGTTCAATTAAAAATTAGGAAAGATTATAAGGGCACTATATAAGGAAGGATTAAAAATAAAATGATGAAGATGAGCAGCAAGATTTCACATCGCGCGCGAGTTACTTATAACCGTCACAGTAACTAAAGTTTACGTAGTCATTTATTATGTATGAAATTGCTGTATGGAATTGAGTTGTTATCTTACACATATACATAATTGCAATCCGATATAAATTAAAAGCTAACAGCAAATTTAATGATGAAGCCACGAAGCTATATGACGTATGTAAAGTTAATGAGTCTTATCAAAACTTCTTAACAGTTTTGATAAGACTCGAGCCAACGGCAGGCGACGAATTAAAGATATCGACATCCGTTTCCATGAGTCGTCCAATCTCTAGCTGCAAAATCTTGCGTCAAATATTAACGGATCATCGAGCGTGTAAGAATGCAACGCGATCGCTTCGTTGCAATACCTGAGGTGTATACTGGAGCGTGTAAATCCCATATATCCAATTAGATTCGTATAATCCTCGTATGTTAGCGTAGGGTATACCTACCCCTCTAACCGCCACCCCTCTCAGTCTTCACCGTGCCGCTCTTCTCCGTGTGCGTCCCGCTGCCGTACGTGTGCGGTCGTATATACGGTGCGTACGGTAGCGCAAGCGCGCATCCCGCGCTCTAATGCTAAAGTACTAATTTATGGGCACATATGAGATGGCTATAGCGCGAGCTACCGTGCCAGAAAAGGGACTATAGTCTACGGAGAAGGATAGGAGCGCGCGCGTGAGAGAGAGAAAGAGAGACTGGTAGAGTAGTGGTGGTACGTTGGTGCTGGTGGTGGTGGCGGTGGCGAGATAGGGCGAGGGTAGGTATATCGGAGAACACAGAGGCGGGCTTTGCATGCGATATCAATAAATCAAGTCCCCGGGACCCCGGCAGCTTAGGGGGCCACTACGTGGCCAGAATCAACAGCTCATAACGTCGGCTAATAGCTACCCGCGGTGGGGTCGAAGATATTGTCGTAACACCGAGGGACATCTTACCGTCGCAATGGTTGGATTTGGTTGCGTCCTATTGAGGAAAAAAATGTTATCGCGGTGAAGAGGGCGGGCAAACAAATTGTCGGATGTGCGATTTTCGATCACGTCAGAAACAAAAACGCCTGATGGATATAACGGTTAACTCAATGACTTTCTCATGCTCACTGATGACTGATATTGTGATGAGACCTATTAATTTCTAATTAATTTTAATTTAGTAAAGAAAGTAACAGATGGAGAGTTAGTAATACTAGTAATGAAAACAATCTCACATTATTTATAAATAAATGTAACAAAAAATGTAAGATAATTCAATTTGTTTTTCTTAGGATTTTAAGAGCTCTTCTTACCTTTTCCACAATAATTAACAATAACCGGATTTCTTATTCGTGTGCCCTAGGTATGGTTTCAAAACCGGCGAGCGAAGTGGAAGAAACGCAAGAAGACAACCAACGTGTTCCGGTCGTCGGGATCGCTGCTACCGTCGCACGGCTTGCCTCCCTTTGGACCGATGACCTCCGACTTGTGCACGGGAATGTTTCATACGCCTGCGGACAGATGGGGAATGGGAACAGGTCAGATATCAATAGCTTTTATCACTGTAAACCAAGAAACGCAAGATAAAAAAAAAAGGGAAAGAAATTATCCATTTGCTTATGTTGACCAGGACAGGAAACGCGCTTTCGATCGCCTGTATTATTACTTACAAGGACTCGATATTTGTCACCGTGCATGTTTAAAAACAAGATTTATCAGAATTTCCTAAAATCCATTTAAAAAACTGTCTCCTCCGACAGTTATTTCCGTAACAGCTATCAATTTCATATGTCACATCGGATCATTGATACAGTATCGATGGTATTCCATAATGCATACAATATATATTGCGCTACCAATACACGTTGCGACTTGTAAATATATAAAGTATTAAATTATGTTAGTTTTAAACGATATATTTACGTAAAACCGTTTTTTTTTTTCAATTTTTCTTTATTTTAGAAATATGAAATTATAAACGATATGTTATATAAGCATCGAATTGCGCTTGCAAAGAATTTTTCTAGTAAGGAGAAAAAGTATATTTTGATTTGCTTAAATATCTTTCTCATTTCGTCATTAATTTTCTGATTAGACATCTTAAATTGATCCGCTCTCTTATTTACATAATTTATTTTGATAATATAGAGAATCATGAAAAGCGAAGCAGATCTAGTGATCGATATTTATATTTTTGTATAATCCCTTTCATTTTTATAAATCCAATAGCTTCGAGAGAATATGAATAAAAATTTAAGTGGACCATTAATAAATGATTATGTTCGAGCGTCAAATAATTTTACCTTTTTTACGTCAACGATGAATGAAGTTAGTGATTTTTAATCTTTCTTAAAATGTTAACGACGTATCTGAAATTCGTCATTATTTTATATAATATTATTTTATATAATTTGTGTACAGCATTTTAATAATAATTAATCTGAATCTATAGATTTTTAATTTAATTGGTTTACAAATATGTATTTATTATATATATATATTTCCGATTTTTACAAAATTTGTTTTTATTTTAAGAAACAAAGTAACGTCGATATTGAAACGCAAGCGTAATGAGAACAAGGAAAGAAGTGGGCACTGTTGTTTGCAGTTTAATCGAAGCATATTACCCGCGTCTATGCAAATTGCACACAATTCGTCATGTCATTTAATGCGCGATATGATTAGCATCTCGTTCACGCGCATACGGAAGAAGGAGCAACATGAGAAGGAAACACCAATTCTCGTAGACGAAGTCGCGACGATGCTCGCCTCCTAATTTAATTTCGCCCGTCCACTGGCTGAGACAGCTGAAATTACTTACTGCGTATTATCGGTTTCACGGTTGTTCACCGACGGTTGTATCGACAATGACACTGATAACCGGCCGATCCTTCTCATTTCTTCAGCGAGTCCCCACACGTCACTGTAACAAGTAATCTTACATTGATTACCCCTTGCATATTTAACCGTGCTCATCTATTCCGTAGGTCTCGGGCAATTGCAAAGCGGCATGACGATGAGTGGTTTTGGGCAACTAGGCCAACAAAGCACGGGAAGTTTAGGTTCCAGCCTTAGTCTCGGAAACTCCGGACTCCCGATCAACAGCCCGTCGCAATCCGTCTACCATACCAACTACGGACTCAATTCTATCAGTAAGTTGCTACGTGGGTATTATTGAGAAATGCAGGTCAAAGTTTATGACAAATAGCTGATCGAAATATGATTTAATAAAATATTTTATGATTTAATACAGAACACTTTTTTCAATTATAATTGAGTATAAAGTTAATTAACACTGCAATTTAAAATTGAGATCATATGTATATCTCGTTAGACTTATTGCCTTTGATCAATTTACTCATCTCTACCCTACGCCGTTTTTACAGTCCTCTCAAAAATAAGTTTCAAAAAGATTGTTTAAGTCTGAAAACCGCATTTTACGATCATACTTCGCTACACCAGACGACCTAAGCGAACATAACGTTTTGGCGATTTTTCATCGTTGCTTATTCAAGTAGCATGGATCGTTGGTGAGGTGGCGATATATGCGAACGCGAAATAGACACACCCAGGAGAATCTTAACGTTCGCGTCAACCCGCTTATACGTGTGCCGATAATCGTCTTGCCAAACTTTTGGAACCGTGGCCCTCTAAAAAACGACGTGCAAACAGCGCCATGGAAGTCTCTTTGACGAAGTCGTTAAACGTTACGGTGCATTAAGGTTTCGAAGGGGTTATGCGCCTGCATGTAAGGAATTTGAGACAGAAACATAAACCCCGTCCTCCCGTCTATTTACGCAGGCAAACTCCAAGCCCGATCTCGCACCTAGGTGCGAGATCTTTCGCTGTATGTTTACCATAACATCTCGATGCAACCTGTCTTGGTTAAGTTACGCTTTACCTCACCCGGGGACCTTGTATCCTCAAAGATATTATACTCAAGGGGATAAATCGCGTGTGAAATTTCTTCTTTCACGGAGATTGCTATACGGCGCATCTCGACAGTAACTTCCATACCAAGATTTCATATTGGAGTGCGAAAACGAGATTTCATTCACAAACACACTTGTCCTCTGTGAAGTATAACATGATATATACTCTTCAGTAATCTAAGAATGCATTTTAATATTAAGGTCCGTTTTCTAAGAAAATCCTAAGATGGTATATCATGATTTTATGACATTCAAAATGAAATCTTTGTTCATATAAAGTGTATTTATTATGCTCGGAATGTCTATGTAGGAATAAAAGCTCAAATCGGATCTTTGAATAATAATCTGGCAATCTTTGTTAAATAAATAACCGGACTTCCAGCGCTCATGAAATGTAAGGAATAATAAATTAACGAAATATAGGTAATAAGAAAGCCGAGAACAGAAAAAAAAGATCGTTGGTTTTATCGCCCATATTTTTTTACCTCTTTTTGCTCTTTTTGCTCTTTTTACTTTTTAGCAGTTAGTAAATTACATTGAAAGAACGACGTTGTAAAAGAGTGTCGTTTTTGCAATTGGCACATAATAGATTTATTTATATTTGCCATTTGATAAGATACTGACACAGGTTATCAACCCTGAAGATGAATCTATCGACGCGAGTACTAATTCTATTCACACAAACTTATCAATTTTTTTTAACAAATACGTGATCATTCATACACGAGAAAAAAGACAAGATATGAAATTAACATTCAAATGTCCAAATTTATCAGCAATAATTATGTTACCACGAACTGAAAATCCTCTGTTAAAATCGAATGTAGTTAATTATTGGTAAATAGATTTGATCGCGAAAGTTTAACAGAGCCACATCGGACTTCCCCGAAGCTTAAATCCGGCGTAGCACAATTTCGCAAACTGACTGTGCAGCTGGTCGTACATTCATGTATGTGTACGTAACGCTTATATGGTGCCAATTACCGAGCGTTATCGTTCAGGTAGAGCGTAACCTGAGAAAAAAATCGGCGTGCCACGAGCGTGCTGTGATGTGCGTGCGAACGGCGGCCTTAAGGTGAACCCGTCTAGCCTCGGCTCTCGCAGCTATACGCTTTTTATCCGTAGATAACACTTAGAGCAAATAGCTTTTAGACTAGAACGTTATTTTTCGGTTACCAATGATGATTAGCACCGCAATGTAACTCAACAGCGCGGCGGCGCGGTTCCTGCTCGGGGGAGTTCCATTTGGCGTCTTCCTCTCTCTGTCTCTCTCTCTCTCTTTCTCTCGCGGCGACTACGTCAGAGAGACTGGTGCAAACTGGTTTCCATAATGCGTAGATTATCGCGTTTTGAAATGCCCGATTTTCAACTCGCGCTACCGCGCTGCACCTTACGCGAGGACAGCAAAAACCAAGCAGCTCGTACGAAAGTTCAAATTTCAACTCGATTACACGCCAATGAGATTTCCGTATTTTATTCACGAAAATGGAAATACACTTACGTACGTTTTTAGATTTATTCGGCTGTGTTTGTCCCGTGTTAGCCACAGAATCAAATCACTTCATTGATCGCGCTCCGTGAATTGCACGCGGCGGATACGCCGCGTCCTCGGCAACACGGAATCACCGTGTCAGCCGACAATAGTCATAAAATCACGTACATCGTCGCCATTAGACGTTGATTCTTTCGAATGGCTTTTCAAAAGCGGCCGCGCTGCTATAACCCCTCCGCAAATTTGTGCTCGGCGCAACACCGTCATAAAAAAAAGCCCCTTTTTCCCGCGTTGTCTTTCGAGCCCACCAGCGTAGCGCGCGAAGGAGGCGGAAACGACTTTACGACGGCCGGTAGCGCACCCCACGCGCTTTTGTCAGCCTACCGTATTAATATCTTGTGCGGAGAAAAACGAGAAGCGTTTCGTTCCTGCACCTGTGCTGATGCCGCACCTGTAAATTGTTTCCTTTTCTTTCTACCTGAGCCGTCTCGGGGATGCGCCGCCTTGTCCGCGGTCGTGGTTGACTGTACAAACCATAATAAATATTTATCCTTTGTTATTTACTATTTAGCGAAATATATTTATCGCTCGGCAATCATCGCAAACTGCCAAGAAACATATACTTACGGAAGTCACAGAGGGATAGGGTTTGATAGCCGAGAGTCCGTTTAAGTTGTCGATAAATTTGCACCAACCGAATGTTTCATGACGAGAGAAAAAACCCTCATCCGATTCTTTTCTACTTGCCAGGTGGTGTTCACGTATCGGCGTCCCGAGGTTCGCCACCGGGTTCCTCGGTGGGTCAAGGGATGGGCTCGGGTCTGAACTGCGGCCAGAACTCGCCGGGCACGACTTCCGGTGGCAGCGGGAGCGGGGGTGGTGCTGGCGGAGGTGGCGGCGTTTCCTGCGTGGATGTGAATACGAACGAAGGATCGGACTGGAGAGGCGCCCACAGCATCGCGGCGCTCAGGCGTCGCGCCTCGGACACCTCGCAACAGTACAGTCCACAACCACCGCCGCCAGGACCACCTCAGTATACCCACGACATGGAATACAGTCCTGTTTACCAAGGCGTCGTCTGAACCGTCTTTCCGACGTTCGGTCCCGCGGAGGAAAAACTGCCGGCCGGTAGAAGCTTACCATAATCCATGGAACGAGTACTCCTCTCTGTTCTACCAGTGACAACCAGTAAGATGGGCTACGTTTCCGCAGACTGATTCTGCAGAAGAGCGAGAGTGCAGAGGAAGTGCGATCGATGAGATTTATTTGGCTGGTTATCATAAATTTAACGTCAAGATAATACAACGGGGTCAAGATCGACGATATTAGAGCAACAATTCTAAATTCGATGATCCAAAATCGTTCGCTCTTTGGAATTTAATATAAAGCCAATAAGACACAGCAAATAATGACGGAACTGGTATGATCAGGTGATTCCGAATGTTTTGACGCTGAAGGAAATTTAGGGCGATAAAACAGATCTCGTGCTTTTAACGATTACAAAAATTTAACGCGCTTCTATTATGTGAATTTCGTTCTATAAGGAAAAAAAACAGTTATCAAAATTGCATGGAAAATGTACGAAAGGAGTACTCTTCTATAAATTAGCGCTGAGGATAAAATCAGGGTAGAGGATCGAAATTGCTGGCATTATCGACAGTGACAATTTGCGCAATACAGATTCTCATCATCATAGCCTTTCCAGGACCACATGCGACACATGTATAACGTAGACTACCCGATTTCTGCAAATGTGTGTCCTGCTGATGCTAAATGTCAGGCCAACCATCAACTTGATGCCGTGAATGTAAAAAAAAAAAAGATTAATGTATATGACGGAGCAATTAAAATTGCACGTTTGAGATTTCCTAATTAGGAATATAATGGGTGAATATTTCCAACGTATAGTGTCTAGTCAAATACGTTTTAAACAACAACAGGCGTAAGCGTCGTTTTTTTTTTGTGGAGTAAACTGAATTATTGGAATAAACCTTTTAGCTGCGCAAATCATTGGTATTGGCGAGTTTTTTCTTATTTACGTGATTCGCGAAGAACTAGTCGAAAAGGTTTTGTTTTAAATGGATTTTCAAAGCTTTACAATATTTTACAGTTGACGAAGAATTATTTAATAAAACGAAAATGGATTTTGCTAAGTATCGTTAAAAATTTATCCTACTCATGACAGTTCCGAATATTTAATAATGACAATGGTCGACGTTTTTTGTAAGACCGCTTTCATTATAATATCAAGCACTTTGGCCACTAAAATTCCGTTGCAACTATTATGAGTTTAAGTATTTCCGAATGTCAATGATTAAAATATGATCCGTCATAGAATATGGGAACTGTTTTTACGAGCGATGGAACGTTCTGTCCTAGTAATCACACAACGAGCTGTCGATAAAGGAAGAAACGAATTGTGATTTGTGCAGGTTAATGAATTTCGTGACGCGAAGAGTCTTAAAGAGAGAAAATTACCGTAAAACTAAAATGATCAGCTCCGCGAGCAAATTCTTTTGGTTGGTACTGTGCGCTGGTGAAAAAATTGATATGGCTTATTTCATGTATACACGTGTATTAATACGTTTGCATTGATTGGCTCCACATAACTGTAGGCGCGTTAATTTATTTCCTTCCGAGTGAGATCGGTGAAACAATTCGATTCGGTTGTTACCCTGCAGTGGAGGGGAGAGAGGAGACGATTTATCGCGGCTAAAAATGCAGTCGTTAAACTTGTTTTGTCCTCGTTAGAGGCATTTCGAGTGTCTGCGCGCGTGCTAAAGAAACGTCGATGAGATTAAGGCCTCGCTAATTGTAAATTATTTAACTGCGTTTCGATGAGGGTGACAAACTGATTAGGGCGTGGGTTTTTCGCCACGTGTTTTTGTTTACACCTGTTCTCTTCTGCCGCCGGGGGGCACTTCCCGCTTGAACGATGAAACGCATGGAAGAAAGAATGCATATTGTATTGTATTTTCGAGTCACGGAGAGAGCGGAGAAAGGCGTGGCGAGGTGCAATGAGATGTATACGACAAGTTATCTTAGTATTATATATACACGATACATTGTGTAAATATAGTAAAAATATTGACGTGATAGGGTATATTATTATTGTATTATTACCGCAACTATCATTACTTGAATCGCAACTGCGACGGTGCTGTCGACCGCTCCTTGTCCGCAGGTCGTTTGACCTGCTACGCGTCGCAATTGCGTTTATCTGAGACTGTGCACGCAGGAGTTCGTAGTTTCGCTTCGAGAACGGTATTTTTTTTTTTAAATAGAATTTACGGCGCGTTTACGTTTTCCTTCGGATAACAGAATTTTAAGTTTGCCCGAAAAAACCGGTTTCCAAGAGTTTGCGGTAGGATCCTTGCGTCGCGTGTTTGTCGATACTAAAACAATCGAGAGAGAATGTCTGTGTTTGGAAAAATAACTTCTTATCTTCTTCTGTGTGATAGGAGATAGGAATTGCTTTTAAAACGAGCATAAATGTCGATTTCTTTTTTTTTTTTTTACGATGTGCAACATAATTCGATCAAAAACTCGCACAAAATTAACTCGCGGTTAAAAGAAAATTACTTAACTGAAATTCATTTGGATCTTTTGATAATGAGATAATGACAAAGCGACTCAATGATTCTGTTTCGGGACAAAGAACTATAAGTTAATGTGCGCAACGAAAAGCTAGTCTTTTTTGTTTCAAACTTTAAGTTTCGGACGGAGATCATACGTGATCTCGTGTGCAGAGATGGACGTTTTTGTCGTAATATATATAATAATTTCTTTTATGGGAGTGCGTTAAACAATCTTTCTTTGCTTCTTTTAATAAGTATTCGAGATAATAGGGCACATCATTCGTTGCGTTTCTCTCAATGGTAAACGTTTCGATGATGAGTGCAAATTAGCATACATTTGTGTATTACATTCCTGAAGAATTTTATGACACACTATAAGTATAATACATTGTTCCGTTGTTGTCATCGAAACGTAAGTTTTGTAAATAAAGTATACGTCTAATAACAATAATAACAATAATAATAACAATAATTATAGTAATAATTATTATACAACGATAATAATAATATTAATATTAACAATAATTATAATGTAATAAGTATGATGACATCAACATTATGATCGAACGTGAGTATACATGGACATTGTGATATATTTCGGGATGGCCGTGCATTTTTCTGACGGCGACATTGGTCCGCGCAAGGTATTCCAAGGCGGCACCGGTGGTAGATTGCGAGCGGCTGCGAAAAGTCGACTATTCTAGTTACGAATTTACGGTAGACCTAGGTAAACTTAAACGATAAATATGGAATAACAGATAGGCAATTGTCGATGTATCACTACGAACGTATACGATTTTTAATGTACAAAAAGATAAAGAAATACGGGCGCGTGGTGTGGAGGCGTCCCTTCTCGATTTCGTCCTGTCGTTCTAACGTAGGACGGGAGCAAGACCTTACCGATGTTCGTCGGAGTGTTTGTGGTTCCTTATTTTTGAATGCTTCGTGCAATACCTCGTCATCGAGCATGCATTCCTTTTTAGCGCATAAAAGGAGAACTATATTCCATTCGGTGATCTTCATCTTGTTGCATGATTAAATCGACGTATTGCTAATAATTGCCGAGGTCTTTGTATGAATAAATCGACAGTCGGTTGGCAACTTATTTGATTCTTACATGGATGTGTTATATTAAATTATGGAAATATGAGATAGATAAATTTGGAACGATTTTCTTGATTTTCTGTTAATGAAAATGTGAAATACTTGATGTAATTTGCGCGTTTGTATAAAATATATGTAAAAATTAAAATCAAATACATAATATGGGAATATACTTTACGGAATATATCAGGTATCCAATTTTGTGAATCGAAAACTGAATATTTTATAAGCCAGTGTTCTCTGCTAGCAATACGCCAATTTATGTTCATGCAGTCAACTGAAACATTTCTCCTCGTTTTTAGCTCGGATTCAGATGGTACGAAGAACTCCGATCGGTGTCCTTGGTGATCGTGATACCTCCCTTTAAGCGATGAACATTCCTGTATTTATTTAATTTATCATGCGTGTGTAGATAGATTTCCGCGAGTGGAAGTTGACGTCCCTTTGATTTGCGGCAGGCGTGGGCGTCACTCTTTACAAGTGATTTGTAACATATATGGCCTCTGCTGATCGTACGTTTAGATATTTCGCGCAGAAGTTAATACGAATCGTACTGTCCGCAGACGTCAACCGATTCTTCAGATTCGCGTGAATCGGAAGAGAATCGACTGACTTTATTGCATCTCTATCACAAGTCATTATTCCCGATGACCATAATTAGCGGTAAATAGACAGAATTTTAATTTTCATCGTTGTATAGTTGTGTATAGAGGTCAACTAAGTGTGTAAAAAATAAATCATTATCAAAATATCAAGCGGTTTCGTCTCACTCTTACGTCCATTCCTGTCGAGAAATAAATCTTGATTTGGACGGATCAAGACTACAAAAAGTTTGGCCCATAAAACTAATCTTTTCGCTAATAATTATTTATACATACAAACTAAAGCAATACACTCAATTCTATTTGAAAATATAGATTTTTATATTTATAGATACATGAATTACACACGTTTTTACATCGTATAAAGGATATTACATTATTCCAAAGAAAAATTTGCATTAATAATTAAAATTGTATTACAATGGTGACCTATTTCATTAGCATTCATTAAAAAGCGAAAATAAGAGTACATATTTTTTTCAGGGTTTGTAAATAATGCTACGACAATGACGTTAAATCAATGAGCTATTGAAAAACAAATAAGCTTGATTTTGTAAAACAACATATAGCACATATTTCAAAGAATTAGAATGTTTTATTGACAGTTCTCAATTTAAGCAATGTTTTAATATTTACTGCCAGTACTAAAAAATTTATTGTTAATGTTACGTACACTATAGATTTTCAATACCAACATTAAATATTGAAACACAGTCTTAATAGCTTAAATGTTATTAATATACATGGAGATACAGTAAGAAGGAGACAGAAAAGAAAAAAGTAATTTTTTAATATTATAATATAAGCTCTTTTTGTAAATCTTTCTGTTCCCAGATTAAATATTATTCCATAGTGATATGTTATCCCAATGTAGCATAGTTATAATTTAAATTAACATAATACAAATTAATGGATAATTTAGTCATGTTTTACGCATATTATAATCTCCGATACCAGATAAAGCAATAATTCATATGGTACACTTTTACATATTTTGTGAGATATATTGTAAAGAAATATACTGTAGTATTTTTTGTTAATCAAAATGTTCTAAATTTAATAAAATTTAGTGTTTTTGAAATTACATTGAATTATAATATTGAAACTTTATTTCAATATAACATAAACTTTTTGATTTAAATTTTACTATCAGTATAAACAGATTTAATAGAAAAATGTTTATAAAAATTATACAAAAATCATATTTAAAACATAAATAATTTTTAAATAATATTATTAATTAATTAAAAGTATTAACAATTAAAATATATGTTTAAATTATAACTTTGCTTGTGGATTATTATTGATAAGAATTAAAAATATTTTAACAATAAAATTATTAAGAATTATTGGGAAAAATCATTTTCAAAAATATAAATTAAATCAGTTACAACCAAAAGTAGGAATCTAACGCCATTGTATATAATTTGTAGCTTTTAATCTTATTATAACAAATAAGTAGCATTTTCTCTATTTTTTTCTAATTTGTATTGTCTTGCTATAAAATCAATACCAAAATCCAATAATAAATTTAGCCTAATTTTGTATTTATTATTATTCAAAAATTAGTTATTGATGTAAATAATAAATTTTGCTTTTAAAATATAATCATTACATTTAAAATATATCGCAAATAATTAACTCTAATTGTACTAATATATTATAATTGCGCTTAAATGTTTGCTTTCATTAATTAAAGAATCATGGAATTATTTGTTATTTAATGTTTAAATTAAAAGTATTCTCATACTTATAACTTTTTCAGGGTTTATAAATCTACTGATTATATAGTTGCAATATGTGTAAATACGTATTTCTTAACTGCTTGTAAAACTTTGCAAATATTAAAATGCACACACACGTTCTGGCTCATGTATTAATCTATTTTTATCATGGTTTCTAAATGCTGGCCATACTCGAAATAAACAATACAAGATTAAATGCATTTATTGTTTTTATACTTTTATTATTATTATGTTACATTGTAAAAATATTTTAATATAAATAATAAAATTAATACTAATTTTAAGTATAAAAAGTAAAGTTTATGATACATTAATCAGTATTAATTTGTAATTGAGTCTTAGTATTAAAATAAAATTATACAAAACATTATTTTCTTAATTAATTTTTAAGTTATTTTTTGTATTGTTTCTCTCGAGTATGAAGGATATAGTATCACGGTGAACTTACACGATCTATGATCATTAAAAATGCTGGTTGTTTAAAATTTCAATAGAAATGTGTATTCACATGGACATTATCCCAGTAGACTGTTATTGTTCAATTGTTTTTGGCGGCTGAGTTATCGACAAATAAAATACTTGAGCTGAACATAATTATGAAGAATATTTTCAATCAAAATAAATTTCATTTCTGTGCCTTTCTGCATGTTGCAAACTTAAAGATTCATGATACATTGTTATTAACGTCTAATTAACTCAATTCACATTCCGTAAATTAAGAAAATTATGAATTGAGAGAAGCGTTCGTGTAATTTATGTCTCTTCCAAAATCGATCGATAAGTCCATTATTATTTATCTGTCTACGAGAAATCCAGGTTGAAGTGTCTAAATTAATAATTTTTAGACTGATTTGTTTTTTTTTTTTTTCTTTTAAGAGAAAATCCATGTAGCTTTCAAATTCATAAAAATATTCAAAAGTGACAAGTGTACGAAGACAAAATCTTTTTAAGTTTACTAAAACATTTTACACTAAAATAGGTATTATTTTATATTTTTGGAAGCAGAAAGAAAATATACAGAAGCACATGTGTAAGTACGGCTAACAATAACAAATCTAGTTTTGTTTATTCCTATCCCAAATACAAAAAACTATTATCTCGGGTAACGACTAGCTTTTGACTAGATTATGATGACATCACTTGAAACTTAATTTGAATCAATGATTAAGAATATAATTATAAGTACTTATTTATAAAATATATTCAAGCCTCATTAACATTACCATTTTATTGATTCTCTAAAAATGTCATGTGTAAGCAAGATATCTTTTTTTATACTTTTATAGATTTTTTTTTAATCTGATAAACGATATTGATATTGTGTATCATTAAAATTATTAAAATTTTTTAATGACTTCTAGATCAATGAGATGACTTGATTGAATTCTTAATCAATTGATTAATTTCTTAATTACAATTTTAATTGAACAATAATAATTAGTTTAAAATAGATTTTTAACTTCTGAATTGAGTGAGAGAAACTTAATATATGTTTGTTTTGTAGGATGGTCATAATTGAGAGACTTATTGTTAGTCACCGAAAACATATAACAATTCGACAAAAAAATATAATACAATATATAAATGTTATATGCAACTAGCTGACAAAATGTTTCAAAGAAAAAAATGCATAGTCTACAAATGTCTAAAGTGTGCATTAAGTATCATGTAACATGGCAAGTACTTTTTTTGTTTCTTTTTTTATCGAGCCCTCTCTATAATGGAATAAATTAAAATTAGAGATGAAAAACAGATTCTTTTTACCCCCTGGAATAAAATCAATTTTTGTGAAAAAAATTTTTTACCAAAATATTGAAAAAAGATAAAGAATTTATTTTTCTTGATATTTATTATAGTTGAAATATTCTATATAAATTGCGTTATTTCATTATTATTTTTTCGTATTTGTATAATTTTAAATTAAGATGGTTTGATGCATTGTTACAGTTATATGTATATTTTGAATTAATCACGCCTTTTCATTAATAAATAAAAAGATTTTATATCTCTGATTGTATCCTTTTATGTTCACTAGAAATTCTTAAATTCATAATAAATTAAATAAACACAAAAGAGCTGTTTATTTTAAATAACAAGATTTGAATTCAGTTCTCACTTTCGAAAATCATCTAAATATATGCATGGCCATCGGGACTTGTACTATTTTTTTTTATTCTTTACACAGAAATTTTTTGGATGAATGCAAAAACTGATTTTTAGAACAACCATATTAACGACATGAAATGAAGGAAATCACATCTGAAAAGAAGAAAGTGTTTTCCTCATTGAGTTTTCCTTCAAAATTTTATCCATTTTTCCGGTTATTTTCATCTCTAATTAGACTAGAAATAAATGGTAATGTTAAGCAGCTGTATATTCGCTAGTCGGTAAGATACCGGTGACGTCGCGCGTCGTACCGTCGCGCATACCGTTGGTCGAGTTCGGGTCGGCTCGGTGGCGCTCGGCAGCGCGAACATTCAAGAATTCGAACTCGAACGGACGCGTCGGCGTAGTTCGCCCCCCATCGCGCGATCGTGTCGTACGTCGTATGTTGATGGGCGATTCGCGGCGCGAGACTTTCTCTCTCGTTTCGTTCTCGTAATACTGTTTGCGCGACGGGACGACACAACATTATTCGCGTCCTTAAATCACCCTTGCGAGGCTGTTCTCGGGACGCTCGTCCTCCGACGTCTCCGGCTCCGTGCTCAGCTTGCTGAAATCGCGCGAGTTCGGCCGTTTCTCCAGGAACTTGAACCCCCTGCCGCGGCGATTCTCCAGCAGGCTCGATAGCTTGAAGTTCTCCCGTCTCTCGGCCTCCCAACGCATCCTCTTACGCATCGTGAGTAGACATCCTGTAATTAGAACGTATTCATTCGATTAATCTTGCATGGGAACAACGTTGTGAAAAAACGACAACGGTAACCCGAAAATCTGGGAGCAAGCGCCATTAGAGTTCGCTTTAGACGCACATGCGTGATACTAAAAAGAGCATTATCACGTTTTCAAATTATAAAATATGCGATCCTTAGCTGTAATGTTTTATCTTACCTGACGTCCACGATTCTTAACGATATTAAATATTTCTGCTTGGAATGAATAACTTGTTTAAATTACTTATAAAATTACGGAGTTGTATTTTAAGTTCTTTTTCGATAAGAGAGAAATAAGAATATTTCATTGTCTACATAACACATAATTTTATGGTTATGTAATCTATAACTTTTTAAACTTTTCAGTTAATTTCGCATGTTTTGTGAATAAGTGATTTATAAGTTATTCATTCAACTCCAAAGAGATGTCACATTCAACATATTAACTGCTAGCAACACCAAATTTTACAATATATTTATAAAGTTTTTCAACAAGCAGTTAAAAGAAAAAGTAGAAAATTAGAAGAAATAATATAATAATGGAAATATTAATATAATATGTATTTTTTAATCTACAAGTAAAAGTATGCACATGGCGTAGAGAAAAAAAATAAAAGGAGTGTAGTACATTAATGAATTAAGACAACTTACTTTTCATATATAACAATTGAATACGTGTCTTCTAAATAATGCAGAGGAGAAAGAATTAAAAGAGGAGTGCAATATACATTAAAACATTAAGTATAATAAATTTAATAATAAAATGGGTAAAAGAAAATTGATTAAACAAATCAATACATGTTCTTAATATTTACAATTTAATAAATTGTAGGCAACATATGTTTATATAAAATGCTTTCTAATTAAATCTTAATATATAAAAGGAGGACACAAAAAATTAAAGCTTAAAAAACTTAGATTATCTTAGACAATTCGCATAATAGGAACAAAATTGGGGCATAACTCTGATTCTATAGATGTTTACAATAACTGAAATTTGGAGCTGAAGTTCGTAATTCCTATAGAAATGAGTTCTAAGGCCTCCCATGCAGGGGCCAAACAAGGATGAATATGTACGAGAGATATGACATCACATGGCATCATACTGGTCCTCTAAGGGTTAATAAATTAATGATAAATATAATAGTTTTATATCAAGTTGTTCACAATATAATTATCATTCCTAAATTTCAATTATTATGAAAAATCTAGGAACTAAGAGTCATTCAGATTCTAAATTGTAAAATGGTGCTTAAAATAAATAGAAAATAAATTAACACAAGTCCACAACAAGACAGCTATAACGAAAGACACAAAAAAAGAACATTTATTTTTATTCTACTAATTTAGAGAATTCAACAGTCGATTCATCATAATGACGTCTTGTTTTTCTACCTCGTTTTTGACATCTCGCCACAATGGCAGCAACTGCAATGCATATTGTAATAAAGGAAACTGCTGCTGAACCAAGGCCCAGCATCAATTTTGTTGCATTAGTCTTTTTAATATCAGTATCTTTAATATCAGGATATACTAAAATCTTAGATCGATGCCATTTAGTAGACTGTGAACTGTTTACTCCTAAAAAAGAAGATAAATACATTTAAATAAGATATGACTGAATTATAAGCCTTGATTGCTGTAAAACTTAATTTAATTGTACCTTGTAAAAATCTGTAAACTTTCTTATTATTTAATTCCACTACATATATCTCTGAGCCATCCTCTGTTACATGCATGTTATGTGGATTATCCATATTTTTCTTGGGTTCAAACATTGATAGTAATTTTCCAGAATAAATATCAAGTACAAAGCCTCTTACTGGTGCTGGATTACTTATAAATGGATCAGGTCCATTAATTAGATATAACTTTTCTCGCGCATAAGCAACACTGTAAATTTTTGTACCAATAGCAGGATGTCTGTATTCTTTATGGAATGTACCATTATTGGCAAAGAAGCACAATATCCTGCCATTTTCTCTATCAGCGAGATAAATAAAATTTAATTCACTCGCGAGTGCTAAAGCGTGCGCGACGAGAAACGCATACGGTGGAGGCAATTGCGAATAGGCAGATCCTAAAAATAAGGTTTAGCATTTATTTAGATATCGGTTGTCGTTATTGTAGTACCAACTTCATGCTTATTATTACCTTTAACGCCCCAATGTCGTCCCCATTCTAGAATTAATTCGCCATTTTTATTATATTTAATTATCCTAGAGTTGCAGTATCCATCACTGACGAAAAAGTCACCATTATTATGTACAGCAACATCAGTTGGTTTACAAAATCTCGTCTCATCGTTACCAGGGACAAAAGCCTCTCCCAAAGTCATCGATGGGTTTAGGATGCTGTTTTCGGATAATGCACTGGCACGATTGTTAGGCACACTTATTTCTGAGTTAGCCTGTGCAAGTTTCAATTCTTCCATGTGTCTCTTTACATCTTGGGCATCATACTTAAACACCTGATGCATTGCTACGTCAGTAATCCAATAATTTCCATGTTGATCAATAGTCAAACCATGTGGGAGGTAAAACATGTTCTTTCCCCACTCCGATATCACCTTTCCCCTTTTATCCAGGAGTATTATTGTATTTTGTGCTATTGGCCCATTACTTGGATCGAATCTGTTTTCATTATTAAAACTATCTGGGCCCCAAACACGATTCCCTCTGTGAAATATGGCAATATTGCCATTTGGATCCATAGAAACTGCTGATGCTTGAGTAAATTTCAATTGTGCACCCCATTGTGCATCCCATACTATATCTGAGAAGAATATAATCAATGTGTAAGAAAATATTAATCATAAATTCCTGAACATATGGTCAACACTTACTTTTATTCAAAAGGTCAGCAGTTGCTACTTCTTCTTTGCTAAAGTGGTTATCAGTTTTTACATATAAATGATCTGTATTTTGTTGATTATTTGGTTGTACTAAAGATTCTCTATCCCTATCATCAACATCAGCATACTCTCTATCATCATCAGAATACTCGTTCGAACCAAACTTGGTGTCTGGTAAATGCTGTAATAAAAAAGGAACTTTTTTCACTCTTACACATTTATGTATTATTTATTAAATAATTTGTATAACATACAATATAATAATGCAGATATATTATCTTGATATTTATGATTTAAATATTAATATACAATTAACCTCTAAAGTATTAACTTTTTCTCTTTATTCTTCGAAATATCAACATGTAATTACCTGAACATTCAAAATATCTTTCAACGCTGCTTCGGTGTGTACTAAAATATGGAGCAAAATTAAAACAGAACAAATAATATCATATCGAAGAGTCGTCATTTCGCGAAATCATCAGGTGCTTTCGTATTTTCAGTCTGTCTCATCGATATTTAAAATATCACTCGCGTTTATTGATACTATCAATATCAAAGATTTTTATAACTTTACGAGATTACGGGAATATTTATATGAATCGAGTGAATTGTACAAAAGTTCACGTTTTACGTCACACTTCGGAGCCACGTATGACAAAGTTTTTTATACAAACATCACTCAAAGTAATATGCCGACTTAACGTCATCTAGATTATTTTGTTTATCGCATGTATTATTGCGAAATAATTTTGAGCACATATGTCAGCGTGTCAGGAGAACAAACATTTCCAACAAGTGGCGTCAGACGTGACGCCATAATATTTTGGAGTGCTTACCGATGTCTATTGTCTACAGCGAAAACTCTTAACTTCGATCGATAACACAGCTAAACAGTTTCACAAAACTCACATATAAGGGCGCTACGTGTATCGTTTTGGCAATTTTTTGACAAAAAATATTTTCTTATTGACTCAGTTTCTGAGTTTCTAATTCGTTTAAAATAAAAGAATTTATTAAATTATTATATAATTTAGTAATTTTAAAATAAAACTTTTATTAAAAATAATAAAGTTTAAAAATAAAAATGTATTTGTATACTCTTAAGTATGTATTTGAAATTAATATATTTTATTATACTAATATTGATACACAATAAAAAAATTTGTG
The DNA here is from genome assembly GCF_013373865.1 of Monomorium pharaonis. Lineage (NCBI taxonomy): Eukaryota > Metazoa > Arthropoda > Insecta > Hymenoptera > Formicidae > Monomorium > Monomorium pharaonis. Next base: position 11,471,724 of record NC_050469.1, on the reverse strand, counting down.
TTAAATTTAACAGAAGTCGCATGTCCAAAACGGTTCACAGAAATTTTTCTGTTAATTTAACATATTAAGCATATGTTAAATAGCAACATAAATATTATGTTATATTTTAACATAAAAATAAATGTAATTTTTAACATAATTTAACATAATTTTTATGTAACAATTTAATGAGAAAATTATGTCAAAGTAACACATGTAATATGTTACTTCAACATTATAATAATGTTAATGTAACATATATAACGTGTAACAATAACATTATTATATACGTTATTTTAACACGATCATAATATTATTTTATCACATTATATATATTAATTTAACATATTATATATATTATATAATTATTATTCTAGAAATGCTGAAAAAATTTCTTACAATTGCATATATAGATTGTTCCAGGATCATCGATAAAAATTTTATGTGTGTATATTATTGGAATCAGTCCAATATTATAATATATGTGAATGCAATTATACTTGGTTCTCTGTTCTTGGCGAGCCTCTTTTATTTATCTAGTAGGTGAATCTTTCATGAGAAATGCATTATCTCGGGGTAGATAGTAAAGTCCTCAAAAATGAAATGGTCCTTGATAAAACTTAATTATAGAGTAAATTCAACATTTTTTTCTATTAATTTTCTTATTAATTTTAACAAATAAATTCTATCACTAATAATAAGGAATGTATTTATTGTGTAAAATTAAAAGTACGTGCACATTGTGTTACTTTTACACTTTTTTTTCAGTCATTCTAATAATTTAACACTTTACTTGAATTAACACAACAGCAATATGTTAAAGTAACAAGCAAATATGTTAAATTTTAACATAAAAATTTTAACCAGGATATTTTTTAACAAAAAAACAAAATTTTTTACTGTGTACAGATAAGAAAAGTTACACGAAATGTGTAACACATAAGAAGATGAATCTATTTTTCAACGGATAATGTTTTATTCATAACTTTATTGCCCGGTCAAAATTTTTTATGTGAAAGTAAGTAAAAATCTATAGAATTCTGTATCAAAAATGTCCATGCAAAATTTTATATTGTATATTTTTATGTAATTTTACATAATTTTATATAATTTTGATATAATTCTATAGATTTATACACGTAGAAAAAAAAGTAATATAACCAATAACATATGTGATTGCAGGCTGCCAACTACATAAAATACTCAATACAATAATATTTGCTATTAATGCAAGTAGTGTAATATTGATACTGCAATAGCATATATTATTATATTGAGTATATCTGTAGTTGGCAGCCCGTAATAACATATCTTATTCACTGCAAAACACATCCGCTCTAAATTCCGCGAAACTATAATGGAAAAAAATGACTTTTTTTCCACTTTAGATAAGTGTGAAATTAAAACGGAATTATATATGCAGGACATTGTCTTTAATGTCCTTCATAAATAGAACGGACTAATGTCCGCCCTAACGGCTGCCCTCTCCTCAGTTGCAATAAACATCTCTATTGCTAACCGTTGGTGCCAACACGGGCACTGATCGACGAGGCAACCACCGCGGCAAATGCACGGCATGCGACCGCGACGAATTTGAGTTGTCTCCCGCGGATGACAACGCAAACGTGTGCTTCTTTTCTCACACGCTCATGTAAAGGCGAATAATGCCCGCAAGAGGAGCACACACCCGCGTCACCATCCTTGGGAAGCAACCCAAATTCGCAATCACATGCCGCATACCCACCGCGACGGCCACCGCGCCGATCGACACCCACAACTAGCACCAACAATTAGCAACAAAAACACTCATCACAACTGCGAAGAGAACGGCCGTCAAAGCAGACAAGCTAACAGACTGTTGTAACAGTGAACGACAAAGCTATCGCTACCGCTCGCGCCATATTGCGTTGCCAGCATAGTTTTGTTTATTTCGTCCGCTTTAATATACATGACGGACCACATCCTTTATAATGTCCGGACCACATCCTTTATAATGTCCGGTTTAACGTCTATTCTATAATAATTATTTTCAGTCCTATTTATATAAAAGACATTGTCATACATAGATAAAATGTCACATTAAGAATTGCGCCAGTCACGCTTAAGTAAAATGGACACGTAAGAAATCCGTTCTAATATTGTATATTCCGTTATAAAATATACATGTCCTTTATATATAAAGAGGATATGTTTTGCAGTGTTGAATATATTACTTTTTTTTTAGTGCATGCTTTTGTATGAAAAATTTTTTATCGGGAAAAAATTACTCATATATGATCATATGTAATTAAATATAATTATGTATAATTATATATAGTTGTAAATAAGAATTTTTTTTTATCATTATATACTCATCATACAGTAATTTTGCGATGTTAATCGTGGAACCTGTGCCTACAAATTATACTACAAGTATACTTCTCACGTCATTTTCTTTGGTTTTCTCGATATAACTGTTACATCGTATAATCGTGAAATAAACTATTTTATACTTGTTAATGTTAGAACTATATGCACTACTATACGAGTTTTGCAATTATGCATTTTGCAATTGTTATTAAACAAATAATGACGAAAAATGCTTTTTCTAACAATAAATTCGTTCTAGAAGCCTCTTGAATATAAATAAACGTCTAGACCATGATTTTAGATTCCAGTGATGATGAACTAATTTATATTAAGTTGAAGTTGCAGAAAGTATATTGTTACTGTTTTGTATATAACAAAATATATTGTAAAAATGCTATTTTTAGCATATGAAATTGATTCATTTACTTAATTTATAAGTCAGTTGTATAGAATTTCGTACTTAATGGTTATTTGAGTTGTTGATTATGAAAATGATCTGAAAAATATAAAATTCAAAATGATGGCTACAAAATATCGAATAAAATGATTTCAAGAATATAATTTCGAGAATTTTTTTATCGAAAATTATTATGCATTTTAGCGAAAAATTGAAAGAAATCTTTTCTATTACAAATTTTATGAAGAATATGGCTATATTTTTTTTATTTCCGAATTTTGAATTTTTATGAGCAACGTCCGCCATATTGGATCCGTCATTTTGAATTTTTTAAATTTTGACCTTTGATTTGGTTTTAGCATTATCTAAAACATACAGATACGACAAGATCTATTTGACATAATTGCTAGAAAAAATGTGCCTTTTAAAGGGTTAATTTTCTTGTGCCAAAAGTTTATAGATGAGTAATATTTTCCAAATTTGTCTCTGCAGGTTTAGCTGTTTGAATTGTTTGGTTGTTCTCGTCTTTTGTAAGCCAATTACGATTTTCCTCGATAATTTTTTTCCAATATTCTACAAATAAATACTTATAATTACATATTTACATTAAATTATATCCGGGTTTTGAAACACGTGTTGAAACATTTACATACTTAATATTAAATAAATTTTTAATAACCTTTTAACTATTCTTGTCTAAACGATTGTTCGTCTTAATAGTGAGTTTATATTTTTTTCGGCACTTTATGCTTTATAAGAAACATCTTTTATATAATGTCAGCATTTATATCTATTTAATTTACCATAATTACCTGTTAATTCTTGAAGTGTACCATCAGTACCACCATATTCGACAGGCAAGATATCAGTTGGGATATCTTCGAAACAGTGGTACGCGTCTGAATAAACTTGAAATCTGTTTTTCAACTTTTTAGTCATAAACGATCTGACAAGTTTCACGATAACATCTAAGACTATCGGCACATTAAAGAGAACAAACTTATGAGATCTTATCGGATAGCAATTCTGGAGTGTGTGGACTATATTCATTAATTCGTAGGATTTGGCTTGAATAACGTGACGTATAGTTGGATTGGATACATCTACTAAGAATACGCAACCATATATAGATGCAACGGGATAATGTTTTACCGCCGTTTCGATTGCCAATATAGAGCTCTAAAAAATTTTTGTATTGGAGGATGAAATATTTGGGAATTGAAAATATATCACTGTAATGATATCTGTTACAAATTGTTCTACGTGCGAGTGTTATATTACTATAATTTTTACCTTAAATAAATCTGATATCTTATTTCTTTCTGCATCATGCACAGTAAGGCGCATGAGAAAAATACATCTTCCTTGACTATCCCGTTTCCGCAGAGGCAAAAGTATCCTAAAAGTAAAATATTTTAAGAGGAGAAAGCAAGTCGACAACTTTTAAAAAATTGATTTTTGGATTTTGATATTTTTTTAAGTATGAAGTGTGTAGTGTGTACACGCACACACGCGCGCGTCAATGTGTGTGTATGTGTGTTATTTGAAAAAGATAACTAATAACAAAGTTATGAAACTTTGAATAAAACAGCATTTTATGCTATTGCACAAGTATTAATTGCGCGTATTCTTTCTATGCTGTTGTTTTTTTTTAATCTGACGTTTATTAATACCGACCTTCTGCATTTGTAACACAAATATCTATATTTTATTACTAAGAAAGTAAGTACAATAAGATAAAAAAACATTATTTTAAATTTTTATCAATTTTTTGGAATGAATTTACAAAAAAGAAATATTTTTTTCACCATCGTACTATTCCCCCTTAAAATCTTTAAAAAATCAAAATTCCTGTTTTATTGTGACATCTAGATGTATCTAAACGTTTTTCATAAAATATTTTTCTGAAAATGTTGCAGAAACAGTAAAAAAATTTAAATTTTTTAAATTATTTCTAAATTATTTTTAAATTTAAACAATTTGTTATTTAAACAATTAAATTCACGACTTGTAAAATATTCTGTTATGTCTAGATAAAGGATAAAGAGAAACGCATTATCGATCGAACAATAGATCGTAAAATAGAAGAAAGATTTTATTTAGATTACATATTTATATATTATAAAAATAATTAATATTTATTACCCCAAATTAAGCACATCTTGCAGTTCTGGTTGGAACGGATCCTTGTTCATATACCATTCCGGTAAATCGGATCGCTGTGTATAATAGTTTCGAATTCTGACCTTTGTTTTCCCAAGATTAAATTTGCACACTCTTAAAAATCGCAGAATAAGAAAATCATCTGCATGGAAATAAATAATTTCCTTCAATTATAATGTTATAATACAATTTGGAATAGTGCTAAATCTATCATTAGAAATTATAAATTAAGTTTTATATTAGTGTGTTAAGTGAATTAACCCTTTGTTGCACAGTGCGACATATATGTCACACCTTTTTGTACATCGTTTTATGTCTCCTAAATTTTAGTTTTAAGGTTTCTTGTCATGAAATAAATTATTTCTAAGTCCATATATATTACTTTATGGATAAGTCAAGCTTTGTAACAATTATATTGCATTAATTATTTCTTGTGAACAAATAAAGTGGAAAAAATGCTTTTTTCATTAAAAAATTGTTTTTAAAGAAATTTGATCATAAACATATGTGAAAAAATATGTATTTTTATGTTTTTTGGGTTGCTGATTACGAATCCACTATCAGTTTCTCGAAATTCGAAATGGCGGATCCAATATGAAAGACAATATACCTAAAATTTTTCAATTTAAAAAAATTAAAATGCTATCGTATTCTATCCTAAATTTTTAGTAAAAAATGTTTTTGTAATTTTTTGATTGGACGCATACTTTTCGAGAAAAAAATTCTTAAATATTGGAAAATTTTAGATACAAAAATATTCACGAATTTTTTTTCTTGAAAAGTATGCGTCTAATCAAAAAATTACAAAAAGTTTTCATTAAAAATTTAAAATAGAATACGATAGTATTTTTTATTTTTTAAAATTGTAAAATTTTAGGTATATTGCCCGCTATATTGGATCCACCATTTTAAATTTTGAAAAATTAATAACGGATTCGTAATCAGCGACCTTAAAAACCCCTTATAGCCATAATTTCAGTACAAATGGTATTGTACAAAAATTTGTGCAACAAAGGGTTAATGAACATTAATTAATAAAAAATTGCATGGATTTATTTTTTAATACTGCGTGCGTATTACACACACATTATGATAACTAACTGACTTAAGAATTTTAAAATTTTGAGTACATCACAAATTAATATATACACTGAGAAAAAAATTTCTTTAAATACATTTAAGAAACTCGGTTTTCTTTTATTACAAAGAAATGATTTATTTCAGTTTAATAATGATACTATTGATGTCATTAAATCATTACTTAGAGGAACAAAATCAAAAGTGTACGAAATGATTTACTTAAAAGAATAAAATATTTATTTGCTAGCATACATTGTTTTGTTGCTGTAAAAAAATATTTGTTTGTAATAGAAAACCGAGTTTCTTAAATGTATTTAAAGAAATTTTTTTCTCAGTGTATATATCAAATTATTATTAAGAAAAAGATATTATCTATTAACTAACAAATTATTTATAAATCTTTTAAATTGTCGCTTTTTTTTATTAAACACCAATTATTATATCTTTTAAGGAAAACTTGAAACAAACAAAATGAATTTTATTCAGTAGTATTCAATCTATAAGGTGGGATTGACTATCATTTTTACCGATTTGTGTGGGAAAATCATTTTCTTTGATCCAGCGTCTAATCTCCGCAACGGCGTTTTCTCTAATGTTGTCAGTTTCGTTCAAATTTTCCGCTGCATATATTTTATCTTCACTGGTCATCTCTTGCCAAGCATGTTGCACAATGTTCTTACCGCGCTTGTTCGCCATCACGATAGTAAACGCGAATCCTTGTTACTGCGGAAAAATTCGCGTCTACGAGTCATTAATACACACTTGAAACTCGTGTAGCGCAAATAACAAAAAATGTGATCTTACACAAGTGAGCTTTTAGATTTTAGAATCTATCCATTTGTTCTTGGAAATAATTTACGTAATAAATTATCTATGTGTTCGGCGAGAGAACATAAACGGAGCGCACATAAATAGGGCAGAGTGGGGATAAAGTAATGCCTTACTTGATATACATACAAAACCCGTTCTACATTAATTGCAAGCAGCCAGTTGCGACTTGCGACAGCCAATGAGCGCCTAGTTTCTAGTTAAAGCTCGACAATCATTGGCTGTCGCAAGTCGCAACTGGCTGCTTGCGATTAATGTAGAACGGCTTAACACGTTTGGACCCACAGATACTATCTCTTGCCAGGTTAGGTATCGTACATACATTGTAATTTATTTAATTATAAATTAATTATAAATTTGTCAAACGAATGATTAATATGTCTATCATAGCAAAAAATTACAGTATCACATATGTCACATATAAACTGCATACTAAAAGAATTATTAATATTTAAAAAAATTATTTAAATTAAAGATTTATTTGTTTTTAAACTCCTAAATATTTATTTGAAATTAATACATTTTATTGATAAAAGTTTTTTAAATAAAAAAAAGTTTTGTAACAAAGCGATTTAATAACTACAATTAGTTATTAAATTACAAATAAAATTAAATAAATTTGTTATTTTAATTTACAAAATGTTAGTGTTAATATATATTTTAAATATTTGAATATTTTCTAGACTTTTAAATTTAACATAACGTTTAAAATATTCAAATAAAAACATTTAGACCAATTATTATTAGACGTATTTGTACTGATAATATTGTTAAATTTATTTATTCTTGGAGGCCAATTTTTATTTTTTAAATATTATCAAATATTGTCTTAAAAGCATATGGTTGAGGAAAGATATTATGTTTTCGATGAATATCTCTGTAAATTCGCACAAGATGAGAAAAGAACGCATATGGAATGCGTTCATGTATAACACATTAAAAGATCAATCTGTTGTGCAATAGATAATGTTTTATTTATAGCCTTGTTGATAATTGACGTTATCCTATATAGGAACGCCAGTCTTTGCAATATAGTCTAGTAGAAAAAGTATATCTTGGTATTTATATAATTATTATTGCAAATATCACTATTTTCAAAAAGTAAAAAGTTAAATAGCGCCTATGTTCTGATATTTTACAAAAGTAAATGTTTATATTATACATATTAAATTGAATTATTATACGAATCTATACGTAGTATAGTATATACACACTTTAGAATCCGAATAATTCTTACTTTTTAGTAAATAATTGTTTAAACCGTGTTAATTTATTTATTCTAAAAATTTATAGATGAGTAATATTTTCAAAATTTGGCTCTGCAGGTTTAGCTGTTTGAGTTGTTCGGTCGATCTCGTCTTTCGTAAGCCAATCAAAATTTTTCTCGACATTTTTTTTCCAATATTCTACAAATAAATATTTATAATTATATATTTACATTAAATTATATGAAAAGTTTAAAATACGTGTTGAATATACACTCAATATATTTAATATTTCATAAATCCTTAATAATTTTTTAACAATTGTTTGTTTGAACAATGAGTTTATATTTTCCTTGGCAATACACGTCAATGAACCTAGCACTCTCATCACTAAAAAAAAATTTGGGCATACCGTGTAATTTTCTACTAATTATCTGCTAATTTTTTGCTCTAGTCTCTAATTTTTTGTTTCTATCCATTTGCAGGGAATTAGAATTAAAAGTGGGGTGCTAGCTTCACGTGACACTAGCACCCTCATTAATTAAAAAAAAAAAAACAAACAAAAAATCAAATATACCAGAATTTTCTGCTCATTTTAAGAAACTGTAAACGAATATCAAAAATATCGCACGGTTATCCAAGTAATCAGATATTTTGAGAGCAGATAAATGGACGAACATTTAATTACCACGGTCGATGCAGCAAATAATTTTTTTAAGGTACTTTACTCTTATGTTTTTGTAAATTTTATGCTTTTCAAATTAAAATTTTTTTAATTGTATATTTTACAAGTATTTGACTGAAGAAATACATTTAAAGTTGTCCTGGTATAGTTAGCTTGTTATTTTTAACCATTTTTCCTTGTAATGTTGCGATATAAAGTTTCTGAGTACCGGTACTTGGATAACTGTTTGATATTTTTGATATTTGTTTACAGTTTTTTAAAACCTAAAATAAACAAAAAATTTTGATATATTTGATTTTTTGTTTATATATATATTTTTTCTATTAATGGGGGTGCTAGTGTGACGTGAAGCTAGCACTCCAGTTTTGATCTTAATTTGCTGCAAATGAGCAAAAAATTCGGGAATAGGGCAAAACATTTGCTGATAATTAGCAGAAAATTAAATGGTATATCCGAATTTTTTTTTAGTGGTGCGAGGGCTAGATTTATTGACGTTGGTAATACTTGCTTTATAAGAAGCATCTTTTATATAATGTCAACATTTAAACTGAAAACCCGCGTTAGTAGAAGGTTATCTATTAGGTTATTTATTAGGTTATCTATTTATTTAAAAAATGGCTAATATTTTAAAAATAAAAACCGAATATGCTTAACATGAAAATAAAATTTGCGATTAAAACTGCATTTTGTCTAATAACATTTTATATATATTTATAAATTTTAAATACATTTTTCAGTTTTATAAATTAAGTGCCTAATACATTTAATCTTGAAGCATAATTATAAACTGGCTAGATGACAATGCCGCCACGGTCCTGAATTTTACGGAGTGGAATAAAATCTAGTAATAAGAAATCACTCCGCGTTGGTAGACTAGAATCTCGAACAGTATACTAACGCGGGGTTCCAGTGTATGTCTATTTAATTTACCATAATTACCTATTAATTCTTGAAGTGTACCATCAGTACCACCATATTCGACAGGCAAGATATCAGCTGGGATATCTTTGAAACAGTCAAGCGCGTCTGAATATACGTGAAATCTGCTCTTCATCTTTTGAGTCATAAACGATCTCATAATTTTCACAATAATATTGAACAACGTCGGCACGTTAAAGAGAATAATTTTCTGATATCTCATAGGATAGCAATTCTGAGCCGAGTGGATCATATTCATTAAATCGTATGGTTTGCTTTGAATAACGTGACGTATAGTTGGATTGGAAACGTCGATTAAAAGTACACAGCCATATATAGATATTATGGGATATTGTTTTACTGTCGTTCCTATCACCAAATTACAGGTCTGAAAAAGTTTTTGCATCGAAGAATAATGAACACGAATTGAAAGTACATTACTGCAATGATGTCTCTTATATAGTAAACTATTTTACGTGTGAATGTTATATTACTTTAACTTTTACCTTCATTAAATCTTGTATCTTATGTCTTTCTGGATCATGCACAGTAACGCGCATGAGAAAAATACATCTTCCTTGACTATCCCGTTTCCGCAGAGGCAAAATTATCCTAAAAGTAATAAGTAAAATTTGAATTAAAATATTTATTCGTAATATTTGTACAAATAATTATTTGTTAAAGTGGATTTAGTTTGTATGACTATCTATTTTCATAGTTGGCGCATTTTCTTCATATCATTACTTTTGTAGAGAAAATTAACTTTTTGAGAAAAGACAATTTTATTAAAATTTTGTACATTTGTAATGCCAAATTACAATCATTTTGTACAAAAATAGATTTTTGAGGGCTTTATGTGCGCGTATACTTGGCGCTTTTTATACCTTTTTTTTAAATTAAATTTACTTTGCAAAGTATTATGTTATGTACCTAGATAAAGGATAAAGAAAAACGCATTATCGATTGAACAATAATAAAATAGAAGAAATATCTTATTTAGATTATGCATTTATTACAAAAATAAATTATATTTATTACCCCAAATTAAGTATATCTTGCACTTCTGGTTGAAAGGGATCTTTGATTATAAACCATTCCGGTAAATCGGATTGCTGTTTATAATGGTTTCGAATCCTGGCCTTAGTTTTCTCAAGATCAAATTTGCATACTCTTAAAAATCGCAGAATAAGAAAATCATCTGCATGGAAATAAATAATTTCTTTCAATTATTATATTATAATACAATTTGGAATATTGCCAAATTTATTATTAGAAATTATAAATGAAGTTTTATATTAGTGTTAAATTAATTAATAAACATTAATTAATAAAAAAATTATAACATGGATTAATTTTTTAACACTGCGTGCGTATTGCACATATTATGATCCGCTAACTGACTTAAGAGTTTTGAAATTTTGTACATAAATTTATATACATATATATATATATATATATATATATATATATATATATATATATATATATATATATATATATATAGGGTAAAGGCGGGCATTATGGCCATTTTTATTTGAAGTCATAATTTTCAAACCGCTGCTTTTTTTATTTTATAACTTTCTGAAATTCTAGTGTATTTAATAAGCTTTGATGACAAAATGTCTTGATCAATTAAAATCTATCCATATTCGAAGAAAAAAAAGAATCTGAAAGCATGCGTCTTGGCCATATTAAACGTGGGGTGGGTAATATGGCCAACTATAAGAAAAGTGTACAAAACAGTAATATTTTGCAAAAGTGAGATAATTTTAATCGTACAGAACATAAAAATTGAAACATTTGAAACATACACATTTAAAAAATAAACATTTAATAAAAAATACATTGAAAAATAAACATTTAATCGGAATGTTAAATCTGTGCACCCACTATTTGTGCACGTTGTCGTGCTCTCACAATCACTATTTTCTTGCTTCGCTGTTATTGTCACTCTCAGCACTGGCGTACTCTATTATACTCGCTGCTCTCTCGTTGCACTCGCTGGCCATATTAGCCACTGAGCATAGATTTAATAATGTGCATTATAGTTACAAAAATAATGGGCAAAGCACAATAAATTTATTACAAAAATACAGCTAAGGTTCAGGTTTTGAAATGTATAATGAGAAAAGCCAAAATTATTTTGTTTTAATTTGAAAATCTTATTTAGTTGGAAGTGCGATGTTTGACTTTGACGTGTATATTTTGATGGTTATGGAGAACAATGAAGCATCAAACCACAAATAACAACAAAATAGAGAGGTTCTTGTTACCAAACTTAAAGAATAGCTACAATAATTGGTTTTTATACATTATTAACGTTTATCAATGTTTAGAATGTTTAATACGGACATTGTGGCCATATTACCCGCCTGGCCATAATGCCCGCCTTTACCATATATATGTACCAAATTATTGTTAAGAGAGAGAGAGAGAGAAATTACTTATTAAATAACAAATTATTAAGTACTTATAAATCTTTCAAATTGTCGCTTTCTTCATTAAACACCAATTGTTATATCTTTTAAGAAAATCTTGAAACAAATTATAAAGTGAATTTCATTGAGTAGTATTTCAATCAAGTGGGGTAACTATCATTCTTACCGATTTGTGCGGGGAAATCATCGTTTTCTTTGATCCAGTGTCTAATCTCCGCGACGGCGTTTTCTCTAATTTCGTCAGTTTCGTTCAAATTTTCCGCTGCATATTTTTTATCCTCACTGGTCATCTCTTGCCAATCATGATGCACAATGTTGCCGTACTTGTTTGCCATTGTGATGGTGAACGTGAATTCTTGTTACTGCGGAAAATTCTGCGAGTCATTAAAATATACTTGCAAACTCATGACGTGCGAATAACAAAAAATGCGATACATAAGTTGCGTAACATTTTGCGTATTAGAATCTATATATTCTTGGAAATCACTTACGTAATAAATAATCTATACTGTGTGCGGCTAGAGAACATAAGCGGGACATAAATGGGATAGAGTGACCTATACACAACTATTATCTCTTACCAGATTGGGTATCGTACATACATTGTATATAATTTTTAAAAAGCCGCTTTTTTCAAATTGCTGGAAAAAAAACCAGAGAAAACTGGGTTTTTTCGAAAAATTGTTTTTTGGGGGAAAAATTATTGTTTGCTGTATATATGCGAACAGAAATGCCTGGCTATACTAACTACACTAATTCCGAGAGGTTTCTGAGTGTATCTTTCTCTTTCCACATGTTTTCATATTGGAAAAAAAGACACACTCTGAACTAGCGCAGTTAGTGGAGTTAAATGTTATTGTTTGCGAGTGTACGTTGCGCAAAGAATACGATAGAATACGATACATCTCAAATATATTAGTCAGTGGTTTATATTGACTACAAATTAAAACTAATTTTAGAAACTTTTATATACGTATATAAACTTTTAATCATTCTTCTTACACACACATACGCGCGTGCGCGAACATGACGCGATAGAGGAAAATTCCCGGAAAAAGCGTATTACCAAGTTCTTCCGCGCGAACATGATGCGCAGTCGTCTGTGTCGGGTCTGTAAAGTCCATATACTATATGTATTGTGCAAATGTCATGTCCTAATCTATTATATCTATTTTTTGTAAGATACTATACCTTTGATATTTAATTCTTTTATAATTTTCTTTGTCTTTCACTAATATTTTTACAATTAAGCACTACATAATTAATAATCACAGTTGTAACCGTGTTTATTTTGATAACATCGCGAGAACACAAGCGAAAGTAACCTCAACACGTACAGAGGAGAGTGTTACGCTGAACCGCAGACGGCGCTTGACGCTTAGTGACGTAGTGGGGGAGCCTGGAAAGCCACGTTTGCGTGTGTAAAAGTACGTGTAAAGGGGTATTACAGTTGGACCTCTCATTTAGAATAATAGTCTAGGAAAATTACTTTTTTTGAGAAAAAATTGATAGCGCAGGTTTAACTTTTAATTGATAGGTAATTTAACACGTTTAATTTTTTTATTACTTGCATTGCAAAAAATGTGTACGTTTTATAATTTTTTTGCATAATTTAATGCTATTAACGAAAATTTAAATTAAAAAAAAAAACTTCAGTGCAATTAATAGTAATATAATTAAAACGTTAAGTTTTTTTTAATTTAAATGTTTGTTAATTATGCACTAAATTATGCGAAAAAAATATAAAACGTACACATTTTTTGCAATGCAAGTAACAAAAAAATTAAATTATATTAACATACAGCATACGCACACGCCGCATAGATAAATAAATTATTTATATATATTTAGCGCGTTAAATAAATAATTTAAAAAAGAGAAATACGAATTAGTACAGTTTTATTCGAAGAAATATAAGGAAAAAGTTTAGCTCATTAATTTTGTCTCGTCGAGATACCAATAAAAAAAAATTGTCTTTTTAGATGTAGTGCCAAGATAATTTAATCACAAGCGGTTTGGTTATAATTAGTTTATTATATTCGTGAACTGGAAACGAAGATGAAATTACAAGAAAGAGAATGCGTATACACAGCAAGTCGAGCGAATTGCGCCGAGACGAGTCGAGTCGAGAGAGAGAAGAGTTATCTCAAAGTTACCAACTCGAGCATTCGCTAGTTCCTATAACCAGTAGCGCCACAGGAAGCAGTAGTGTACGACAAAAAAGATGATTCTGGAGACATCTAAGAATATGTCTAACGCTTTCCACAACACTAGGATGCTTAGTTCCCGAGATAATATGACGATTGAAGTAATTTGAACGCACCAGATTAATTTTGAACGCGCGCGTTAGCAGACGCTCACGCATAGTGTGCGCATAGTGTATAGTTATAATTTACGTATGAATATTTTATGTATATTTTACGTATGAAGATTAGAAACCAAAAGACCGATCTCGGTGGTTTTGAATAAGGCGACAATCTGTTAGAAATGCAGTATTGCAATACTAAATGGTGGCGCTGGTGACCCTAATATACCAGAATATATTCCAATTCTATAGATGCTACCGTAGGCTAAGTTTACAACCTAACACGACCGTAGTCGGCCGTGTTAGGTTGTACGTAGTATGTTGTGAGAAAATTGAATTAAGTATAACTGTAATTATAATTATGCGAAAAAATATATGCAGACATATTAGCCATTATCAAGAAGATATGAAAGAAAATTTTTATCACGAAACGCTTAAAAGACCCAATTAGTTTTATATCCCGATAATTAACATATGACGTCACAATATGAAGTTGCTTTAAATTAATCTCTTACTGATATACTCTATATTGCTTTCGGTGAATCATCGTCGCCAACGCCAACATTTGGTACATTTCTAACAGATTTTCGTCTCACTTTTGACGAAATCAGATTTAATTCGGTTTCCTTTGGTTCTAGTCTTCATAATTTTACGTAATGTTGACTTGCCTCGAGCTGCTAGCGTACTTGCCGCGGTAGTCATGCTTCGTGTTGATATTTTAATTATTACAGACGAAACTAAGAGGTTTTTAGTCAATAGGATCATATATAAAGAAAGTTGTCTCTACGTTATAGTCAATTGCAACAATTAAATTTAAAATTTTAAGGAGTTAGCGCATCTGCCCGGTTACCTCTAATCCAGATCGTAAAACTATGAATATCTTTATATAAATTTTTAATATCATTCTCAAGAAACTTTTAAATTAAGATTGGTAAAATTCTTATTCGTGCTTTTCCTTGTACTTTTACAGAGATATTTTAATTTTTTAAAACTTTATGAAAACGCAGAAAAATAGTTTTTTGTTGCAAAATTCTGATCAAAATTTAGCCGATAAGAATTATTTTTCTCAATCGTTTGTAATAGTTAATTCTATTATTATTAAATTTCTATTAAGTTGCTTCTACTGATTAAGATTGGCTTTTAAATTGTATTCATAGAATGACATGAAAAGTTTTATGTTAATTAGTTTAAATCTCGCGGATAATGTCTAATTGCAAAATAACACATTATTAATTACGATTTTCTCGCAACTTTTTAAATATAATTTGGACTCTAAAATTTAAGCCTTTGGCACACGATATACGATTTTTCATGCTAGCACTCATAGGAGGTCTTATGGTTAGCTTACGATTGGTAATATAATCATCCGAGCCAATTAGGACACGTAATAAGAATTAAGTCTCGTATGCGATCTAGCATGAAAAATTGTATCGTGCCGAAGGCTTTAGATTCTATTATTAATTTCTATAT
Source organism: Monomorium pharaonis (assembly GCF_013373865.1). NCBI lineage: Eukaryota > Metazoa > Arthropoda > Insecta > Hymenoptera > Formicidae > Monomorium > Monomorium pharaonis. The sequence continues at coordinate 11,455,907 of NC_050469.1, read as the reverse complement.
AGATTTATTCTTGTAATTTATTTCCCCGATCTCGTATACACTAATCCTTATATGAATGAAAAGCTTCACCGCTTGAATATTTCGAAATCCAATAGAGTCTGTATTCGCCAGACGATGTTCGCCGGAATTCGTCACGAGGATTTCCCGACATGGTCTCGTCTGGAAGGGTTGAGTTTATATTGGAATCAATGCAGTCTCGTTTGAGCATGGTTTGCATTCCTTGTTCAATCTTCTCTCCTTGCATTCCTTGTACTCGATTCGAATTATCTTACGACTATCCGGCTTTATTTTCATAATACATGAGATCAAACTCACGATTAAACTTTTTTGTCTTTAATATGCCAAAAGTTAAAAAAGAAACTTTCTTGAATATGATCGAAGAGGAACTTTTAAATTGCTGAGATATTCATAAACGAGAAAAAGTATTTTACAATAATGATACATATCCTGGCTAATTCGAAAACGTGAGTTTTACGTGCGATAATCAAGCGATAATTAAATTTCAATTTATTCAATGTTTATCGATCGATTTAAATAAAAATGTAATGGATTGTTTAACAAAGCGACGCCGATGTATCGCTTCAATTGTTTTATTTGAAGTTTTATTGAAGGTGCATTATTTAGCGCAAATGACGCAACGTTCCAAACAATTTAGTTATCGCTGGGTTGTGCTGCCCTATTATTCATTGTACTACCCTTGTCATTTTGCGAAGTATACGCACGAGATGCGATCGAGTACTATCGAGGCCCGACAATAGTGGCGTCCATCCTTTCGCGAAACAGAAAGCGTCGATTTTGCATTCATCGCGTTGTCTGCATCGACGGTGAATTTTCATCTTAAACTGCAGACGACAGTGAGTTCTTTATTGTAGTGAAAGAGAGCACGAATGTCAATCGCGAATAAACATAAAGAGATGTAGGACCTTCGGTGTTCCGTTGAAAAACCACGCTCGACAAGCGACGTTACGAGCCCTTCTCGTCGAAGGAACGAAAGGATTTGACAATCGTTTTTGTTCTTCTCTTTTTTTCGCTCTCTCTGTTTTATCTCCTCCCCCCCCCTCTTTGTCTCTCTCTTTTACCCCTCTTTTCCCTTTCTATCTGTGATTCATTTATCTTCTTTTGGGGAATACACTACAACAGGAGGGAAACTGAGCTTGTAAATCCATTTAGTGCGGTCTTTGGAAAATAAAAAAAGTTTGACTATCTCTATTTCTATGCTAAGCAGTTAGGCATGCTGAGAACGTAGTCGCAACAAATTTTATACCGTGATTATATCCTCAATCTTCTTCTTTTTTATCAATTCTTCTTACATTGTCTTATGTTTTTTTTAATTGAACCATATAAAATTTTTTTTAATTAGTACATTAAGAGAGATCTGTCTATTTAAGACATTAATTTACATTTAGTAAGTCGGGAGAAGGACACAGGTAACTGGATATTTTTTCAATCTTTATAAAAGAATATAATATCGTTTGATTAAGATATTTATTTTGATTTTAATCATAAAAGTTCATCTCTTATATTCTTTAAACGGTAATAAAAAGAAAAAAAGTCTTCAAAAGTTGAATAAGATGCTCTCGAATATCTTGATAAAATATAATGATTGAATAACAATATATAAGCTATAAAAATTTTGAAAATATTTTAAAATGATATTTTTTTCCATAATTTTAATAATATTTTATTCAATTTATCTCGATAAATTCAAATTATTTTAAAATAAATGTTAATATTAGCGACTATTATATGTAGCACACAATTAAATAAACTAAATAAACTGAATAAGCACAATTTATGCATAAATATGAAAAAAATGCTATTTTATATAACATTTTTTCACGACTTGTTCTATTATTATATTAAGTTTTTTAATTAAAAATATCTTTATTGATTTTTATAATTAATAAAATTAATTGAATATACATAATTGATATAATTATTATTTTTGAAGAAAATATTACATTTAAAATTATATTAATGAATATTTATTTAATTATTGATATTGAATATTAATCATTATTATTGAATATTCTTATAATAAATAATAAAAGGAGTAAAAAGTTTATAAATTCTTTGTTATAATCATTAACTAAAAAACGTATATTACAGAAATGAATATAGTTATGTGTACAAAAGTATATATTACTATATATAGTACTATATTCATTTCTGTAATATACGTTTTTTAGTTAATGATTATAACAAAGAATTTATAACTATAGTTATAGTTAAATTGCCAATACGTCTTTTGATATTTTGCCGAATACGGTTATCGTTTTTAACTATCTCGGCGACCTGCAAATGCCTGGATTTTGTCGATTGGCAAGAAAAATCGCCAACGAAAATGCAAACGTGCTCTCGGATGCAATCCGCGGAGATTCTTTAATCTCGCTAGCCGCGTATCTGTGATAGTCGTTTGTGCAGATACCGTTGCCGCGTATCGAGTTCGGTTTCACGCGTTTTAGCGTTTAAATTGCGAAGTCGGCGCCTGCCTTTGATAGTCGTGGGAGATAAACGAGACGTATATATATGCAACGGCAACGGTAGGAAAGGGCGAGCGGAAAATAGCGAGATACGATTCCGCGTGTCACGGAGATGACTGGCGTACGTCAGGATGTACATGCAAAAAGACCCGGAGACACGAAGTTAAACCTTTATTCCCCAAATTTCGACATAACCTTGATGGAGTTCTGCTTTTCATCTAAAAGCTTTGGAAATAATCTAATTTGTTTCGAAAAAAGTTATAGCAGATAAATGTAAAAGTAGATTTTTAAAGATGAATGAAGTGTTAAATTTACATTTTCGTTACATGTGGATTTATGTAATTGGTGGAATTGATGTAATTTGATTATATTTGTTTGATTACAATTAAATTGCAGTATTTTTCGATGGAACACTTGGAGTGCTCTTTCAAGAATTTTGGAAAAAGATCAGTCGATAACAGATCACAAAATGTACATAAAAATGCACTCGGGAGAACTGAAAAATTGCCACAGAATTCTTTTGCAATACTTTTGAAACGCATTTGTATGTGACTGCATGCGATTTATCATTGCGCCCGCGGAAAAGGTGAGAAGATATTAAAAGAAGATTAAAAACCGAGGAGGAGAGACGATATTTTATATATATATATATCGAAACTCGCTGAAATCTCGATCGACAAATTTTACTATCGGTTTCTTGTCAAGAAAATAAGCACGCTAGACAAGTTTCAGTCTGTTCTGTTAAAAGCATTACCGATCGATAACACATACAGACGCTCGTAATAATAAATTACCTAGGCGCGATGAGTGACTGGATAATGTCAGCGGATTGGAACATGTTAAGATTATCAAATGATTTCTATATTCGAGCCTTGCTGCAAGTGTTATTAATGTTGAACATGGAACAAAAAACACGTGCAAATTCTTATCTTTGGTTTTCTACACAAGAGTTTAGACATTTTACATTTTGTAGGGCATTTTTTCGTCTTTTATCTTTATCATTTATTAGATATAAAAGGATAAAATAACAAAAGAAGCACGATAATATTTCTAGCGCTCATTTCCACGAGCTACAATATCTTTTAATATTTAATTATATCGCTGTTTTAAATTATTACTGCTATTTAAACTATTATATTGCTGGATATGAATCTATTTCTCTTCCTAATGAATTAAACAAATTTGTTATATGTTTTTTGTACGCTTTTTTTAATCTTCTTATTTTTTATAATTAAAAAGGGTGTGACATTTATCATTTTCTTGTAAATAGGAAAGGACAAAAGGGAAGGACAAATCTGAAAATTATCGCGGATAATCCACTAAATGTACTTTCGCGCGTAAGCGTTAACGCAGGTAATAAAATGTAAGCAAGGACAAAGAGTAGTGCGAACCCAAGCTAGCGTGATAACCGTGAAGGTCAGAATTTCTCCCCCGTAGAGAGATTAACAGGGTGTGCTCTTGTACTGGCGGTTATTATGCTGTGCCGTGCCGCGAAAATTAATTACAAACTCCCGTGCCCTGTTCCGTAAGGGCATGAGAAAGCGGTGAGGTGGAAGACGGAAAAAAAGTATCATTGCGGCCGAGAAACTCTTTGCATCTGCATATGCGCGCGCATCGGGAAGACCGTTACATTGTCAGCATTGAGGTGTATTTACGGGACGGAGAGGGTTAAGGGTTTTACGCCACAACTTTTACAACCCTATTCTTGGCTATAGCTTATATCATTCTCTCGCGTTGCGCTGAGACTTCGATGAATAATTTGTTGGCATCCCGGCGGGTTTCACGCGCGTCGCAGTTTACACGTCTAGTGCAAATAAAAGTTTGAAATTGCCAAGTTTTGCTACTTCCACCAACCACTGTTTACAGACATTTTGTATTATTAATTTAATTAAGTTCCTGTTAATTTAATTAAGTTTCTTGTTAATTGCGTAGTGGCAATTATGGGCGCAGTCATGGACAAAACGAAAGAGTGCATCTTTAGATTAAATTTATTGTGATATATGTTTACAAGAGAAAAGAATTCTATGAATTATTAATTAAGTATTAATTAAATATTATTACTTAATAATATTTACTAATATGACAATATTATTGATTGATCAAGAAACAAACCAATTTAAGCGAATTGTCTTTAAAAAATCAAAAAAAGTACATAAAATTAATTGGAGAATGTCTGTCTTGGAGTTTACATTAAGAGTTATTTTTGTACCTCTAACTTTTGTATTTTGCAGTACTTTCAAGTACTTAGCAAGTTTGAAGTGGAATTAAGGCAAAACTGAGGCTTTGATTCGATTGCTCATTTACAATCTTTCACTCGTTTATGTTTTATCTCCAATAAACATTTTTTTTAATACTTTCTATATTATTACGAGAAACTGTCGACGATTTTTCTCGTGAATATCCGTAGCTTTTATTGAGGTATGTATGAAGTAAAATATCTTGAAAGAGATTCTATACTAGCTTTTTCTTTCCCATGTATTCCATCGCATCGTAGTGGCGAAGTAGCTGCAGAAAGGATGGTAAATGCAAGCGCGTATAGAAACGGAGAGCCTTGGCAGGAGATGCACTCTTTGTTAAATAGCTTGGCTATTAGGTTGTATATTCTGTTCTGAAACAAATCGTGCACGTTTAAGAGATAGATCGCGATTACTCGGCACATTCGCTTGTGCGTTTAATGTCTCATTTAACTCTCAAATACACTCGCGGGACTTTGAAAGTAACACTAGCGAAATAGAACAGTAATATGCATATATCATAACGTGCATCGATATAATCACAACAAATATATTACAATTTAAAGACGTATGTCGTATTTTACATGATCGAGTGTGAATGTCTCGTGAAAGAAATAAAATTAAATTGAATAATTGAATAATCTAATGATATTTAGGACTTGTGAATAGATATAAAAAAAAGGAATTGATTTACATATATGTGTTTGATGCTTATTTTTAAATAAATTATTTAAGTATTTGTGAACTATCAAATATATATTCGGTAGTAGGTGTTTTAAATCACGTTTTTCAAGATATATTAAGCCAATAAATCAAAATTTTATTTGCTTGTCAATAACTTGCGTAAGAAAATCAAAAGAAAAATGTTGAAACGGGGAAATAAATGTAGGAATAAATTATAGCTGTAAAAGTTCTAATTATGATATGTCTATTCTTTATTTGACAATTCCTCTTTTTCTTTCATTTTGTGTCAAAAGTGTTTTTACACGAGCTCGGACATAAGATTTTAGCGGTACGTGCTTCGGCGTAGAGAATTTTCGACAAATCCGCGCACAATAAGGAGAGAACTCTGTACTTCTAATCAGCCTTGTGATGTTCTCTGTAACGAGATGTTACTGGGCGAGATAACATTGAACGCGCCTTACGAGTGACACCCGCGTCGGGCGTCGACGACCGTGGAAGATGTAACATTCCGGAATGTGGGCTGTACTCCTATTCCCAGCGCGTTTCACCTCGGCGCGCTGCAGATGTAATAGAGAGTGGCCAGATTCGGATGAAGCTGCAGATCGTATTCATTCGTCAACTCAGAGGCGAACCAACGGCGACGATCACGTTCCCCCAAATTAACCGGCGCGTGAGTAATATCGTACCGAGTAATATCAGTTTGGTAAAAACAATGCAATACGAAGACCCCGAACGCACAATAGTGAGCCATAACAGACACGACGAATGTGATTAATTTCAAAAGGCAATCTTTACTTGTCGAGTCAATGACGTTTGGACAGACAATAACAGTCAAATTATATGAAAATTTGTGTTTTCTGATTGACATTAAAATACAATTTATCATGATGCTTTTATGAAATATATTAATTAATGTTTTGCGTTGTCAAAGTTGTTTATATCAATCAAAACGTCTTATTCTGTTAAGCAATTTCACATTTTTTTTTATTACAATATCTTTTATTTATATTTTTATTTATAACAGTGTCACAAAATTATAATAAAAAAAACTAATATTGTGCGATAAATGTTGTTATAACAGCAGTCAGTTTTACTAATTTGAACAAGTTCTTTTTCTAATTCGTGTATCTCATAGTTCATTATTTTGCTAATTGCAAATCTTATGATAAATTGTGCTATTATATTCCAACAATAAGGAAAAGTTAATTAAAGGCAGCACAATTCCGACAAGATTATGCTCCAAATCGGGAACTTTGATCAGTGTACCCGAGAGTCTTTCTAACCAAACTTTTCTCGACATTATGAACTATGATGCCTTTCTTCTTGGTGCGCATCGCTACACTAAATGCTCACAAGTTGGCTTTATGATAAAAGACATCTATATAGGTAATAATAACTTAAACTGAAGTCTATTCACAATTTTATTCAAAATTTATGCTTCTTTGTACGGAAGATATTTTGAATTTGCCTATTTGATAGTTTCTTCATTATACCTCTTTTGTTCTTTATTTTTTAATCCTTGATATTCTTTTGTAAATCAATTGTAGATAAACTATTCATTTACTTCAATTAATTAATAAAATAAATAAAAATAAAAGTTTGTGATTGTAAAAGATACGCGGGGAATATATCTTACAATACGTTTTTAAATTTATTATAAATATTTAACCAATCATTACATATGAAATATACAATAATTAGTTTATATATAAATATATAGTTTATATATATATATATATAAATAAATAAATATATATATATATGTATGTATAGTTAAAGTCTAAATTTACATATTTAGAGTATTTGTGAACATTAAATGTATTTCTTTAAATATAAATTAATGTTTTAAATTACATATTTCAAGATGTAATAACAATTCGAAATTTTACGTATACCTGATTTTGTTTTAATTAATTACTTATAAAAAATTTTCATAAAATAATTTTCAAAAAATGTTGAAACATCTAAATAAACATAGGAATAAACGTATGCTATAATGCAGATTACGTATTATATTACAATTGGACATTGACGTTAAAGCCAGTCTGTTGTGGTTCATGCTACTAAATCCTTCCGCAGGCAAAATTATTCATTAGCCATTTGCATCCTGTGTCGAGAGATAGACTCTCAATGGCTCATGATAATACTGTATATATTTTCTCAAAGACTTGAAACAATCCGTGATTATACTGTGTAAATATTCTTTTTTTAATCGTTACAAAGGCTATTACAACTGACATACAGAGTTGTCATTATATAAAAACTAATATCAATAATGTCAAAATGAAAATAAAATATTTAATATTGACCGAAGATATTTCTAAAGGTATAGATATGCGTGCACGACTGTATACATGTCACGCAACTATACCGCGCACTTCCTACAATATGTTTTTCCAACCGGAAGTAACATTACGCCAAAATGTGGGTTACAGTCTTGTAAGTACAGACCATGATGCTCCGCAGCCGTATTAGAACGCCTAAGGGCGTTCTACTGATGTAGGTATGGATGCGGGGATGATGGCACGGATCAGAGAGGCCACGGAATCTGCGGATAAAGGGGTGGTTTGTGAAATGTGGATGGGTGTACGGTAGATAGGGATGGAGACGATCGAAATCGCAGGAAAGGGAATGGCAATTCAGAAACGACTATAGGACAGTATACCCTTGTGGAGTGTGAATGCGTGTGTGTGTGTGTGTGGGTATATTATACATATACATAATATACAGTATGTGTGTATGTGTATACATATATGTCGGAAAACGGCGATATGTCTGCCACCGGCTGGAGCCACGCTGTCGCTGCTGTGGCATCGATCCACCACTCGCAACGACTTTTTGTCGTGGCTCGCGCACCGAACGAGATCTTTAACCTGAAAGCTGCTACGCTATAACTGGCTTTCGATTTGGAACGGTGAGAAATCATCTTAGATCATCTTTCGTACTTGGGCGAGGCCCCGGAGCAAGCTCATGGGGATAGTTGAATCGAACATCTGAAGGCTAAGCTTTCGATTTTACGATTTAAATTGCTTGGTGTTCATACCGTATGTATGGCACGTAAAGTATCCGAATGTGAAAATAATTTATTTCATTTATAATACTAACGCGTAACAATGCACCAATGGTATCGATACAATTTTCAGAATAAATAATACAAACTAAGAAATTATGCAAACAAAATTCAAGGGGAGATTGATATACATAGATGTTTAATTACGGGTTACAACAATTACCATTGGATAAAATTGCATTATTACTTATTATGAAATGTATTATCATTATCTACAGTATTGTAAATATAAATGATAATTACAGTATATATATGCATGTGAATAAAAAAGATAATTACAGTACATACATGTTAAAATAGTATTTACATTGTAATATAATAATGTATTTACGTGATAAAATAAATTCAAGCCAAGCATTTCTTTTGCATTAAAGAATCTAAACATGATATAGGATGATTAGGTAATACGGAATATAAAAGTTTATTTTTTCTTTTTTTTTAGAGAAAGCACTAAATTCAAGTGGCAATCGCTGGAAGTTGATGCAGTTTTTACAAAACATCTAATAATGAACAGCGAACAATTGTTGTCTTTAATTTAGATATTTATTTTTATTACATTTGAAAATATTGTAGCATTGTCTCTTAACGATGTCCCATAAGCTCAAAATAAAATCTTTAATGTTTATATAGCACAAATGTTTTTTGTCAATATTGAAATTGGGGTAAATTAGTAAGAGTTCTACATAATTAAAAGTTTTAATTTATCATAGCAGAGTAATATGTTAATTTTAAAAATAAATATTTCACATTATCTGTCTTTACCCTACGTTCATTGAGAAAAACGTCTAAAGAATAGCGATCGGATTAGTCTCTCAAAAAATAATATAAAGTGAATATTTATGACTATTTAGAATATTTAGATCAGACAAAAATCCGATTATGGTTTATTGACAAAAAAATCATCGAAATATATATGTTCGGAAAAATACGAAAAAGAAATATCTAGGTATTCGTCACTTTTTGAATGACTAATCTATCCATTTTCGGATATTTCGATTATTTTGATTATTTCATTTTCAATGAAATGTGATCGGATTTTTGTTCTGTCTTAACGATTTGTTTGTTAATTTTTGAAAGAATAATTCAATCAGTTTTCTCAGTACACAATAAATCTGCGTACATATGATCAGTAAAATAAGAATGAATGAATGATGTGCAATTTGTTTACCTGCTTAAATCGGATTATGCAGGAACATCACTGTTGGTCCCAAAACTCGATTCACTGGTGCCGTGATTGGTTCGTGCTTTGACTTCCGAGTTTACGGGACACACGAGAGAATCTAGCTCGTATAGCGTAATGTAACACGATCCCATTTCTAGTTTATACCCGGAATTAAATGAGCTTTGATATCTAAAATGCATTTTCAGTCGAAATATACTGTTTTCTTCTGGTACATTAACATTTTACAATCGAAAATTAATTTGTAAATGGATAACAAATTGAAAATAAATTATTTGTACAAAAATTTTGTATAAAATTACAACAATTAATTATTACGGATCACCGTTATATCTATGTATAGATTATGCTTTCATCTTTTATTGCGCATCTTTTGTCTCTTCATGTCGTTCATTGCGGTACTGTGAATAATAAAATTTCTCGTTGAATCTTGAGTGGTACTCCATTTTCGTGCAGGATAATTTGTCACTGAAAACTTTGCGGAAAAGTTGGAAATTAGTCCAAGGCGGCGTAACCTACCGTACTTTTCGAAGTTACTCAAAGATTTTTGTAAGTTTGCTTCATTTTATAATTTAGACACCTTTAGTAAAAATGCAATGTCAGGAAGTATTTAATATACTTATATAGTAACACCGGTCGTTTAATATTAAGATTAAATTCTTCAGTGAAACTACTACAACGATGTTTAAATATCTAAAGAAATTTTAGTATTTAAACACATCATACTTTGAATTTTTAATGTCTTTATAACCATTTGCATCGCGTAAAGTTCTAGAAAATCCAGATTTCAAGAGTAAATTTTTTATACATTTTTCTTTATTTTAAATAAAGATAACAATATTTTTGTGGAAGATATAATATGTTTTACTTAATAACGCAATGTTTACGAATAAATAACTGTAATTTGAAATAAATAATAAGATTTAGAGGACATGTAATATGACAAATTCTGTTGAACTAAAGAAAAACGTAAAAATAATTTTTTTTATTACATTTAAAAAATATATGCGTAGTTGTGTGATTTGATGTTCTGATCACACTCGCATTATACAATACATTGCCGTATCTGCGACGTTATTAGCTTTGGTCGAAACGCGAAATTTTTCAAGTACTGTCAGCAGCATTTATGAAAGGGTGTAGTCAGAGGAGTGACATCATGATATCGACTACGTTAATTAACGAGCTTCAATGTCCGCGTCCTAAGTGGTTCCTAGCTCGCGGAGGAATCTCCAATCGAGAGACGCCAGTAAATACTTTCGGGAAAAAAACGGATGTCCTTTATTATAAACCGGTTTGCTAATGAGTCCGAGGACGGCAAATCCGAGGTTTGCGCCGTAAATACACCGACGTGCTACGAAGAATATATTCATCTTTCTCTCTATCCAATTTTACTTTGTCGATATTGAACATTATGTGCGTCATTCGAGTAGCGCATTGAATCAGGGTCTCGCTAACGTCTGTAATATAAAAGCGTGACAGTAAATATAGCTTTGTTCATATTTCATTTACAATTCACAATTTTACAGTGGGATATAAAAATGATGATATACTTTTATTGGTACACTGGTTGCGAATTAATATACTTGCAGTGATAAAATAGACGTGTTGTGCAAACAAATTAACTGTACCTACAGTATTGATGAATTTACAGAATCTCCGACAGATTCCTTTAATCACTGCGAAATCAAAATCAGGTACACGTTGCAAGTTAGCAGATTACGTTGATCGACGCTATGTAAAACAGTAATTTGAAATTCAGGATTACACTAGTCTACGAGGAAATATTACATAATTAACTCAAGATACCTACGTGTTTGATCGCATAGCACTCCCACTTTATTAACCACGAGGTGTCTGTTAAATTTAGATTACATACTCTAGACGTTCTTCAAGGAAAATGCGCCAGGCGAAACTTTACGGGGAACAAATTTGTCTTCTTTCCGAGCTAATATTTGGCGATTTGAATGTAACTAAGCTTTATAAAAACGCAGGACCGTTTATGCTACCTTTCAGTTTAAGCGAAACGTTTTGTAAACGTCAAAAATGACCCTAGAACTGTTACTGCTCGTGGCCTTTTACGTTTCACGTCCGCGCTATTTTTCCGGTAGAAGATAAAAGCGTGTAAAGTGGAGAGATAAAGGCGGTTGTCATTTCTCCAGAGAAATTGCTTTGAATGCTTTAAAAATCTCAGTTTATTTTATTTGCGATGTTTTTACATTGTTCGGTAACCGATGAAACGTTAAAATAAGTTGGCGTAATTATATTATTTTAAAAAACATTTGCACAACTGTGGAAACTCTCTGAGTCGTTTTACAAAGGTGTTTCACGTATATTAAAAAGAAATTCTCTTGCATTATTCCTTATAAATTCTAGCCGTTTGTTCAATCGCACGTTACCGGACAAAGAGATCGGATTCCCTAACAGCTACGTTATTATTTTCAAGGTCTTTGCTGAAAGGTGTAAGTTTCTCTTAATCTTCGAATGAGTTCACCGGCGGAAATTCACTTATCCGGACAACCTGCTCGTCTGTGAGAAATCCGGCGCGTGCTGTCAGCAAGATACGACGAACAATAGAGCCGCTCTTCGTGTTATCCGCGCGCGCGGTTATACGTCGTCGGGCCGACGCGCGGCGGCGTGAAGCTTCACCTATGCCGCGCGACGGGCGCACGTGCGCGTCTTGTTGCACACACCGGGGGGACACACACGTTTGCGCATATAATGCCGCCGTTTATGCCGCGCACGTGTGCGGAACAGCTGCATTTTAAAATCACGGATTTCGCCGCGCTATTTGTCAGGAAACACGCGCGCGACAAGTCACCTTACATACGCGCGCGTCGCCGACGCGAATCCAAAATTTCTCCATCACCCTCTCCCCGTTACGTTCTGCCTCCATTGACAGCGCCAATTTTATCCCGCGAGGCCAATCATCAATTCTTCGCATCCAGCATTTTATATTAAAAAAAAAAAAAAGTGTGGCTTCGGTACGAGCGGAGAGATTTGAATTGTAACTCTTTTGAAGCGATTCATGCTTTGAATACATTAATTTTTAAATTTATATATTCTACTATCTTATAAAATTTTATTCAGAATTTTATTTAAAAATTTGATTCTCTTCTTTCTTCTATTAATCTATTTTCTAAGATACGTAGAGACACATTCACTTCTAGAGACAGATGCGTTTAATAATTATATGTTTAATAAAAAGTTATCTTACGGTAACATCCATGATTATTCATTATGCATTTATGACAAGCAAAATATGAAACAATTGTATATTTTTTGCTATTACATAACATTTAAAAAACTGAAAATTACTATGTTCTTTGGAAATGTTTTCCGTTGAAATTATTAATAATAGCAGAAATTTCCCTTTTGAATTATATAATTATAAGATGATACATATTGTGCGAAAATATGTTAAATTATTTCTAAGTGCCATCCCATAAATATCGCCCGATTGGCAAGCAGGGATTTATATAAATTATGTATTACTATTTTTTGCATCTCGCTGTAAATGCAACTCGGAAGAATTCTCACCTGGGCCACTTGACTTGATTATTGCTGAAGTTAAAGCTGTTAAAGCTACAGCTACATTCTCGAGTGCTTGAACATCCTCTTTAAACCGTAAACTTTTATTTGCGCACAATGTATGTCAGTGTAAACTCTGAGCGACCCGTGTTTTCTTACAGATCCACTTGGCCGAGTACACGCCTAAATAAGAAAGCTGTGCCAAACGCTTGCACACCTGGTCAAGAAGATAGAGTAAGGCAGGACGAATGGGGTGCTCGAATATAGGAGGATCACGTATGCTGTCAAATGGAGAGCTCATTGGTAACATGCGCTTATTAGGTAAGTCCTTCCTATTTAATACTTGTATTCAGTAGCAATATAGCTTTGCGATACTGGCCAAGGATCGAAATTTGCTCCAAGTGGAAAGCACCTTAGAATACATCGCAATAAGATGTAATCCTCTTCAGTATACATATAAAGTAATTTAATCAGTATCAAATATTGCAACATGCAATCTTTGTGAGTTCTAAGCTCATGATAATTAATTATATCAGTTATTTTAATAGCTAATATTTGAGCTACGTTGGAAAGTAAAAACGACATAATTATATTTATATATATTCATTTACTTCCGAATAATCGAAGTAATTGTTTGCGTGCATTTGATGTCTCCTTTTCCTCTGCAATCGAAGTAATCCGCAATTTACGACTTAACATTATCCATAAATAAATGGAGAACTCTTTGCCGAACGACTCAGCTTCTTTGAGCGTTCGTCGTCGGGATTTAACACAGTTGTCTCGTTTTTTCCATTCTGCTCGTGCACGACAAATGTTGAGTGGGTACGCCTTCATTCTGATGCTTTCCGTGCTTTTTGTTTCCATGAGGCACACTCGTCAGCGTAATGCATGAGCCGTTACCGCGAGGCCTTTCATCGAAATAAATATACCGGAAGCTGCGAGACGGTTTTATACAGAATTGGCAGAGGAGCCCCTCTTCAACTTGTACCCGGCGTTTATTTCACCCCTGCGGCGGAATAGCTTGGCTCTAAGAGCCTTGGGGACGTCAAAAGCCTTAAAACGTTTCGATTTTCATACGTTTTCTTGCGCACATGCTTTTAAAAGTTAGATAGATATGTCCATACAATTCCTATCTTCATTAAGGTTTATTTACATTTGTTGACAATGATAACAGCACTTTTCATTTATTTACGAGTCTTTAGTGACTTTTTGAAATACTGTTCAAATATTGATTATGAACCAATTAACAGCAATTACATTTATATTAATTTTATATAAATTTTATTATTATTCTTATAAAAAATAAAAACAAAAATTCTTTTTATATTTACATTTTTTATTTTGATATTACATTTTTATATTTACAATTACTTACGTTAGAATATACTGTCTCCAAAGTTTCTTTACGAATTATTGAGAGAATATACTGATCGAATACTTATACACTGTATAAATTGGATACACACATTCGAATCAACATTTTGATTAACATTCATCCAACATGCAGCACACAACGTGATAACAATCCCTTGTGTCACTCATTTTTGACGTGTTGGCAACTTTCTGGATAATTGTCGTTAGTTTTAGTGTGACGGTAAATTTTCAGCATCAATAAATTCCGTCCTCGTGACACGAATCCATTCGCTATCAAACTGAGAATAAAATTCTCTCTAAAAATCGGGAATTTAGGTGCTTCAAAGTATTATATTTATTTCATCGGGCAGCCCTGATATGATAATCAGCTACGGTTACTTTTGTCAGTTACGATAAACTTTTCGAAATAGTCAATAATATTGCTACAAGGATATCGAGTAAGATACTATACTTCTTGTAAAAAGAAATTTATATATTTGGAGAACATCATAATTTTATTTTTATGAATTTGTATTATTATATGCTGAATGAAAAAAATAATGAAAAATTTCAAGTAGATATTTAAAAGATAAAAAATAAATATATAACATGTTTATATAATTTGAATGTCTATTTAGATATTTTTGCACTTTAATGCTATCACTAGATAAAATAATAATAAATAATTATTTTAATACTTAATTAGCAATTAAAGTACATGTAATGTTTGTGCATATTTAATATTAAAAAATTATTTTACTTTAATAAACGAATGTTTTATGCAATTGTGTGTAAACTAGAATACACAAACAATTTAAATTTATTGAACAAATTTTGATGTAAAATATGTACAAAATTCACGTAAATTAATTAGTACAATTTTGTAGTTAGTATAACTCGTTTATTTTTGCCGCAATTTTTCACTAAAATGACAACTAAAAAAAAAATTTAGAATACTACATTTTTATTAAATTCAAATATTTTCAATGTATTGACTGTTTCGCTCATTGGTCAACTATTTTTTATCTACCTGTTAAAGATAAAATTTTGTGTACATTAGTTTTATATATCAAAACGGGAAAAGGAGTTTAAGGGACCTAGAATATAAACAAGTATGAAATAAAATAACATTATTTGTGATATTTTTCGCTATGGACACTTTATGAAAGTGACGAGGAGCAAACCTGTCACAGGAGCATTTTCAACGCGGTGTAACTTTGTTTTTGTCGCTTTGCATGTGTATTTTCTGTCATACATTTAAATATAAAACAACTTTAGATTTAATCAAGAGCTTAAGAAAGCAAATAGTATAAATTATAAATTTTTTATAAATAAATTACTTAAATTAAAAATATGTATAGATTAATTGCGAGAAAAAGAAGTGATTTTGTTCCAATTTAATTTACTTGTGAGAGATACAAGTAAATTATAAACTGAAACGAGAAACTTTTGTTTTTCTTTCTTTTATTTTATTTAACTGTAAATCTTAAAGCATTTCTCTTGCTTGTACTTTTTTCTCTTTATTTAATATGAATTAATTACGAAGGAAGATTTGTGTGTGGTCATACATAGCCGCTAAAAACAATTCTCGAGATAAGTTAACCCTCCTCTTGCTGGTTTTGAAATGTACACGCGTGCATAAAGTGGACTTAAAGTCCAACCGCAATAACCGCAGGCTGATTTCGCGAACTTGCAACGCGAGCTTTCTGACGTCATAACATTCCCAATTTTCATATTCTGACCGTTTGGCGTATTAGTAACATGTAGTGCTCACAATGTCATCCCCGAACACTTGTTATACGAGGCGAATTTGGAATATTGCTACGCTTTGAGGTTCCATTATTATATAAAAGCGAACGGTATAAAATACCGTTATTAATTATACGTATTTTGGAATGCGTGCAGAACGATATATGTATATGAAACGGATATCAATAATGAATCTTTGAGACTTACTTTTAATTTTTTTCGTCGTTTGTTTGCTGAATTTTATTATTTTACATAGAATTTATTGATAACAGCTAGATTATTAAAGGTATTAAAAAAATACATTACAAAACAAAAATATATAATAAAGAACAACACAAAACAAGGACTTATTTAGATTTTGTTTGTAACATCGACTAAAAACATAATACAATATCCATTAAAATTTTTATATATCAAAACTTCATATTGATTTAAAGAAAACATAAAAGTTCTACGTATTTACTTAATATTTTGTTATATTGCTGAGACAATGTCACATAGACATGAATATAAAATTTTTAAAACATTAACATTTAATCGTGTGCGATTAAAATATTTTATTTTATCTTCTTATACCTAAAAATGCGGATCCTATCTGGAATAATTATAAAAGCCTCAAACGCATTGCACTTCCAATAGTTGGTTAGACAGCAAAACCGCGAAAGAAACATGGCTTGCAAGCCATGACAGACGTAAATCAAATTACGTGCGGAATGACGGATGATCCCGGAGTCCTTGCTGCGATTCCCGCAGAGCGGGATACGAAACATCACGGCCAGGATACGTGATTCGCAACCGCAAACTGTATGCGCGATTATCACTTAATTTTATCAACAATTATCCTACTTACTCCTTTTTATTTTACTGAAGAAAAAGAAAAACCACGAATCAGTCAGAGGATAAAAAAAGGACAGTCGAGCGCATAAAAAAAAAAAACAAATTCGACGCTTGTTTGATCGTTGCAACTTTGCGGATTATACTTTCTCTCCGCCTTTTTACCCCTTCGCACACTGTTCCTCTTCCTCTTCCTTCTCCTCTTCCTCCTCCTGCTGTTCGTCTACCCCTCACGTCCCTTTTGCGTCGTCGCGCGGCCTTACCATCCCTCCGGGCGGCACTTTATTCCGCTCTCGCCCCAACGTGAAGTGGGTGGCCGCGGGGTCGATGGGTGCACAGGGGCGAGCGCAGTGGGATGCGGTGAAGCCGCGTGGGAGTTGAGTGTGGCGTTCTCCAGGGGGTGGCGTGGGTGGTTGAGGATAAGGACGGAGAGAGGGTGGGAGAATAGGGACGGGAGGGGTAGACGATCATCTCCCCTCTGCATCCCCCACCTTGTACCACGCCGCACGGGCGCCAACGTCAAGCGCTTTCGAGACGTAAAGGCCGACACTCGCGTCGCGCATCTCGGCCCGACGACGTCGAACGGTAACGCAGGGACACACGTGTGTGTGTGGTTGAGGTGTTCTGAGGCGATCAGGCACCCCCCCAGAGCGAACGGATCACGGTTTCCGTGGACCACGCGAGTTCTCGACAATCGACGGCCGAGACCTTTTTTTTTTTTTACGAGATTGCGTCTCGACATCGCGCTCGATCTGGATTTTCGTCGTTAAACCGCGCGTCGCGAATCGTTTCCGACACGTGCTTCGCGCGATAATCATTATGTGCATATCGCGAAGGGAAAAAGGGTGAAGTGTTTAGATAAATATTTGTAAGTGAAAAAAAAAAGGGAAAAAGAAATTCGTAATTTGCCTCGCGACCCGACAGGTTTCTCGATGCACCCTTTGTTAGGGGGTGAATGTTGCACGTGGTGGAAAGTCGACGATTTCTGACAACAGCCCCGCGGTGAGCACAAGGAGTTGCACACGTCAGTTAACAAGTGAAAAAAGAAGGTTCCATCGTTGACGAGTGATCTCGCCAAGATCGTCAGGATCATGAAGAAATTGTATTTCATCTTTGTAAGTACCGAATTCTTTATCGTTCGCACCCGCCATAATTTGTATTTCGGTGACGAAAAGAAATTTCTCTTAATTACTCGAGTCCCTTTTCTTCCTCTTTTTAAATATTTTTTTTTCCTTTCTCTTCTCTGATCGTCGTCACTTGAGAGATGACGGGAATACAGGTCGGATCGCCTGAGACTCAGATATACTTTATGCCCGTCCTGACTCTTGCTTGTTTCGCGAGGAAGATCAAAGGCTACGAATCACTTTAATCTGCCGATGGCTGCTGTATCTTTCCCATTTCCCCTTTGAGTAACCGAACTTTTGAATGCGGTCTCTGAAAGCTAAGGAATCTCGTGTCCTTTCGCTGCGCGCACTACCCTCGTTCTCTTTAGTCCAAGAACGACGAAATTAACGACGTGGCCACGTGACTCCCTCTCCCTGTCTAGGGGTTGAAGGGGAACGAGGTCAGTCGGTGCACGCGAGTCGACCAATGTCGGCTTCCAGGCTTTTCGGAGCACCTTGAGATATAGAACTACATTGGCTGCGGTTAATTTTATGAGATTCATAGATTGCGCTTCGTCTGCACGTCTCCAAGATATTATATTTCGAAGTTTATGTTATTGACGAATCTGGAGAGTTAATTTTTTTGAAATCGTAATAAGTGTCGCTCCAAATTTGCAGTTTCAATAATTTTGGAGGAATGATCTGCATCTGCATTTATTTAAATTTAATTAAAAATTAAGAAAGTAAATTAAGATAAAGGTATTATTAAATAAGTTTTTAAGACGAAAAGAGAGAAAGAAAAAAACGTTTTAATATTTTTTTCAAATTATTTAATGTTATTTTATTATTGGACATGTCCAAATTTGATCAAACATAGTATCTTTTAATTATATGTACGTAGAAAATAAGAAATTGTTTTAATAGATGAATATTTAATATGCGAATATAGTACATTTCGTACAATAATAATTTATTAATAATTCCTGTTTTAAGTTGGAAACTTAAAATAGTAGATTACATTCATCAATATGTTGCTCAATCGATTCTAGACTCGAAGTTATGAAATATTACTTAGGATGTTATTTATAAAACTGTGACATTATATAGTGGATCGAACAGAAACAGGAATGCTTTCCCTTTACAAAAATAGACTTAAAAAATTGATTTTCTTTTAAAAAATACTATTTTTGTCAACTTATTTATTTAAAATAAAAAATATTGAAGAATATATACAAATATATGTACGTACACAGAACTCTTTGGCATATAAACTGCAGTTCTAAAATCTAGACGTGTAATGTGAACTATAGATTAGTAGTACGTATATATGTATATGTAAAAAGAACACGTATAATAGTTGTGTTTCTAACACGCTAGCACTTGTATTAAAAATCTGTCAGAACCTATAAAGATTTCAATCGCTGTCAACGAATCCGCTGCTCGACAAAGGACGGCATTTCCACGGTGTTCTACGAATTTTGAGGCATCCTTGTTTGATATAGCAGAAACTTTGCCGAAACTTACGAGCATGCTGCGTTGCGTACAATACAAACGAGGAGCTTCCGCGCTTCTTCAACAGCATCTCGAAAGAACTCGGAAAAGAGCGCAGAACTAAAGTAAGGAAAGCAACAGCCATATACTTGGTCGTATTTTTGGCGTTTGCGAGTTTCAGAGCAGAGGATTTATCGGGATATGCGATGCATCCATTGTTGGTTCACGGATTTATTCACGGGCTCGTTAAATGTTTTGAATGTAACTTCTACTTCAATTTTTAACTATCAATAGATATATTTTATTTTTATTTTAAATATTGTACAGGTTTTGCTATTATCAGCTTATATAAAATATGAACAATATTTAATGAGAACACACGAGACACGGTTTTTCTTTTTCGTGATTAATCAAATCTCTTTAATGAGAAAAATTATCGTTATATTTTTTTATAGTAATATTTTGGATATAATTGAACTCTCATAAAAGATAAAATCGTATCTTTTGATCATTGAAATCACTATTTTCACTTCGTTTTTATTTCTCACGTAGAAAGAGCAACTATTCTGCTTTTAAAAGAGCTCACGGGCATTCCGCAATTCTTGAATATTTTTCTCGCGTATTTCGCATCTTTACAAGGGTCTTTCTGCCTCGTACAAAATTCTCCACCCTGTTTCGAGACGCGAGTAAACCGCTGAGGGAATGAAACGGAGCTTGTAATCTACGAGGTACAATGCTCGAGATCTCTTGTCCAGATCTGCTTTCTCCGTCGCCAAGATCGCCTTTTCTCACCTGTCGAGAGAGATAAAGAAAGGAGGAACGACCGGGCAACCTTCCGACATGCCTCCAGTTTGCTTTATTACCTGTCGATTATACGCGGCCACCCCAAGAGTTCATGTCATTTTTGGGCCTATTGTTGGATCTCGCCGCCTGGGACTTGTCGTAGTCTATCTTTCTATGTTTCTGTTCGGCTCTCTGGCTTTATACCTGTAAAGGATCTAGAAAAGATCCAAGCCAGCAAACAATGCTGGCGGGATCAGTACAAGCCAACCACCCACAAATCTTCGTGAAAGATAGTGTTGGAAGGAGATTGGAAATATGTGGGCGCCAACATCACAGACTAATAAGAACAGATAATTATTAAAATAAGTTTACGAGTATCATGAATAAAGAAATAAAATAAGAAAGAAATAGAAAATATTCTTGGCACGTTCCACTTTTACAGCTACGTCAAAGATTTTTTAATTAAATTGTATATTAAATTAAGTCAAGTGTCATAAGATAAATTTTGATTTTTTGACAGCATACTATATAATAATTTTTAAATTTTTTAACACCACTCTGTTAATTCTGAGGAGGTTCTCTTATAAGAGCACTTTAATGGAGATATTTTGCACAACTCTTTCTTGCAATTAGCAAACTACACCTCCGGTGCAGGCTTAGAACTTTAATATTTCTGTACGTGGAAATCCGCGTTAGTTCTAGAATTCGTGATTCCGAGGCAGGCAGTATACTATATAAATGAAAGAGGCGATGAATATAACAAACTAGGTAATGCACGTTCGCGCGATACATTTCTGGCGCATTTAAAGTAAAGCGCATTTACATCTCTGTGCAATATACTTATTATTATAGTTTACTCTTCAGCAAAACAGGTATGACGAAACAGATTGTTACAAGACAATCGATACCATAATAACAAAATTCATACCTTCGTTTGTAATTTCTATTATGAAAAAGGAATTATTTCTAAATTAGAGAGATTCTAATAACACATCAATATTATTAAATTATTTTAAATGATGATTTACACTTTGTCCATGACACACACGTACACACATACCGGGAAATTTTATAAAGTTAGATAATATCGTAAAAAATAATTTACATGGTAAAGTGATTTAAAGTAAAATGTGAATTAATTTGATAAAAATTATTAATTAAAATTAAAAAGCTTAGCTTATATTTCTCAAAAAAGTTTTCTTTATAAATTCATTCGAATACGTGGATTTTCATAAAGTTCCGACATTAATAGCAAGTAGTATTAAATTCATACATTTAGAAAATTACAACTTTCAGGGATAGTGCGCTGAAATAAAGTACCAACGCAACGTTTTGCCATGTGAAAAAGCAGAGAAAGAATTGCGGGGAAAAGAAAAATGTACCAATGAATGCTCATCGCAGAAACAGCTAAAATTACTATGTCTTTATATCTTATCGATATATATTTCGTAGTTGGTTTCAAATATATCAAAATTATTTTTTATTATTACCCAAATAGTAATTTTCATGTGATATTGATTGCTCAATTTATTTCGTTTATCTGTAGTATACTATCATACTATTTATAGTAATTAATTGATTAATAAGTTGATTATTAATAAAAAATTTTAATTGACTACTGCAAATTAAAAAAAACAATAAGAAATTAAAATAAGAAAATTATTTTATTTCGAAAAAAATTATTAAATTTAATATAAAATATAAATTTAAAGGATAAAATATGTTTTTATTTTTCATTGAAAAATTAATTTATTATACATATGCATTATGTTTTTTGAAGAGTGAAATATCGTGATTTAATATACGAAAAAATTGGCTTTTTTGCATCAAATTAATTTTTTTGATTTGTCAAAATCACACACATTCACATACAACGAATTTGATTCTTTTCGGGATATAAAAATTTGGGAAAGGCAATAATACTAAATTAAATTACACAAGTTCTTTTTCTATCAAAGAGCAGCAAAATTTTTTTATTTAAACGTCAGATTTAGTGCCCATTCATCAAAATTAATTTAAAATGTAAGCATCAGAATATATGGTATAAATTTAATTTGCAGTACGCTAAATATTTTGCAGTGACAAATTGAATGGCATACAATACTCAGTGTTCTTTTTTTTATAGCTTACAACATACGCGTTAACTTTGTTGCTAACGTCGGGAATAGTACATCATAACATTAAATTGCGCGATTCAAAATACTGAGAGTTATGATCACTCTCTGGGCAATTAGCGATTAAAAGTTGCCGCAGATAATTAATTTTCAAGAAATCATATTGAGGCAACAGTTATTTATCGGTGTAGATATTTCGTATGATTTATTTTCAATTGAATTTTCAATTGGTAGTCAAAATGAGATAGGGAACGAGAGAATTACAAATTATTTTTTTACGATATTGATGAAAAGTAATTATTTCTCTTACGATCTGAATGTATCTCTCGTCGTGCTTTCAATTTTTCGTTGCTTTAAATTTTTTGATTAAAGCTCATCATTTATGGCTTAAGTTCGCGAATACGGATGTGATAAATGGATTATCGAATTGAGTAAATTAAGTAACAAAAAAAGTCGCAATATACATTAACCGGTTACTAATAATTAATGTGCAGTGCTGAGAATACAAAATAATTACCCTCGTTATTCTATAATGTTTAAATATTTCACTGCAACGTGTATATACCGATTAATTCAGCCTTGGTGAGTTTATAGTATACGACGTATAATAGCGTACTGTGCTTACACAAGGTCGTTGCGTTATCATTTACAGACTGAGGCCTGAGCGGGCAGGTCGTGGCGTAAATCGCTCCGTATGTCGTCTCATTATCCCACGCAATGCGATCAGGTATCGTGAGATGCTAAACGAGATTGCTCACTACTAGGATTCAGTTTACAAGGATATTGTGCAAGATGTTACGTAACCTTATCCTTTCCTAAAAAAAAGTTTGTCGTGAACATAAAAATGTACGGTAATCATAAGGCCATTGATCTTGTGAATTTGGTCCCATGAACAATAAATTAACTTTTTAGTTGAACATTAGTGACCCATATTCATACTCAACGTGTCCTTTTTGTAAACACCAAAAATATTGTAAAAATTATTATAAATATTTTATTTTTATTTTAAATTAATTTCTTAATGTCTGTTTTTATTTAAAAATAATTTTCCTAAAAAAATTACTTATTTAAAGAAAGGGATTTGAGATACAAAATTGAGTTATTGAACCTGCATTTTCCATAAGCAACACGACAAATGAGCTTCGAAAAAAAACATTATTTTTGCAAAATATTAAAAAAATATTAAAAAATTCTTTTTTTTTGCGATATTTAATATATTTTTCTTATTTATTTCCTTCTCTCTAATTAAAAGTCACTAATTTTTATGTGTTTAAAACTTTTTGTAGAATTTAGAGTTTCTGTATTTTTTCAAAGCTTTATAATACGTAAATTTTATCTCCTGAAATTATTTTATTATATATATATATATATATAAATTTATTATACAAAGTTATAATTTCTTAATTTAAATAACTTTTACTCAATTTGTTATAAATTTTTAATAATTAAGTTATACAAATTTTTTAATGAAGTACATTTATAAAAACTTGGAAAGTCTTGAAAATATATGTATAATGTTAATTTTTAGAGAATTTTTGAACTACTTTAATAAATGAAAAAGTGGTTGGAGAGATATCCATGACGGTGACAAGAAAATACCTCTTTTCACATGATATCTTAAGGGTTAATGTGCGCACGGTCGTGAGTGAATTTTTGCAAGTGAGTATTATGCCATGAAGAAGTAGTAGGGATAAAATATGAGCAGGGGAGGCATTGTGTGATAGCTGAGTAATTTGGAGGAAAGCATTCTATCTGTACGTATTACTCGCAATATTAATTATTTATAATCATTTTTCGTGCGTAATAATTATTTTTTACAATAGTAATTATTTTATACGTTGTTTTAATTTAGGTACATTTGTGTTTACAGATTATTTTTTCAGTGGTATACTTATAACTTGTCAATCAATGAAATAAATCCATTGATCTTTCAAATTATACACTAATTTTAAAATAAAAATCACTAAAAGTCAGGGGATACTCATTAATTATCACAGTTATAAGTGTACCACTGCAAATCAATGAAAATGCACTGATTGTAATTTAGAGAGTACATTTCTGTAATTTATTAAAATATATTAAGCGCATATTTTATTGCCACTGAATTTAAAATATTGTTGAACGCATCGCTGCTGTAAAATGGAACTATTTAGTCGCATTAATTTGCATTCGCTGCCTCTAAGATCTGATACACGCAAACATTAACGCAACTGGAAACGAATCTCTTTGCGCTCTTGCAAACGTGCAACGGCGAAGGTCAATTCTAATGGCACGTTTTAAACGGTCTCCCGGACGAGACCGCAAACGGCAGGTTGAACGCGGGGTAACGTGCAAGCCGCACGGAAGTGTTTATGATCTATGGGCGGAGTGCCTGAAATTATGTACGAGGGAAGATTGTGCAAAGTGGATTAGTGGGATATTAGCGGCGGTCAAGCGTGCCGGCGCTTTCAAGATAAATACTTTGGCACGATATAGGCCCCGTGTCGTGTTACAAAGCACCCGGGAATCGTTAGCCGCGTCTGCGCGTCGCGTGATTGAGTTTCGAGGTAGCTCAGGTTCAGAGGATGGGGTATGCGTGGCCGTGGCGAAACGCTTTTAGACTCCTATTAGAAGCTGAACGCGGGGTGGCATTCTTTAACACCTCGTTAATATAGCCCTGTCGTTTTAAGAATTTATCTTCGCTCGACGTCGAGATTAGATCTATCTCGTTGGCTGGAACGGTTTGGAACGGTATAGTTGCTCTTAGATTGTCTTAGTTGCAAAGCGTTGTAATTGAAGAGGCAGAAGTAGATAAATATTCTTTTAAATGCATTTTATTTTGTTCTTTAACGCGCACAGTTATTCACTTTTTTATTTCCCGTACGTATTTCTTTTTACTGATTCATCTCTAACTCTCGCATTGTATTCTCTTTTTCTAACTGAATTTTCTTTTACACAGAGCCATATTTTAAACACGAAATAATGTGTGCATGTATGTTAGCAACCGCGTCTACATATTTTGTTACATTTTACATATTCAGAAATTAGCGATATACTTATATTAAAATAATGAAACGTAATAAATATGCAAGATGTAAATGTTCTACTTTGAATACATGAATTGGACGTTTAACAGACATTTCAGCAGTGATCTATTTTAAATACAGGTTGCTGTTTATTTTTAACTTTTGTATTATATATCTGAGTTACTATCTTGTCTCATTTCTGTTAAAACAGTCCAAACTTTATTATAACCTAGATTAAACAAGTTAATATAAATTTAATATTGTTTAAAGTTAATTAAAATAAACTAAATTAGACAAGTAAACAACGAAACGAGATTCTATCGTAATTTCTAATTTTAAAGCTTAATTAAAATATTGTCATCTCGAATTTTATTTGTGAATTTTGAAGTGATAGATGCATTAAAAGATGAAACGTAATACATAACGTTGTACATAAAAGTAAACTTTTTAAAAGCAAGTTTCACCGAAACAAGAGACGTGAAAGCATTGAATGATCGAAATAAATTCAACGAGTTGTTCATGGAATAAATGACAGCTTTACGAAAATGCATTCCGTATCGTGAAAATCATGTTGCAATTAGTACACGATAATTTTCATTTAAAATAAAGTCTGATTATTCGAACGGTAATGTGGATAACGAAGCAAACATTTTGTTGCGTACATTTGCATATAAAGCTTTAATGTTTTTGCACAACATGCGCCTCGGGCAATAAAGAAGAAAAATAAAAATGTGCTCGAGGAAGTTTGTTCGTGATCGTAAACCGGCGTGCGGATTTGTAGATTTCTAGATTTGCTCGTTGCACCGGGTAACATGCCATAATCGCGTTGACTGGTATTGGTCGTATCACAATTTCAACGAGGCTTTCTTTAAGGGACACGTCACTATACGACTTTCTCTCAGCCGAGTCTCTCTGTCCGATAAGTTATGCCTCTAACGAGTAGTAAATTATTGCTGTACGTGGAGGTGCGAATAAGTTGAGTTCCTACAACCCCATTCGCCAGTTAGTAAATAATACGTAATTACAGGGCGCGATGAAATATTAGTCCGTTAGTCCGGTTATCAATATTGCTTCACATTACTTCACGTTCCTAAAATGTTAACACATCTTGCAGTATTTTCATAACTGTATATCGATTGCTTTTAATCGTAACATTTGATGCCCAAATTGAATAAATTAAAAAACAATTGTAATTAACAAAATATGGATTGTGATAATATCTGGTCTAATCCGGGTAACTTCCGATAAAGTTTTGTGGTCCTGTGTTCCTATTAAAAGCACAAGATATTCTCGCGTTAGTGGAGCGAAAAAATAAAATTATCTCCGTGCACGCGCGTATTATTAGAATGTTGGTGACAAGTTTCAAACGTATTGTTAAATTGACATTTGCATCTCTTCTAAAGAATCCATTCTGCTCATCTATTTATCTATTCTATTCTATTTTGTCAGAGATTAAAATAGTTTGTAACCATTGCACATAATGTAAAATGGCTTAAAATTAACTACTGCAAATGTAAAACTTTGATATTGACAAATTAATAATTTATAAATGGTTCACTTTTACAAACGTCAAATTTTAGCTATATTTCTGATATGGAAATGTAGACAATATTATTTATTTTTTTATTCTTAATTTTCTTCTTTTATCTCTAATTGATAGAAAACTATTTCACATACGCGCGATTTTCAGAGCGATTATCGAAATGATAATTACAACGACGATATAATGTTGTTGGTCAAAGTTCGATAAAAGTACGCGAGCTAACTTGTTCTTAAAAGACAGGAAACTCGGTTTGCTCATGGGAAATCTGAGCGAGCGTACTGGTATGCGTATATCAGGTCCGGGATCGCTTACAAGGATACAGAAACGTTACATGGATACTCGTACGGGTATAGTCGGTATGAGAGTTCGGTAACGCTGCGAGAATATCCGAGAGTCTCGCCGGATTATCGAACTAGCCGTTCTCCCGCGTGTATATGATCCCAAATGTACTACGGCTGCATCCCTTAGCCTAGATCGGACCTTTTGATTAAATCATTACTTAACATGAATATAATTTTCGCGGATAATTATTTCGATCGTTATCATAGTAGACGATCTCGCTATGAGAATAATCGCAGTCGAGAAATCTAAATTAACGTTTTCATCCAACTGTGAATACGTATCTATAATTTTAATCTCTTCGGGGACTAGAGCACATACGTTTCAGTTTCTCTGTAATTCTAACATTGCTGATAAAAGAACGAATATAACAAATAAATATTCACTAGAATTTTTAACAAAAAAAAATGTCATTTGATGACAGATATAACGTTTATTGAATCACGCGTTATTTGAAAACGCGAGGTGCAAAAATATTTACTTTTTAATTAATTTATTTCTGATAAAGTTAATAAATTTTCGATAAATTGTGCCATGTGAAACTATTTACCGTGTATATATGCTATAAAAAAGCGACGGTTTGTAAATTTTTTGTTAAATATTATTTCTTCGAGTATTTAACACGAATAAAATTATTTTTTCCCTAATTTCAAAAATTGGTAACAGCATAGCGAATGCCTGTCTTATTTGACTACAATAAAATTGTTTAATTTTATTATTCTTTATTATATAATAGAACTAAATAACATTTATACCTTTTAAACAGTAAACGTGACATTTTATCGCTACATCGCTATACCGATATCGTGAAACATTAATATACGTATCGACAGATTTATTGGCTCTAACTTCCTTCCACTTCGAGCCGGAATACCCCGAGTTGCTTGGAGTGAAACGCGTTTAGGTACAAATCGAGGTTATTGGACGAATCTCGTGTACATTTGTGATAAAAGATGCGCTCATTTACTGTGGTCGTCCTATGGGGGGGGGGGGTGGCAGTGATCGGCCCGATTTCGGCCGATCAGTCTTTGCTCGATCGCGGCATCGAGTTCCTCGGTTAATGGGTTAAAAGAGGCGCTCCGTTCCGGCTCTTGCGAGGCACTTTATAGATTGCTCCTCGGAGTAGTAAGCCGTTAAGCCGCGGTGCTATACTGAAAATGTTTTAAGAACTTAAGGGCTGTGGTCGGCCTAAAAGGATTATGACCGACCCAGCGTGACCACGCGCGCGCGAGAGGACGTTTAAGTGTGGAAGCGTTCGCGCTTATCTCAGTAACGGCCGCTCTCAGGTTTTACGGATTCCTCATTCTCCCCGCCAATCGGCCGATTGGTAGTTGGAGCGCGTGCTGTCGTTGTCGGCCGGAGAGAACGATCGGGAATTCAAGGATTACGGCTCGCGCATATATACGCGCCGAGCGATCGGGCAAGGTGGCGACGACACGATGTCGTTGGACCGCTCGAGATGTCAAATACCATCCGCTCCTCGTAAATTCTTCAGCGACGTCCGAGGGTATTTCGATCTCTTCGTATGTTGGTCTCGCCGTTGGATATGGATATGTAAATGCGGACGCGCGCTGCGACGAGCGTAAAAAAGAAGTACTTTGCCTGATGGCAGCGTTAGTTTCGCGTTTTACGATTTTCCGTCGCTCGCCCGATTCCGTTATACCTACGCTCGCGAGCACGACGACACTGGGGAGAAGTATCGCGCGACCCTTTCACGCATCGCTGTGGCCGTAGATATTTTTTTACATCGCCCGTTACGTTGCCTCGGTACTCTCGGAAGTCCATTTTTAACTCAGAACGTGAAATTATCTGGTTATTTATAAGGCATTAATGATGGATAAACGTCTATGTGTGTGTCTATATGGAGATGCGCCTGGAGCATAACTCTGCTAATGCGACTGGAACGGGGAATTCTATCGAAACGACAAATTACAGAGGCACGACATTGACGACGGTCGTTGGTAGCGGTTGCCTTGTTTTACGAATTTCTCTCTCCGACCAATCGATATGGAGCAAGACGTTTGAGAAATTGAAGACTGCTGGACCGCGTACGTCCAGTTACTAGTCGGGATAATAGTTGTGCCAAGCGCCTTTCATCATCCTGAGGCGGTAATGGACCGATACCATCAGGATCCTCGGTACTCTATTTCCAATCCCACAGGCTTTCTACGTCGGCGATAATTTGGCACCTGGCATATACTGGAAAATTCCCGAGGCATAGAGAGCGCATCGTCGATTATTTCACTTCCCAAACGTTCGAGAAACAGCGTGTGCCTTAAATAGAAAAATACGAAAAAACACATGCCGACTTTCCGATTTCTACAATACGCTCAGCCAACGTGGCGATGTGATGCCAAATGTTTGGACGAAAAAATATGTCGATGAGAAAGACGGTTCTCTTGGAAGTACTTGTAATCTTGCTGATAGTTTTGATTTTACTCTTATTTTTATTGAAATAATGAGCATCACCTTGTTTATATATTAAAAAAATTAATAGCAAATTAAAAAATTTCCACTTTTATACAGTTATAAAGTAATAGAATCACGAGTGAAAGAAAGAGAAAGAGAGAGAGAGAGAAAAAAAGAGTTAAAATTATTTTAGCACAAACACTAACAGCAAATAAAAAGCTAAAATTAAATTGATCATTAATTTTCACGAGTTTAATTCTGTGCTTCCTTTCTCTCTTTTTTTTTCTCATATTAATTTATTAATTTATTTAACATTTATTTAACATATATATGTTTGAACATATTGTTTTTTCTTGTCTTTTTATATTATAATTAATAATAACATTTCTAAAATTAATTTTCCGTTATTTCTATCTGTGATAGCATATAAATTTAACATGATACGTTTATGTCTGATAATATTTTGTTAATTCTCGTGTACTATTTAAAAAACTATCTGTTTGATAACAGCGCACAAACGTGCCAGAAAAGCAATTACCCGCTTAAACGTCGATGAGATATCGATTGGCAGGGAGAGATGTATCCTCTCTCACGAGCTTCTTCTAATGCGATTGATGCTCGCTTGGTTGCGTTATTCATTCCAAGCATTTTGTTTAGGTTTTGCACTTTTAATTAAGAATCTTGTTCCATTCATAATACACTACTTTTTATATGTTAATAATTTTTTTTTAATTAACAAATAGGATTTTAAATAAATTTTGTACGTTTATAAAATTCTAAGGTTTGAGAACATTAAGAAATTTATAATGCAACAAAGGTACACATATTGCAATATTTATATGTATAAAGTAAATTTATATAATGTGTTAAAGTAACATATGATCAAATTTTAATTGATGATTATCTTTAGAATTATTATTTTTAAATGGCAAAAGAATTAATATTAAATATAATGGTAGAAATCAAATTTGATCGAGAAATAATTTATCCCTGTTAATTTCAAAGTAGTTAAAGTAAAATGCAGATTTATAGTTGTATAATGTATTATTATTTATACAACCATGTACAAATAATATGTAGAAATTTCGAGTTTTTTAAACCAAAATATATCATATGTCTCTACAAATCTTTTCCGTATATTCGTTTGTCGATGATCGATTTTGGGATGATCGGAATTGGGAATTCCATCTCACGCGGCTGGTAACAAGAATGACGAGATTAGATATCGATTACGTTCGCGTCACGCGTCATGAGGAGAAACGATTTTTCGCCGAGTCGATGAGCAATTCTCGGTAGAAACGGAATGCTTCAAGGAACGATATGGTAATTCTCTATGCTGGATATCGGTTTTTAAGATATGCTATTTTTTTAGTCGAGGAAAATCACATGATCTATACTAGAATAATATCAAATTATATTTAATCATACTTATGTAGTTTATAGGACAGGTATAAAAATATTTTTACATATAACAAATAGGTATAAGAATAAGAATTCTATTCGCGGCAGAAATATTTGAATTAAACTTTAAAGAACTCCTGAAGTTATATAAATAGTGACAATTAATTATATTAATTAAATCTAGAAATTATTTTTTTGGTGGACAAAATTATTTACCTTAAGTTTTAAAATAATAGAGAAAAAACTATGTAGACATGAAAGTATTTTGATTTTAAACATTATATATCAAATTATATTGAAATTATATAATTATAATGTTGACAGATTATATAAAGAAATTATATAACTTCTGCGTTGATATCGATAGAAGTACATATTTCGATAAAAGCTGTATTTTTTTTCTATTTCTAAAATTCTCGAAGATTATAAATTTAGTATTTGGAAAGCACATCACAGATATATTTAATAATTAACTTAGCGTATTAACATAATATATATCCTCAATAACAACCATAAAAAGTATTGGAGATTATAAATTTAGTATTTAAAAAGCATATATCACATATAATTTAATGATTAACTTTGCGCATTAGCATGAAAATGCATATCTTAAATAATAACCAGAAAGTATTTGCACCAAATTGACAGATAAAATAAAACAACAGCTTGATAATGAATCTCAGCGAGAAATGGAAGGAGAATAGTATTTTGTGAAATGATGCACATATGTACATGTTCAAACGTTTCCAATGACCTGGAAATTAACGGAAACCGTTAAAATCGACTTTCGTTACGCGAGCTAATTTCGAAGATTCCTCGGGGGTATCGACACTAGTGATAGGACAACTGTGTGTACAGAACTCTGGAGTGCCTCTCCCCATTCATGTTTGAGCAGAATTGCTTCCACGAAATACGTGAACTCACTTACATTACTAAAGTTAGTGACTTAAACATCTTAGAAACACGATTATTTGTGGATAAATTAATGTGTAACTTTTATCATTTAAAAATACTTTTTTACTAAAAAAAGATAAAAAAATCTGATTTAATAAAAAAGATATTCTAATCACTGAGAAAACTGTCAGATAAAATTATGCTTTTAAAAAGTAACATATGTATATTTATGACTATTTAGATTTTAGAATTTAGATCGAACAAAAATTTGATGTTTCAATGTTTCGTCAGGAGTAAAATTATCTGGAAATGTCTGAAAAAAAATGCATTTTAAAAAGAGATAAACAGATATTTAATTTCCGGACATTTCAATTATTTTATTCTCAACGAAACGCGGGCGGATTTTTGTCCGACCTAAATATCCGTTTGTTACTTTTTAATAAGATAATCCGATTATTTTTTTCACTGATAGAAAATGTTTTACCTCAAAAAACATCGTTTCTGTCGTTGCAATCTTAATCATTTTAATTCCTGCTTCATTTACGTCATTTTCAAACCGTCGATCGATACGGTTATTTCCTTGGCCAGTTAAAAGAAACGTCGTTTCGCTTGTTACCCGCTCGTATTGAATCGGAAAGTCATTTCTCCAGCGTACAGCCGGCGACTGTGTTTGTGACACATATATAGAGGGGAAAGGGCGACATTCAACGCGCCGTCATTAACGCTCGCCACGGGAGAGTGCGACGACCCGGGTCGCAATTAGTTCATGTAGTACCTGGCCCGTGAACCTGGCGAAGAAACGAAACACCGCCGCCGAGCGCAAAGCGCATCGCGCGACCGCGCAGTCACGTCTCTTTCGCATCGTGGGACGAATGTATGTATGCAGGTGCAGCATGCGCCCATACGATAAAATGCAACACCGCGTACGCAATTATGTGGGAAACATGCAAATCCATTGACGTGCCTACGCGTACGCTGTTTTCTCTACTTAGAAGGCGCAATTTTCTTTTTCGTTGCGATTCTCCGGTCGGGGGTTGTAAATGCTGTTTGTGTGTGTGACTTGACGTTGCGCACACGCTTTTGCGCGTTTATTTACTTAGTTATTAATAATGTTTTCTCTGCGAAACGAAAAGAAGTACGTAAAAACGAAGATATATAGACTAACATGTGAATAAAACTGTGATAGCCGTCAGCAATTAGATAGCGAAAAATTATGAACAGGTATATAATAAAATTAGCATTTTGAATATAATGAATAAGACAAGCGTTTTCCATTAACAGTAAAAAATGAGTCATTTTTATTTATATAAACTTTGATATTTTCAAGTATATAATTAAAAAACAGCGCGCATTCAGCTGCACTTACATATTTATCATGCCTTTTAATATAATTTTTTATTGTATGTTAGCTATTACATTTTACAAATTATATATATTCTATATTAATAAAAATCATTATGTACTGTATACTATGGCTGTCGCGACATTGTTAATCCAAAAGCTTTCATTTCTATTGGATTTGTTTTTTCGAATTAATGTGTGTTGGAGATTATTTTTAGGATCGCATAAAAGTAAAAAAGCATTACAAGTCAAAGTACTATCACAAATAGTAGGTATTTATTTTATAAATTTTGGTGAAAATTTTTTTATATAATATAAATATATATAAAATGTATCCACATATTTTATAAATACTTATATAATATATAATATATCATATATAATATATATATAATATATAATTTATAATATATATAAAATGTATCCATATTTTATATATACTTATATATGTTTTTATATGAAACATTTTTTACTGAGTTTCAATATTGAATTGTATCGCAGAATACATAACAAAAATCTAAAAACTAATAATTCTTGTTGTTATCTTTTTCACGTAGTTAAGTAAAATAATTACAAGAATGTAGAACAAATTATATGTGTCAAGTAATAAAAACAAGAATAATATTAAACGCATAATTAATTTCTTGTATATTTTTACTTATCTTCTTTTATATACAATATTATGTTACTTGTTAAAATAATATTCTGTTGCCATGATGAAGATTTTTAATTTGTAACCATGGACTGTGACAATATTTTTCACGTTATCTCAGAAAACCGTGCTATGGAGGGTCGTGCACTCTGTCGATGCGCGTCTGTACGATAGGAAACATGAAACTATTTCCGACTTACAGTTAAATAATATCATCGGAAAAATGAGAAAGCTGAACGCGCTTTCAAGAGAAAACATTTTTCATGAAATAATGTGAAAGACATCGTGTATGTTTATTTATGACAATGTTTCGTAAATTTTTTGTTAGATTTCCGAACGTTGTTCTTATTTTGAGTGCAAAATAAATTAAAATTTAAATTTAAATTTTATCTTGTAGTGTAATTTTAAATACACGAAAAAAATTCATGTATAAAGTTATATTCATTTAATAACATGTTTCGTATGAAATCATATTTAAACCTTCTATTTTAAAAAATATTGAAGGATACATTTTATTATTTCATATTGCTGTTTCTTTCTGACATTATAAATTTCTTTAATGAGTAATTCAATATTAGACTTTTGAGAAAATGATGATATACTATATAAAAATTATGTAAGAGAATATAGAGAATAGAGATTACGGAAATGTATCATTTCTTAAAATAATAGTGAAGAATGAATAAACGCGTGTAGCGAATAAAATATTGGATCAGGTTGTATAAAAAACGCATTAATATCTCATAAAATGAATGTTCAATCAGAACTTTCCTATAAAAATTTTATAACCCATCAATGTGTGCACTTGACGTCCTTGCTATACTTTTCGTTCGTGTAGTACCGCGTAATCAAGTACTGGAAAGGGCAGATCAATGAAGCTTGCAAAGATCATTCAGGAAATACTGTTTCATATGAGGCGAACGGCACACGGAAACAATTGTTGAAGAAATACCGACATTCAGCCGGACGGTGTGAAAATGTCCTTGAATAACAAAAAATTGAAATCTATTCAGCGGAAGACAGTGGTAGAAAGTAATTAGAAAGAGCGAGCGATTATCACGATTAAAATCCTCCGGGTAATCTCGCGATTTAACGCGACGAGAGGTCGATTTGCATAATCCACCGTAGACAGCGAGCGAAATTCGACGTTGAGTTATTCCATTCGCCTCTGTAACAATGTAATCTTCGCGTTATTCGATCATTTAAAAGCTCTTCACACCAGTAATTTAGATTTAAGTCAGACTAGTTTAATGATTTTTTTTTTTATTAAGTTATTGCTTACTTTTATTACGGCTCTTACTAAAGTTATCTGAAGTTTTATTAATTTTACATATCTTGTTATTTTCATCTCTAAGAAACATAGAATTAAATAAAGCTAAGAAATATGTGTGTATAACTTTAGAGTAATTGCTTGTAAAAGCAAGCTTGCTTATTAAATGTTTGCAGCAAAAAGAAAAACATTTGTTTAACTAAAATTAGCAATATGAGATACAGTAAGTATTTTGCTGAATGAATTTCTTAAACAATTACATATAATTGGGTTTATTATTATCGACGTTTAAGCAAGTATATCACCCATTTGAACTTATAATTATTCAAGAACAAAGGCTTCAGTGTGATATAGTGAAAGCGATAAATAAATAATCGTTTGATCGATACTGATCTAAAGGACAGCGCTAAAAAACGCCCGCGCGGTGGCTTGTCGATTTTCCCACCACGTGATGAGCAAGCCAAGTAGGAAGAAATTTCCACCCTCGACTTCGTCGCAATATCGCGTTTTTATCCTTTGAAACAGAAATGACCAATTCGATGTACCGGATCTTGAAATCGCCCCGGAGAAAGAGCGAGATTGGGTTCGATCGTTTGATCGGTCCAATCTCCACGCGAGTGTCGAAAAGATTCCCTGTTCTCCACCACCTTCTTGAGAAGCAAAATCTTTCTTGGTCATAGCCACCGCTAATATAATTTCAACTAGAGCAAATTTCTTCGATATCCTTTAAGCTGTTCAAGCAATTTGCGTTTTTTCGATTGAATAAAATTGCATGCATATAGATATATATACATATATATAAAATATAAAGTTACTAAATGCTACAAAATATTTTATCACATCTATAATATTATCAATATAGGTATGTGCTAAAAAGAATAAACTTATATGATGCTATATAAATAATAATGTAATTTTATATATTAACATGTGGTACGATTTTGTCAATAAATCGTTAGTTAATTTCGACGAGCTTTTATTGAGAAATACGTGAATGACGCGGAATGTAAGAGCTGTCATTCTCGTTGTATTTTATAATATGGAGATCATTTATATATGAACGTGTAAAATGATTGTGAGAGACATTGAAGGCACTATAAATATATAAAGTTCACTCGTACATTGTCCAAGTTAGTTCGTACGGAACACGAAATCCGGACACGTCTCGGTACGTTTGACAAATTGACGCGAACTTCAGGGAGTGACTTTTAGCTTGATGTAAGACGAGTTCTGGTTTAAGTTTGAGCGGCAAATTTATTTTCACCGCATGGATAGATGAGTGAAGTAGTTTCCCGAAAGGCAATGTCGATTAATAACGCAGATACGAAAATACTGTTTCCCTTTTATTTCCGAGCTGGACGAAATCTATCGTTTTGTCAAAATATTCGATTCTATAACATAAATAATTCAAAGAGCCTGTACTATTCTACGGCTGAATATTCTACGCGAATCAATTATGAAAAACAAACATTGTGAAAAATAATAACAAAATAGTCCAATAAAAAATGGTTTTGATTTGGTTTTGTCAACATTTTGTTCACCCAACTAGTTAGACAATAGCATCAGAGTTTCGGTTCTGGAGAGACAAAGCAGTTTACGTTATTTTTAATTGAAATTGAATACTTTACACACAATTTGCTCAAAAGTGTACTTGAGCTTTTTCGCATCTATGTTTTCCATTCTAGATCGTCCTTTAGAAAACCGTTCTTCAAGACCTAGGTTGTCGATTCAATTTCTCACGCGCGAGCGACAGCTCGTGATAGCTCGAACGGAACGCGGAATCGGATACGTTTCGGTACGTTTGACAAATCGATGCAAGCGAGCTCGCGGAAGTTTTTTCTTTGACACGAAACTCGCCGCGCCACTTTGCACGAGTTTTTTGATGGGGCACATGGTCGGTCGCGTCCCTTGCTCGAAGCTTCTCAGTTATTTTCTCGCGGAAGATCGTTTCCGGTTTTTCCCGCGGCGCATAAAACGGCTGAGCGAAACTAAAACTTTCTGAAGTTTTGTACATGTTTTATCTTTTATTTATTAAAATTTTGTTCAGTTTTAATCACCCTTATAGGTGATGTGTTTCATAACATAATAACATAAAAATATTAAAATTGAACAGATAATTCATGCATGATGAACATGTTCTTTTCATAAAAGTAAATGTAACATTTACATATCTCTACTTTTAATCAAATCTCTTTAATCAAAGAGTTCAATAGTTTGATTCGACAATTATTAAGAAGCTAAGGCACAAAAAATTATAACACAAATTGAAAGAGAGTAACGGCATTGGATATATTATTTTTTGTACAATTATTTGGTAAAATAAATTTTGATGGTCAAAAAAAGCATAAACTTACAATTGCAATCGTATTAAATGATCGTAAGAGCACATGAAATAATTAAAATTATGTATGCACAAAGACATGAAATTTGAACCGATTTGATAATGTGAAACGGAATTAACATTTGGGTTATGCAATTGCCAACAATTTCGGTAAATAAATTTTTGATTAATTAGGGAACTTGACAAATTTAAATGTGCAAATGGACGAACGATGTAAAATGATAAGCATATGTTAATATATGGTATTGAAAATTACTGTAATAGTCATTATACAATAAAAGAATAATTTTATTATATACAATAAACATTTAAATAAGTTTTTAATTATAATATTTAAAGTTGTTACAATAAAATTTTGTATAATATTTAATACAAGAACATATGAATATTATATAATTATCTTTGTATTAATTTTATAAATTTTTGTTATGTCATAAAGAATAAACTTAAACCATTTTTACACTGATTTTTTTACGGGTTATTTAAGACTTTAAGGTTGTCTAAAATTAGTCACCATAATTAATGCAAAATATTAGAGTTTTCTTAATAGAATCGCGATATATAGAACAGGACAAACGCGTCTCGTATTTCATTTCTCTTTTTATCGCATACCTACGCTTTCAATCATTGTATAATGTAAATCGCACACGCAGGTTCACGGGGTTCAGTTGAAAGTGAATGCTTTAACGTACGCACCTGTATTACAGACCATGACACACGACGTATCTTATTGCCGATAAATCTTATTTTCATTTTATGCAACTTCTGAAATATCGTTTTACAATTTTATTTGCTTCTCTTTTCAATTTTCTAAAATACGTGCACAGCTTGCATTTTTTATGTAAAACTTTTTATTTTACAATTTGTGTTTTGATATATTGTAATTATATATATATATATATTTAAATTATATATGTTTATGTATTAAAAAATATTAAAATGTGTGAAAAATGTGCAATATTTACAACAAAAATTGTTAAATGAGAAAAATACTTTAGTTAACTCCTGACAATATTTTATATTTCTCGTGCTTATTAGTATTGCAGAAACATCTGCATCTTCAAATTATAGTACAAGATGCAATTAACGTAATTTTTTGTAGCACATTCTCTCGCAAGTTAAATTAATCACATGTTGTACTATTGAATCATTAGTATTGTTTGTAGAATATGCATCATAACTTTTATATGGAATAGATCGGATAAGGAAACCGTGATTGTGTTTAAATTCTGCATATGTATACATACATATATAAAATAGACACTGTGATTCGTACACGTATTTATATGGCAGGAGTAAATTTTCTAATGATAAAGCTTTTTTAGAATTTGTGAGAAAATAGAAAGAACTGTAACGAGATGCGAGCAAGAAAAATTAATAATTTCATCGAAGGTTAACAAAGAATTATTAACAAAATATATTTTTAATTAATAATTTAATTTTAATTTAAGTTTTTTTAAATTCACTTTAAACTTCAAAATTTCCATGTAAATATAGATATTAAGGTTTAATAATAAATACAATCACAATTAAAATTATATAGATACATACATCTATATTATACATATTTTAAAATGTATTTAAAAAAAAATTTTAATAGTTAATACTTTCAATACAAATAATTTTAACTTATTATAACTTTCATCAAATTTAATTTATTATCAAAAGTTTAATATAATCAAATTGTGACTTATATTTTATCACATATTTAGCATTAAACGTGCTAAAACATAGATTTTTGTCTCTTATGTTTTAAATTATTTATATTATTAAATAATTTTTTTAAAATTACTTATATTTAGTAGTCCAAATATATCAAAAACAATTATATTGATCGAATTAACTATAAAATGATGTAAAAAATTATACTTTTTTTTGAAAACTTTAACGCATTTACGACTTGCTAATATGTGGGCATGAATTATCGATAGTATATTAAATTTAAATATTCTGCCTCGATATAATCCATGCATACTGATGACGCTTTAAATTCGGCCGCGAGCTTGGCGAAATGTTAACCCGACCAGAGAGAGCAGGATTTATTGATCAGCCGCTATAAGCGCGTGAATACTCTTCCTTCTCTCTCTCTCCGCGGGGGATTATAAACGGATCGCGAAGTTTCGCTGTTCCATCCTTCGCGAATTTTGCGCACGGTATTACGCAAGCCAGGCAGTAACGTCTTGAATTACGCGCGAGCGCCTTCTTCTTCTGCATGCAGGCGCGGCGCGCGCCTCTGCGAACGTCTTTAATGGTACATTAACTGCTGCGGTTCTCCTAAATTATTGATATTTACTTGGTACAACCGAAGGTATATACGAACATGTTTTCTTAGTCCACGTTCCTCATCGGAAGAGGTATATCTATGTTCGCGCGAATGATTAAATTTTACCCATATAGGGTTGCCGGATGTAACAATGAAACCAAGATTTAGCCAACACTAGGGCAGCCAATTGTCGGCCAAGGTTCTGTCAGTCAGTGCTGGGCCATCACTGGCAAAAGACTGGCTGTCTACTTACAACAAAAACCAGTACTTGGCCGATGGTTAACACCCATACATTGCTCGACATTCTGGCACACAGTACTGGGTCAATACTGGCAAGTGACTGGCTGCCTATCTAACATAACCTAAATAAAATAATCCGGCGTTACGACGAAGACCAATGCTTGGCCAATGCTACGGTAATCGATTGTTTGCCAAGATTCTGTCAGCCAATGCTGGGCCAATACTGGCAAGTGACTGGCTGTCTATCTAACATAACCTTAATAAAATAATCCGACATTACAACGAAGACCAATGCTTGGCCAATGCTACGGCAATCGATTCTTTGCCAAGATTCTGTCAGTCAATGCTGGGCCAATACTGGCAAGTGACTGGCTGTCTATCTAACATAACCTTAATAAAATAATCCGGCGTTACAACGAAGACCAATGCTTGGCCAATGCTACGGCAATCGATTCTTTGCCAAGATTCTGTCAGGCAATGCTGGGCCAATACTGGCAAGTGACTGGCTAAGTCACTACCGGTTGCCAGATTTTCAATACCGGCGCACTACTGCCAGACTAATATACAGTCGAATATGCTTTGACGTTAGCAGACGAGTCCGCGGCGAGCTTCACGGCGATAATGTGACAGTTCGGGATTAATGATGTGACATGCGCGAGGTTAATGGCGAGCAAGTTTTTATTTAGTTTCTGTACGCATATTACATTTCGGAAGGAGAGATTATAGTATAACGTACTATCCATTGTACAATCAGATAAGTATATAAAATTTTCCATTTTTTTAATGGAAATAATTATTTTATGATAAGTCAATATACTTTGTGCCATGTTTTATTTTTAGTTATATATTAAAAGAAAGAGAGGAAGAAACACTGTATTTGAAGATAAAGTAGAATAGAAGAAGAATAGATAAAAGAAAGAAAGAGTCGGTAAGAAGAGAGAGAGAAAAAAAAATTTTAATAGTTAAGAAAAATTAAGAAAGAAAAGTAAGAAGAATAAAATAAAGTAAGTCTATATACATATGTACACATATAAGTAAATTATAATTAATGTATGTTGAAAAGAGTGTTATTGTCAAATTGAAAGAAAGGGAAAGAAAGAGAGAGAGAGAGAAAGAAAGAAAAAAAAAACATTGTGTAAAATAATATTTATATACATAAATAATATTTATAATATTAATATTTATAATATTTGACATTGTTAACATTTTAATACTAGCTTATAGACATTAATTTGATGAATAATTGAATATATATATATATATATATGTGACAGATTATTAATACAATAAAATGTCATATCCATAAAAATACATGTATTCAATTATTCATCAAATTAATGTCTATAAACTAGCATAAGTTGCCGACATCCAGATCAGTTGTAATCCGATGCTGCGACCAGTACTAAACCGTTAGTGCTACCAGTAGTGCGCCGGTATTGAAAATCTGGCAACCGGTAGTGGCTCAGTACAGGGCCGATCGTAATGCTTGTATTGGGGCAGTACTGGCTACGACGGTTGAACCAGTACTGTCTGTCAATAGTCGACCCAAGTTATCATCCAACATTGCGCCAGTACTGCGCCAATAGTGTTTTCAGTACCGCACCAGTACCCGAACTCCGACGGCCAGTATTCACTACTGTTGGCGCAGTACTGAGCCGATTGTAAAACCCTACATGGGTATATGCTCGGCTAGGAGACACTTTCTTGAATTCCTTCGACAGCTTGTTAAATCATATAGAGCAAGTTGAGAGACGTGATATAAACCATGTATTTACATTTCCTTATCTCTTTGGGATTTTTGTGCACACAATTGCCGCAAATCCTGTTTGCTGCATTTGCAATTTAAAAATATGCAGTAATCTGTGTCACGTTTCCTCGCATCTATACAAACTTATGGTTTTAATGTACTGATTGACATTTTGAAATACTAAAATAAAAATTTTGCAATGTAGCAAATTATTGTTATAAAGATATTTCACTACGTTGTCACATTTAAAATCTTTTATAATCTTGTCACAACTACTGTCACAACTAAGGATAACGGTTTATATTTGTAAAGCAACGTAAGGAATTATAGACCAAAGAAAATATAGAGAAATAGACTAAAAAGAAACGAGTAAATACGTAAAAAAAATTGCATTTAGTTGTATTTAGTTCTTGTAGCAAAAACCTGTGTGTGGCAGCTAAATTTTAGCTATGAGTTAAAAAATGGAGTACACTTAAAAATATATTTATTTCAGCAATAATTATGCCAGATGGGACGTATTTAAACTTTCTCCTTAATATCGTAATTAATAATTTTAATAAAAAAATTATTGAGCAAAAAGTGCCATATCACTGGTAATCCTGTCATATACTTATATGAAAGACGTGGAGTTACATAGAGAAATTGCTAAACGCAAGTAAAATTCTAAACTTATATTGACAATCGAGTTGATAGGAACATAGTTTTCGTTACCGATAACGACTGAATTTATTTTTTATTTCTCACTTTCGCAGTTGGCTATCGCGCAGTTAACAAAAGCGCATCAACCGTTCCGCGCAATCTAACTCGGGATTTTTATTTGTTACTCGTCGTGTTCTCTGCGTAGTGAAAATAGTTTTGCGTCATGTCAATCAAGTGTCGCGAGCCATGCTTTTCACAATCAAAATCAAGAGATACCGCGTCATTGATTCTTTATGTCGATATTTTGCTTGTTTGAATACGAGAAACATTTTCGTAAAGCTATTCCCACAGTTTCTAACTGCGCGAGACAACTAAAATAACGACGCTTTTTCCTTATTTGTTTGCCGCGTTTGAAACGTAATTGCGGATTGCTTCATCCGATAAGTTGTCTTAACCCATAAATTTGTCTGGAGCAAGATTATGGTAGGAAGATGCAAATGCAATTTCGTTCGTTGATTGACGTCACTACGGCAACCGGGACACAGACGGGCTGACGTCATTTTAACGCTTTTTTGCTCGTTGGAATAAATCGCCTAGTTTATGCAATTGTACTTTACACGTTTTATTTAAATTGGAATGCATTTTTGTACGAATCGATACCGCGAGTATTCTAAAATGGTACGATAAGTTATGCTACGAAAAAGAAGAGATTGCACAATCTCTCCTTTAACAAAAAAAAAAAAAAGAAATTATTCTTATGAAATTGTAGAAGGTTGTTAGGTTTAAGTGTGTTTGATTAACGATCACTTATCTGCAACGAGCAGTAAATCGGATAAATAAATTTATCTAAGATTATATTAACCTTGATACGTAAATAATATGTTTAAATATAATAATATATAATTTACAATTTTTTAATGATTTTATACGATTTGGTTCCGCAAAATACTTTGAGTATTTTACAATACTAAGACGAATTTTTACGTTTGAAATGTCCTTATTTTCTCTCTACACTTTTATAATTGCTTCGTTTGTTCACGTGTTGTTATCTAGGATACATTCACAAGTACTTTTCTAGATTTCTCCTTATTACTGCGCGATAAAAGGACATGCAGTCAAAAGATATAACAATCACGGAATGCAACGGAATGTTACATTAGCGCAGCTGCCGACAGACAAAACATTCGCCAACTGACGACATTACCTACGCAAATTTGAACTAAAACGCAGTGATTTCGCTTCACATTTATTCGCGTAACCGTACACTTGCAACATGTATTTGCTCGAGCAGACGCGGAAACGAATGTTGATTCATTCAATAGAGCGTAGATACTTCACAGCGCTTCGGACTGATCGATACTTTCGCCTTTTCTCTTTCGAGCACGTTTCCTCTGTGCGATAAATCGGTAAGGCCATTTCATTATTCATTCGCGCTAAAGAAAATTTGAACGTAGAAAGGAAAGGTAAAATAATTACGATGTACATGGCGATTGTTATAGGTGACTTTATTGCTAACGGTTGTTTTCTTCCTTTATTGATTCGTCCAAAGTAGCTTCTCGCCAAGCAATCGCGTTTAGTCTCTCTTCACCAGCGTTTTTTCGCCTTCAGTTGCTCGTTCGCATTCTGATCGTGTTTACAAATTCTGGTTCTACGTTGGGGCGTGCGGTAGACCGCGGAATTCAAATAAACCGTAGAATATCGATTTTTCTTTCTTTTCTTTCTGGTATGTGAGGCGCGGACCCGCTGATTTTTCGCTCTGGCTTTTACTGCGAAAAATTGCCTTAATGTCACCTCCTTAACACAAATTTGTACAGAACTGAAGTTTCCGTACATAGATTTGCGAAAATGATGCCAAATTATGTCGCAATCAAATCTATGCGTGACGCGA
Organism: Monomorium pharaonis; assembly: GCF_013373865.1. Classification (NCBI taxonomy): domain Eukaryota; kingdom Metazoa; phylum Arthropoda; class Insecta; order Hymenoptera; family Formicidae; genus Monomorium; species Monomorium pharaonis. The sequence continues at coordinate 11,411,329 of NC_050469.1, read as the reverse complement.
AATTTTTATTGCTGTAATTTTTTTGGTATCTCTACACAGAAAATCATCATCAATTCCAACAATCATTGTCTCATATGAGCAAGAATATAGAATCTTTAAAGAGTTTGATAATCTGAAATTTCAACAAAATTATTTTTTTATTTTAATTATATATAATAGTTATTTAAATGATAATTATCTAGTATAATTATATATAATAGTTATCTAAAAAGTATAACATAGTTGTCGATAATAATAGTATCAAAAAATTCTAATTCTTTGTTTGAAGATATTGTTATTTTTTATTTAAAATTTTTCCTCTTAATTCAATGAAAATTATTATTGAATAATGACAAAATTTTTCATGTAAGCAAATTATATCTGTTCAAGATCAGCAAGTTTTTTAAAGAATTAAGATTTTATATTCTTGCTTATATATGAGACAATAATTATATATTTGAGATCAATTTTTTTCTATATTTGACTAATCCTTAAATACTTTTGAATTGGATAACTTGCTATTAACATGATTGAATGTAACAATTAATTTTCTAAATAATTGAGACACACTGCCAGAAGAAAGTTAGCGTATATAACAAATGATTCTTCAAATGTTAATGTCAAGTTATTCTTTAAATAAAAAAAAACGTGAGCCTTAAAATGAATCGGTAACGATCGACGAATGCGCAAAGGGTGAGGTGGTCGGATTTATGGCCTGCGGATATATACTGCGGTAGATACTCGCGGAAATTAACACGTTTCGGAGCCGTTGATTGACGCGCGGGATTGCACGTCGCGACAGCAGGAATTGCGTAAGTGTTATCGCCGAACCGTGAAGGATTGGAGGGGGGAGGAGAGGCTGTTAAATGCGCGAGGACGGCGCTACGAGGGCGCCGACGAGGGATGGCGGCGCGGCGCGGCCGTATAGGCACCCACACACCACAAACTCAATTCTCACTCCCATATTTCTGGCTTGCGCCGAACTGGAAGATACATCTAGATAAATGCGGCGAAACGTGCCGCCGGCGGCGCACCGCGGCGAAAGTTTTGTCGACGCGGCACGAAATCGGCCGCGGCTTACCCGGGGACAGGACTTTTCGGTATGAGATTTACCGCCGCGACGCCCTTCGACGTCGTATGAGTGTCAGGCGGTCTTCTATCAGGTGAGGCTGGAGGTACGAGCTGCCGTAATGTCGCTTTTTCTATCGCGCCGAGGACGGTTTCTAACAATGGAGGTTTTTCGGCGAATTTCTTTGCGGAACGTCTCTCTCCGCGTCTTGCGTCATATGATTTCTTACGCTTAGCTTAGGCTTTTTTTCTTTCTTTCCTGTTTCTGTTTTTTTTTTTTTCACGCTACCTTATATCGCGCTTATCGCGGAGGTAAAATAACTTTCCCGGCGAGACACGTATTCTGCTTATGTCACAAATTTCTTTCTGTCGTGTGACATAAGTTTTACATAACAATTTCGTTTCTATTGTTAGGTGATAAGATCTTTTAAAAATAAAATTATTTATGATTATACGTAATTATGTAATGCGTTGCAGTGATGAAATGGTGAATTTTGATATAAAAATTACCTGACATTCTTTAAAGATATATTTATTATTTTCTATTAAATTAAGAAAGACATGATTCGTTATTTATCTTTCTCAACCATTACGAGTAATTTTCTAATATGATATCAAAATGTATAATTGCATAATTTCTAAAAATTCTTCTATGCATACGAATGAAGAGAGCAAAGAGCGATTTTATGTTAATAACAAAAAAACTTTAATTTAATAATTAATAAAAAAAATTTTTATGAACATGAAAAATTGTCTTTTGCCCTCTTCATTTTTATAAGAATGTGCCATTCTATAAAGCCAATTTAAAGATATTTTCTAATAAAAAAATTTTGGTGATTAATTTTAGGGTTCCCTTAAAAGCGATATAAAGCAAAATAGCACGTAAAATGCAAACAAAATGTGAAATTCCTTATCAATATTTTGGAACTTCAATACGTTTGTAACGGAGACGGCAATACGGTTTTATTTTTATTGATGTCATATAAGTAGTGACTTGCTATCATGATATTGTGCATCCATCTTTATTGTCTCGAGAAGAGCGAACGGACAACAGTTTTCAGAGCGTGACCTGCCTAAAGGGTTGGAAAACAAGGCAGGACGTGCGCGAATGTAAGCCCAATTTTTTCCTCCAGAAAATTCGATCTAGCGTTTACGGTCGTACTGCTTGAGGACTTTATCCGGCTCTGAGGTTGCTGTTCTCTTTCCGGAATAGCAGACATCATATTTTTTATCGTTGTGAGAAATCTAATTTCGCTGCAAATTCGATCGCGCGTAGAGGCAACGTCCACAACTGAAAATTCACTTTAATGCACGCACGTAATTCTGCCGAGTAGTTTAAACCAGAGGTGAGAAACGTTAAATATAATTTGCGAGAAATTGTCTCAAACTCAACCACGTACCGTATCCGTACTTTAAAATAAATGGAATACAAATATGCATGCTATCCAAAATAAATAAACAAATAATCCGAATGTGCAAATGAAACGTGTCCCGCTCGTACACCGTATCAAATCTTAATTATAAATTCTTCTTTAAATCTTTGACTTTTTGACGAAGTAATTACGTTGAATAATTGTAATAGATTGTTTAAAGATCGAAAGATATTTTTTCATGAATTTTTCATAAATTTTAGAAATGAATTAAGTAAATTAAGTAACAAACATGAATAAAAGAGTCTTGCTTTTTTAGTTTAATTTCAGTATATTTCAATAATTTATTTTTCTGCAATTTTTTAAAGATACATATGTTACACAGATTCTTAGAATTAGTAGAAAATTGAAATGACTAAGTATCTAAATTAACAAATTTTCCATCTTGGATTTATTCAGTCTATGTGTTGAAATCTCTCATATATTACTTATATCTAGTTTATTACTTTGTGACATTCTCTATCTAAATAAAAAATACGACTTATTATCAAAACAGTAAAAACCAAAAGTTAACGCTGTTTCCCTTTATCTCAACGTGAATGGTAGTTGAATTGAAATGTCAGGAGACATTGCGTATTCATCTTTCGGCTGCCGCATGCATCCCATTCGTTTCATCAGATTGCTGCGTTTGCTCCATTCGTTATTCGAAAACGCGAGAGAACGATGTTAACGCAACACATCGGTATGAGCTTTTTCAGAACATTCGAGCCGTTCGCGGTTTGCAATATGCAGCCGTCAAATTGATAATAGAAATAACCATAGGATAATAAAAACCACGAGAAATTTTTTTAATAATATATATATATATATATATATATATATATATATAAACGTACCGTACTCTGAGATACATTATATACTAAATATAAAAGTTTTAGTCAATTTTGTTAAACTATCTCGGCGCTCTAATAAATAGAAAAATTGTTTTCCTATAATGTATGCCCTGTGACCTATATTTTGCCGAATTTCGTTTACGTTAATCATCGTGGGTTGTATTCAATTGATGTGTTGTTCATTACTTTCAACAATGAATATTAACGATTGTATTTTAATCGGATATATTTTATGATCGATGAAGATTTATGAAACATAACGGGTTTATAGACAGATTCATACACTAATGGTTAACAGTTAATATATTATCCATTGAATTTGTTGAATTTTTTCTAAGAGATTATCAAGAAATTGAAAAGTAGGTACGTAGTAGTATTGTAATTACACAGATATTTGCACTATTGGTTTTTAAAGGAATACTTTATCACGCAAGAACATTTTAATACAATTTTCTCAGTACTTGGAGAAATATTTATTCTGATAGTACATTTTACAAATGAATTATTCATATTCGCAGTTAAAGTACCTTCGATGAATCACTGTTCACTCATAAACATAATGTTTACTCTCTTGCGAAAACTTTCTATTATAACAAAGATGCTAATTTAAACATTAAATGCCATTACCTTCTTAAACTATTCGTGAAAATCACTGTGACTCGGCATGGAAGATTACGGGATTTTCGGTATCAATAGTTGACGTCATTCGCCACATGTGCCGTAGCGTAATTCAATCTAAAGATGATGAAAGAGGCGCCGAAGGACCTAGGCTAGGTGAAAGCTTCACTTTGAAAGACACGCCGCGACATCAAAGAAGCCGCCCACCGTCGCCGTGAATTCCACGCACATTTTCGATATGCTTCTCCGAAACGAGAAGGGCCCCTTAATTTCGGAATGCATCGCACAGTTATACGCGTGGCACAGAATTCGCGGATGTTGACGAAGCACTTACCAGTTCGTGTCACGTTTCTCTCTCTCTCTCTCTCTCTCTCTCTCTCTCTCTCTCTCTCTCTCTCTCTCTCTCTCTCTCTCTCTCTCTATCTCCCTCAGCAACTTCTTCAGGGACATAACGGCAGTTTCGAACGTCGCGTTGCATCTTCCACGTGCAGTCTCTGATGAATCTGGGGAGAGTGCTCGTATGGCGACCAATCTGCATGCCCGTCATCACCTGATACGAGAAGTGCTCGATCTAATACCGAGTTCAGGACAAAGTGACTAACCATCGCTATTGCAAGTTTTAAGTAATCCCAAAAGTTCCAATGCTTCATACATCACAATATCTTAAAAATTTATCAAATTAACGTACGTTAACGATTATTGGGAATATTAAGAATATCATACTAAAAAAAATTTTTAATTTAATTAAATTTTTTAAATTTGGTTAACCTTCTATTGCTCTTGTTTGATAAACATAGTTTCAAAACCTTTAACAAAAATTACACTAAGCAAAATTAAAAAGAAACCAGACAAATATGATCTAATTGATAAAAAGTCAGAAAGTTTCAGAATCAACTTTTACATTAAATCTATGAATTTAAAAAAATAATCATATGTGAACTAAGTTTTTGCAAAATACGAGGACAATGGAAAGCTGGGAAATTTTTTTAGTACAAGTACTTATGCATTTAACATAAATACATAAAATACTTGAACTTCAATTCAAGTATTTTTAATTGAAATACCTACATAAATACTTGAATCGAAGTAATCAAGTTGAAAAATTTAGTCAACTTAACAATTTTTTTTCTCAGTATATGAAATGTAATTGTCCATGCATAAATTTCAAAAACATTACATTTTGTATATATGGCGATTATAAAGAATAAAACAGCCAATTTGCGGTAGCCATACATTACGGTCTAAATAGTAAACTGTCTTATTTGTAAACGAATATCTTCCGCATACTGGTATACGCGTGTTCGTTTGCCTTGAAAATTTACAGATACTTGTGGAGGCTTAGTGAGAAATACAAGTCATTAACATCAGCGGTCGCATCGATCATATCATTTCATCGAATAAACGGCGTTTTTTTTCTTCTTTTTCTCTTTCCCTCAATTCTTCTTCACCTTCGCAAAGTAACAATGGAACGAATACAGCGGATCTATTAAATAAGCTTTGTCCTCTGTTCTTAATTAAACCGGAAACATAAGTCTTTCATTACTTATCTCCAGAAAAAGAGAGAGAGAGAGAGAGAGAGAGAGAGAGAGAGAGAGAGAGAGAGATTGGCATTAGGATGAGCACAGAAGACTCCGATGGCCAACCGAATCTGAAGAGGTAACCTCGCTCCAAGAAATATCGTCCGTTAACTGTTTTCTCGGCAGTTAAGAGGCTCTTCTCTCTCTTTCTTCCTTCCTCCCTGTGTGAGTCGAGTCTATTGATTTCTTCGAGTATGATTACGTAGCAATAAGAACGCTGATTTATTTTGCGAGAGAAATTGAACCCGTTAAAAGGTCAGAACAAATCGAAGGATATGACGAAATGAGCTAACTTTACCAATATATATACGTACTACCACTACTACGTAATTAAGAGTTCAGCATAATTCGCCTTTGTGGAAACAAGAAACTTATCTGGAAAAGATCCAGAATCTAGTTAGAGGAAACTTTAGAACCGTTTCCCATTTTTAGCTGAACCCGGAACATTCTCGACAAAACGTAATTGCAGAAATCAATTTAATCCATAAATTAAAAATCATTTTCGTTTGCTGTCCTGCAGTTCTGTACTTGCGCTCGATTCTTTCTTTGTCGCGTAAACTAAAGGGTCAGATCGGATCTTTGTCGCTAAATTGTGGCGGAAGAAATTGTCGATACACGTCGGCACGTGTCTCATGCGAATTGGATCAGATACTTTCCATCTATAATGTATTCCTTCCATCGTCCTGCGCCTGAAACTCACTTAAACACGACAGCGCCGTATATTTGCGCCGATATATACGCGAAGCTACCTGCACCTTGATTATCGAATTATCTTCCCGCGTTTCTGCTCCCTGTAGACGCAATCCGATGTTCGTCGCTGAATACATTCGCCGTCTCGCTGCGGGATATCCGTGATTGGGTGCTTTCGACCAGATGCTCCGCCATGATGCATTTAAAAAAGAGCACGCGAAAGAATACAGTGGAGTAACATATCGATCGAGTGTAAGACAAATACCGGTGGAAAAAAATCGTGAAAATTTTTAATACTAATTGTTAAACATAAAAAAGTTAACAGAGCATTATGTTTTTTGCGTACAAACATTTTACACATAACTCATGAAATTCTTGTATAACGTTTCTTTCATTTTCTCGTAATTGCTTTGCAATTTTACTGAATTGTAAAATTATGGAATGGAAAACATTTTCACTTATTTATGACAATTACGGAATGTGTTTTATAATTTGCGTAGCATGCTTTGCATTTCAAGTTCTTTTTATTATCTGGCACCAGCTTTTATCTCACAACACAAATTTGCCTCTTTCAAGCGAAAATTTGCGCTGTCTTTAAAGCGTGGTTAAAAAGCTTGCACACAATTTGTGCGCTTTTGTCGGAGGAAACCTGCTGGATCAAACCCAATAAACTCGAGAAAGCGATAAAGCGGTTAAATCGACGGCACGGTTAACGGGAAGCCCCGATCATTGTTTCGCGAAACCCGACGGGAAAAGCGTGGCTCGCCGAAGAAGCGATGGGGTGCCGACGAGGGTGGCGCGGGGCAGTATTGGGAAGACGTATACACCTGTATTTCCTTTCCTCCGTGTTGCTTTTATTAGATTCAGAGGTAAATCGTCATCGATTAGGATAATGGGTAACGACGGATGCAGACAATCAAACACTCGCTAAGTTTTCATATTTTACAGGTTTGGATAGAGAAAGAGAGAAGGTGAGAGAAAGATAGGAAAGGGACAAAGGGGGAGAGAGAAAGAGAGTCAGGAAGAGGTGCAAGTGATTACCATTACCGTTAGTTTATCTATCATGATATCGAGCGGTGCAGACAGCTCTCAATTTTGCATTCACTACGGCGGAAGGCTCTCCAGAAAGTACTCCATTTCCGCCGGGATCAGGCCGGGTAATTGATGAAAAGCAAATAACGAGCTTAAAATAGTGCGCGGTCGCTCGGTTGTACGGATCCGTCTAATTGGGGGTGGTTCATCTTAATTCCGGTTGCACGAGGAGGACGCCTCTTGAGAAGCCTTTCGTAAACGTTCGACCGAGCAAGGGCCAAGTTTCAGGTGGTTAGTGGCGGCGTCACGGTTTCGTTTTTCAGCGCTAATGGCTTTACGTGTCCGCGTGATTGAAGTAAATGCACCGCGATAAATGGATAGTTACCGGTGATAAACGAGCCGCGGAGGGCGAAGATATTTTTTACAGCTAAGGTATCTTCTTGGGCGCACATTACTTACCCGCAAAAATGAAGCAAACGCGGTTAAGGAAGTTTGAAATAATTAAGGGAGTGGAGATGAAGTGTTGATGAAGTTCAAGATTGATAACGGTTAGATTAGAAGCAAATTTAAACAGTGATTTCCTTGATGTGGGAGCAAGCCGCTTTGCAAATTTAAAGAATTACATTAGAAGATCGAAATCGGAAATTCAATTTTTATTTTGCTTCTGCTCTTAACCCTCCGTCTGTACACTTATTTTCACTAACACGGTCTATATACTGATTTCTTTTTGTCCTGTTCCTTTTTTTAAAATGTTAAATACATGCAAAAAATCTGAAAAAATTTGTAATTACTCTTGAGTGACATTTTATACTTTAATAATTATTTTGGTCATTGGTATTTTATTAAAAAGGAGCCAAGCTCCGTCTATCACCAGTCTCGTGGTTACACAAGTAAAAAATTTTGCTCGTTCCCTTTTGGGGTCAATGTACAGACGGAGTGTTAAGAACGTTATTATATTGCAGTCTAATTGAGTATAATTCTGCTTACACAGTTACCGCATAATCATTTTAGATTTTTTAATGGCTCTCACTCTTGCTTTTCTCGAGAACCACTTTTTGCTCTTTCAGTAGTAATAATACCGACGTTACAGTATCTTCTTTCTTTTTCATTTTTCCGTTAACATCTGTAATGTATACAGATATAATTATCTTGACTTTTATTAGCAGCGTCTAATTTAATATTTCGCGCACAAATCGTATAAATGCGATCGTTATGCTGGGAGATAATCTTATAGCCAGCTTAATAGAGTTTTTTAAGGATTTTGCTACGTTGCTTCTAATTTACGCTTCATAAACAAGTTACTCAATCGAGGGATAAAAAAACCTCCATCAAGCCCGGACGCGTCTATTATAGATACAAAATTACGGAATCCGTGTCAAGCGGCGGAATTAACGTTCTTGAGGAAGATTCGCCGATTAAAGGAAGAAGATCGATTGGTGAATAACCGGCCAGTGGATTGCAAGCGCCTCGATATTACTACGAATTCCTGAGCTACCTGATTTCATACCGTTGCTGACGTGGTGTATGCACATTTATCTTTACCGCGTAGAATTGCCATTTCGGTTGTAGTTACGAGATCTGCAAGATGTAGCACCGCAAATTTAACATTACTAATGTTTGTATTATCGATAATTTATCTACAATTATTTAGGGAACAATATTATGATGTAGAAAAAAAGATCTAATTAGATAGAGAAGAAACTCTTATAATTAAGAGACTGCTAACCTACTAACGATAAACGTCATTCGAGAGAAAAGCGGCAACAGTAACGCGAGTTTCGACGATGGCAATGCAAAATGTAGTCCAATTCGACTTGGTTTCGAATCGTGTCGTTATTGTTTGCGTTCCGATTGAGTCATTGTAACGGACTAAATTGACATCAGAACTATGCAACGCGATCTGAAAGCCGCGGCCGACGCTTTTGTAGACCTAGTCATCCCCGATCGTCACATTCGCGTAACATGGCTTCGAGCATTTGTGCAGCTATGAATTGCTTGCAGCTCTGTACTGGCAATTCTGCGTAGTGCATCAGAATTTTGATTGTCGCGGTTTATAATAAACCCTTTTACTTTTTATGACAAAGTTAAAAAATCTTTCAAAATTATACATCTTTTAATTTAAATTACATGTCTTAAATGTAAAATATTTTGCAGAATCTTTGAAGTGTGATTATTTTAAATGCAATTTAGCAAAATATTGCTACACCTAAAAATCTAATTGCATATATGAAAAGAAAAATGTTATATAATTATACTTAGTAAAAAATGTAATCTTTTATTATAAGGAATCACGAAATAATAATTTTAGACAATTTATTTTGATGATCTATTTATCATGAGAATTTGAATTGAGTTTGTATTACTTGATCTTACATTTCACGAAAACAGTGGAATAGATAGGTAGGACGTGGGGAAAGGCATCCAGCAAGACGGATGAAGGAGCAGATGTCCATCACTTCCGGATGCCAGTGGAAACTAGACACAAGGGACGAAGGTCCGCGTTTCGGGTCACTCAAAGGATCGCAGGCATACCGAGTCCTAACACGAAGTGTTGTTTATAGCATGTGAACTATTCTCAAAGAGTAATTCACTCCTCAGCTTTATCTTACCTAACTTATTGTAAAGTAATATTAAATTAAGAAACGTGATGGAGGGTTATGTCCCTTATATACTTAGATATTTAAATATTTTAAGCAGTGCCAGAGAAAGGAACTGTATAACAAGTTAGCCATGCAGTTCAAAAACTCGCGAACGAATATTATGTTTTTAAAGTATAATAATATTTCTTTCTAATTATAACAGCTTAACGTTCTTTTCTGCATTTCATAGATAAATATTGTTTTTGTAGTAGAGAGCAACTAATGACTAAAAAAAACCTCTCTAAATCTGAATCAGTGAAATCGTAACGGTTATATAGCTGTGCTATATTTATAACGCGTCAATAACTAATCATTGTCTTTCAATAATTCCAATTAAGAGAGTGGAGAGGGTACTGCATTGGCTAGAATCAGTGCATTATTATTGAATGACAGCGCATTTATTATTGATTAATGTAGTTACAAGAATAGCATTGAAATCAGACTGTCTTTCAGTGAATAATATACTGATTCCAATATAAAGAATAGTAGTATTTGTAAAAGTGTTGCCTAATTTTTAAAAATATGTTTACGACATATTTCTTCTTGCAACAATTTATTAATTATTGTGGCTTAGTGAAAAACTCAATTAAAACACTACAGTCAATTTTCGATACATCAATATTTAAGTTTTTGCCTTATAGAATTTAATAGAGTTGTTGCAAGACTCTTTATTGCTATGCCTTCCTTTGACCGTGATTTGTATTCGGTGCCATAGTCGTCTCTTTCCTCAACGTCGTCCTCGTTTCTAGATCAAATATGGGAATATTGATGTCATCTCTCTTTTCCATTTCATTCTTCTATGTTACTGTATACTTCTGCCTCCCTTATTACCTATTCTCTCGATGCAGACATTTGCTTTTGACGTGCGTGCGTGTTGCATCGTGACTACAATCGTTATATATAATGCATATCTCACGATTTTCGAATACAATCGACAGTTTTCTTCGATTCGACTGCTGAAATTCACAGGCATTTTTTTGAATGTGATATTTGCTGTCAGACGATTAAATACATATACAGCAATTTTAATCATTTATGATAAACAATGAAAGCATGCTTACATTGGAATTGTTTTGTTTTTTACATTAAAGAACAAATTACAATTTTATACGAATTTCATTCCCTCGATAAACACATCGAAACTGAAAATAAAGGTGTTATCTTATCAAAATTACATAAGTAATTGTGAGTCACGATTTTACTGTCATTATAAAAATATCCTTCCAATTTCGCAACTGTAATATTACGTAATTCATCGCTCTTATTGTCGCTTCGATATAATTAAATTCCGCGTAATCTAATCGTTTTGCTGATGGCAATGCTAAGTCGCTCGTGCTTTCGGTTTTTATTTCCGACGGAAAGCACTAATAAAAACGAAGCGAGACTCGTTGTCTCCGTTTTCCCTACTTTTTTTCCCCTTTTCTGCCCGTGAGGCAGTGCCGCTTCGGGGCGACCCTTTAATTCATCTCCCCGCAGATCCACTTTTCCTTCCTACTTTCCCTCGTAGAGATTCTCCAGGGACGGGCCACCATCATAACAGCGTTTTCTCGCGTGCACGTGGAATACAAAGCGCCGTCGAATGTACGGGTCCCAAGAGCGACGGCACGACATCGTCCTGCACAATTCGTGCAGGATACGACGATCAAGAGTTATTGCGTAATGAAAGGAACGATAATAGCTCAATACTATTGATTATATTATATTTTTGAAGTGTTTCTAATGTCATTTTATAAAAGTATATTTTGTACATAAACTGCACTCATAAATATATTAACAGTACTTGGAGATTGAAATCGATTGTAACTTTAATGAATCAGTCAACGCTGCACTTTTAATTATTTTAATATGATACAAATTTATTATTAAAAATTATTTTTTTTATTTAAAAATCATCATAAGCAATAAATTTGCGATAAATTAATACGAAAGAAACACATCAATAACAATATTAATCTGTTACTTTTATGCATTTTATATATGCATCGTATTGAAATTATATAACTATATACAAATTTGAAATTATACAAGATTATAATTACTTAAATTATAAATATTTGAAAGGACATTTATTTTAAGCTTGAAAGATTCTGTTAATAATAAGCGAATTGACTATAAATATCTTTTATATTTATCTTTGAATTAACAGTGAGGAATAGTTAGGCACTGGTATGTGTATACAAGACAACATACAAGAATGGCGGAATTCATCTGACACAATTTGTCATGTCTGAGTATAAAGCCGACCTAAATATTTCCTTATGCACATGTGGTTTACCACCAAGTAATCACACTGCGCGTGCATCTTAATCTTTGCTTTTCTCGGTTTCTGACTCTACTCTCATCTACGATAATATTTTGCATGTCCCACGATGCACACTCTGTGTGCTTCATTTAGAACCGAATATACAGTAAATTCAGCGTAATTTCGTATGCTACGTTTGCAAACGTAAGCCCGATTCAGTGAATAGTTTTTATCGCAAGGTTTAAATTTCGTGCTCGTCATTGGGTTCTTTCTCGTTGCATGGTCTATTGAAAGGTTTAAACGACAGTTTGCATATTTTTCCCTATTTTATTATAATAATTTTCCAACGCAAAATTATTTGTGTTTGCGATTGCACATAGTGGTATTCAGATACAGAGACTTGAAGCGGTTGGAATTTATTTCTTATTATTGACGTTAAATATTTTTTTGTTATTAGTCTACGTACTTGTCCGCACAGATAACACTATCGAAGACAAGCATAGGATATTGTTTGTTTTTATTCAAGCTTTTTTCCGAAATGCACGCATAACTTACATTTTGTCAAGAAAACAACGTTCGAAAACTAGCGAAATGAAAATTGAGCTTTGTTCCGTATTCAATATCGACATAACTGATCCGCAAGACAAAGGAATAGCAACTGACATAACATTCTTTTCGATCAGAAAGTATTCATGACAGGTTATGTATAAAGTAACTATATTTTATTAATCTTGCACTGAGAGAAATGGTTTGATTATATTTACAAAATATGCATTCATCTCGATATTTTCTATCTCTTTATGAGCATTGACCCACATGTTCAGGGACATCCTTTATATATACAGAGAAAAAGATTTCTTTAAATTTAATAAACCGTTTTGTTCGACTATTTCAAAGCATATATTTCTTTGGTTATAATAAATTTTATACACATTTCTTTAGATTTATTAAAATTTATTAGAAACAAAGAAATATGCTTTGGAATAGTCGAACAAAACGGTTTATTAAATTTAAAGAATTTTTTTTCTCTGTGTATATATATGTATACACATTTTATATTTTGTTCCTAATGACTCTTGCATCAATAATATTCGGTCCTTTGTCAGTTATTGTAGCTTCTCTTTAATTTTTCTTTTCTCTTTTGAAAAATTTTCGCAACATTAAAGATCAGCCTCCGTGAAATAAACATGAAAGACCGTGTCGATAACACGTCCTAACCTTAATTAATTCACATGATCCACAATTTGCGAAGGGAGGGTTCTTCGGTAGCCTTGAGCCATTTTTTTATTCACTACGCGTCAAACTCAACCACCCAACCTTTTTTGAAACACCGAACTCGATTAAGCTTCTTGTTTGAGCGCGCTGCGCACGATTATTTCCAGTCAGCAATGCCAAACTAATTTTAAACTGTTTATCATTAGAAGATATGAATAAAGAAGAATGTTTCTGGCAGTTTAATTTGAAGTAAAAATGACTATTGCAAAATTTTCAATTTAGAACCAATTAACAAACTGCATAAATTCGTCATTGCTCTTGCGTAGCCATTGCAATGTACAAATAAATGAAAATTCTCAGCAATCGTCGTTCGTAATAATCACAAGTTCTCATTAATTGAAAGATCTAAGATTTAAAAGTAATATTTGTCCAATGAAATAGAATAAAAGATATTTTATCAATTTTTGTATATTTATTCTTAGCTAATGAGAACTATTTATTATAAATATTATATTTGTTACACTTTTAAATTTTGTTTTTAATAGATGCAACTTGAATGTATGTAAATGTATTATTATTGACCATTATTTTTTTCTTCCTAATGACTTTGCATCATCAAGTAGAGAAATTGAATTACCTTTTATATGGTACAAAATTGTTTCTGTTATCTATTTAATTTCGAAGGGTAACATTGAAATGTCGGAAGCGAGTTGCGGTGGTGTCTTCCTCATCCTCACCTCGGCCTTTTTCCGGGTAATCTGTACCAGCATCGCTGTCGAGCAGAACTGCTCAAGATGTAGGTGTGATAACGAACTAATACGGGTTACGATGTAATCTGCATAATAATGCGCGGGCGTTATTGGTCCGTGGATTTCTCTTCGGCTGCATACAGATTCAAAATTACTGAGACGCTTTCGAGCTTCTCGTCGTACACGTGATGATAGAAGTTGAATCAGTGCGCTCGGGATTTCAGGCTTCTTTCCCTCCCGTCGTGGATTGCCGCTGAATTTTAATGGTTCCTAAAGACACCGGGACTTCTCCGTAGCTTTAAATTTATTCCGCCTGTTTTCTCTCGCCGGCATTACTTACAATTTAATTATGATATGTACCAAAGAAACCGCCTTAACGTTGAGTTATTTCTTTATCATCAAAAACAGTTAGCTCTCAGTTCAGCGGCCATTGAACAGAACCTGCGTAATTAAACACTAAAAATTATTATCAGGAAAGTTATATTATATCATTCTGTAAATATAGTAGATTATGTATATTATACTTTGTTTTATACACAGTTACGGACGAATCGAATTAAAATTTAGAAACTTCTTATCTACTTTTTCTATTTTATCTCGCCCCACTGACTATATCTTAGTTTTACTATAAAGTAGTTACTCTTATGCCTCATCAATTTACTTTTCCTGCAACGTGAGCTCTTAACTTTAATCCCATTTATCATCCAATTCTATTCACCTGCCGTTTCTATATATTTATTAACTTTACTGTGAAATATCGCATAAAGTAATTATTAAAGTTAAATAGACATCATGGAAAATCGGATTGTTCTCGAGAAAACTTACCGTCGAGATCGATTTTAATATCTTTCAGATATTGCGACTGGAATTTCCGAAGTATGCGCCGATGTACTAGATTAACTAGATAAACTTTATTACGAAGTTACGTCATATTCTCCTATATATATGGTTGAATAATTTTAATTATCAATCTGCTAAATTTCTGTCATTTTATCGGGATATACGAGCCGGAAAATTTCGATTCGTTATTAAACGCTTTTTATCATCTGCCACGTCACAGCGTGTGGCACCGTACATCAACAATTCCCCGCCGGATTTTTTTCCAACCGGGTTAAGCCCATTGTAGATTTACGGCAGTGCGCTAATACCACTTTGAATGTCTGATACGTTGTAATTCCAGAAACTCCGCAGTCGAGCTCCCACTTCCGGTGGCCGTTGAGAACTTTGCCGATAACACTATGTTGCGGGGAGACAACCCAACCCAACCGTCTCGACGACCATTTGATTTGCGTTTAATTTCTAGATGCTATTTCGGTTTTTACTCGGCAGTCCAATACGATAAAGCTCGTTCACCGTTGCATCACGGATCAGTCCTTAATTTGCCACAGTTGCGGTATTCGTTAACTACAAGCTTTACCGCAAATTGGATTTGGCTCCGGTAGAATTACGAACATTTTTTTTCTGTACATTTTACTATAAATAAACACTATGCATATTACATCACATCCAAGTTGCAATAGTTCAGTCTTATAATGAAAAGAAACTATAAGAAGGAGAAAAACATTTCATTTCTTATATATTATATAAAAATTATTATATATTATATAAAAAATCTGTAGTAGGCATGTGTCATATGTACACTGAAAAAAAAAGTAATATATTCAATAAGATATGTAGTTGCGGGCTGCCAACTATAGATATACTCAATACAATAATATATGCTATTGCAGTATCAACGTTGTACTTGCATTAATAGCAAATATTATTTTATTGATCAGTATTTTATGTAGTTGGCAGCCCGCAATTACATATTATTGGCTATATTACTTTTTTTCTGTGTAAATATTATAAATGTAATAATTTTTCTTATTTAATTAGATCGAATATAGTTTGTTGCTTTTCATTTGATACATTTAATTTGAAAGAACAAAAATAATTGGAATTAGGATAGAAATCTTTTTCTTTGTTATTTGTCCAACGATTATGTTCATAAAATTTGTATTTCTGTATAATAAATACATTATATAAATATATATATATATATATATACATGTATATAACTTATTTATTATTAATTTAAAATTATAAGAACTGGTTTAGTTCATCATACTATTTCTGCTTCATGGTAAAGATATCATACTATTATTAAGTATGCCTCCACATTGTGTAGATGGATTAGAATGACTAGGTGCTACTCTATATTGTAATGATATTTTCAGCTAATTTCTTACTTCGCATTTCTGTATGCGACACGTGTAATTTGATATGTCAAGCGGATATCATACTCACGGCTGATTAAATTTTTATTTTATCCTATTCCAAAAATATTCTTTGATCTGTCCATGTGTATATATGGTATATTTATATACATATGTGTGTGTGTGATGGTGTCTATAATTAAAACGTGCATATATATGAAAAAAAAAACATTGTATTTTTTATACATAAAATTTAATTTAGATGAAAAGTTATTTTATAAATAATTAAAATATTTGGATCTCTTGTTTCTTCGAAGTATCTTAAATTTTTTATCTTATATAATTGTGAAGAACTAAAAAATTTTTATAAACTAAATAGTTAAATTTTATCTTTAGAAACTTTCACATAAATTTTTGTCTTAATTTTCAAAGTTTTATTTCCAAAGTAACTTTTTTTAATATTTTTAATATTTAACTATTAATATAGATATTTTTGAAATATTTTCCTTCAGACTTATTGTAAAATTTGTAGACGTATTTGTACGTACGACTTATGACATTTGAAAATATCATGGAGCATAATACCATAAAACCAGAATTGCTTAGTAGCTTCTGAAAAGTTCAAACTCATCAAATTATTCATAAAAGTTCAAACGATTAAATTTATAAACGGCTATTTCATTTTTATTTTATAGCAAGATTTCTTATTGGACTGCTATTTGAAGATGCATATTTAGTTTAAGTTCTTTTGTAAAAGTAAAAGTTGATAAAAACTAACGCGTGATATGAGTTTTATAATGTCAAGAAATGGCAAAAGTTAAGAAATTCGATTATCTATAGAGCGAAGCAATAATACAATAAGTTTCAATTTTATCTCTATATGTGAATTTTATTATTAGAAATCTGGGGTGGGTAGACTTATATATCGACACGTGATTATATTTATATATTTGAATATTTATTTAGCATATACTTGTATTAATTATATAAATTCTAAATGAAAACCATATATATATATATATATATATATATATATATATATATATGAATTACATTTATTAATTATTATATTTAATAAAAAATATTATAAACATGAAAGAATTTGTAAAAAATCTGTTTTAAAAAATAAACAATGACAGCAATGTACATTCATTACATTTACAATAGTTTATTAAAAGTTTAATTAGTTATAAATATCAACATTTGTGATTAAACTTAATTATTTGCATGTTATACGAGAAAAATATTTAGTTTTTATTATTTTTATTATTTAGTTCTAAAAAAAATTTAAAATATAAAAATTTATTCTGCTATATCCGTATATGCAACACTATTTAAATGCTGTGGTATCGTAGAGGCTTGTCGACTATCGGTTATCGTTAGCTCCCTTTCCCCAAAATAAACCATGTTACCCTATTTTAGGCGGATTATGCCATCGGATTACCAATTTAATTATACAGACAAAGATCTAAAATTATTAACGATAGAATATCATGTAAGTCTTGAAATTGAAGTGCACGTACTAGTAATACAGAATCTTTGTGCGGGGTATTCGTAAATTGTAATTTATACATGTGTAAGTTACAATCACACTATTTTTAATATCTCGCATTTAAACATTTAGCTTCAACAAATTATCTTGATATTATGTTAAACTTACAAGTACTTATAATGAAATTATTAATGAGATATCTCGTGCATTAATATTAACGTTATTTATAAATATGATAATTTTATTCAATTAAGAACTGATTAATTGCAAACTCCTTTAATAATATTAATATTAAAGATTATTAAAAGTGTATTCTTTAACATTGTTTAAATATAATTTTTATCTATACATATGTAATACTTCTTGGAAGAGAGAGGAAAAGTAATCGAGGCATATAGAAAATGAAAAAGTCTATTGTATTGAGAATCATATTTTTATTGTAATAAGAAATCAAGATTTTTTAAGATTCTGCAGAACACTTTGAGAATCTTCAGAAGTTCATCTCTTATGATATTTAATTAAGGTCACGCTCAAGCACTGCTGATGCAGATACTACAGAATATGGCCTGTGTTTGTTGCAAGTCACACTAAGTTCTGGTATAGTAGCTCATGTAAAGCGGTCATGTAAAGAGAACACAGGTGCAAAATGAAAAAAGAAAGTGCTCTTGACTGTGGAGAGAAGCTTATTTTAACAAGTGTCCGCGATAAAGTCTGCTGAGATTCAACGCGATGGTGAATTGTTTCAAGATAATTCAAGACTCTGTAGGACAATCGATATCATTACGCGTGCACTATCTGCGTTTATCTTCTTTTATACCACCCATTCTTTTCAGCCTTGTTGTCGTGTGTACCGCCTGCACCGAATTTACTGACACGTTCTTGACGCGCGTATGCGCAGATATGATGCAGAGCTGTGCGCTAATTAAACGCCATGCAGCTTGCAAAAAGGGTCGAGAGTCGCAGGGAATGTACGTGAGATAGCTTTGATTATACTTATTACGAGGCAGGTTGTGGTAGAGACATTAACATCTGAATGACCAGGTATTTCATTGATTTACGTGTCCAATAATTCATAATTTGCACGCTTCTCGAGCAGTACTGTTATTATTTTGATAGCTGAAGTGGGGAATAGTCGCGTTTCTAATTATTTTATAATTATATGGTATTATATATTTTATCAAACATCAGTTCATGGCGTTTTAATGTACTTATTATACAACATCATTAAATGAATAACTCTCAAATAAAATTTAGCTAGTCATTATTTGAAGAAGCAAATCTGTATTTTCTACTAAATAAAAATGTATTCGTTTATGTAAAAATTTTTACGAGAAAATATAAACATTTGAAAATTTCTATTCTAAATTATTATAGTTACGATAAGATGTAGGGGGTGATTGCAATTTCGAATATTATGATAGGATTTTGAATAATGAAACTGTGTTAACACACGATTGAATTGGAACAATGCTCCGATATAATACTATGGTAATGGTACATAATTTAATGTTATAATTCGCTAGCCAATTATGGCACTGTATTAATAGTAAAATTCAATAGAACACTGCGACAAAGTGACTTGTAATTCGCTATTATAATTTAATTCTGAATTAACAAACGCAAATGCATGAACGTACTAAAATCGTCTTGTATATGCAAATTAAAAGAATATACTATTTGTTATTATCAATGTTCACATGAAAACATTACTTATACATATAATAATTAATATAAAATACCTGCGTGAGTTATAGGAAAACGATAAATGAAAGATATAAGAGAGCTCAAGAATTGGTATCAGTCAATAATTTTAAAAATAAACAAATAATTTTAAGATCAAATATATGATAATTATGCACAAATCTTTATATATAATTTTTTTCCAATCAAATTGCACATCGAGTAAATAATGTAAAAAACATGCAACTATTACGTCAATTCGCAAATTTTGTTGGCATTAGTGAAAAAATATGAAAAATTAATAAAAAACAGTTTACGTATTTAATCATAAGTAGCTTATTTTCTCTGTCAAATTTTGTTATTTTATTTGTGTCAGAACACACACATCGAATAACTTTGATATTTAAATATTATTTTTACAATATATTATTTTTAGTTGGTCACACTAAAGATAATTAATGTAATATCGCATAAAAATATTAATGTTGGTAAATATACGTGCGAATGCCTTATGCATTGATTTGATAAAATCACATCCACGATGAACGTAACTAATTTATTTTTTTATTATAGATAAATGACAGATATCTCGATAGCCCGCTGCATGGCTACGTAGCCATGAGATTTATATTCGTGGTTATTCAACTCTCATGTGCGTATGTTTACGTGTTAGTAATGCCATCCGACGCTAAATAAAATCGATTGCGTCCACAGCGCTGATTGCGCTGCAACGCGTGTCGTGGTTTACATTTACTGATGTACATATCATAATTAACCTCGCAATTCTAACGCGTTCTGACGTAAGTTTGGGCTTGGGTGCCGCGAGTATTCATCAGGACAGAAAATAAAGTGCAATCTGCACAAATGCACGCTCTCGGATTTACTGCCCGCTATTGCTATGCGCTTTTTAAAAATTGTTTCATGCGAACGTACGCGTAAACGTATAAACGCGGAAATTAAAAAAAAAAGAGGTGAGTAATGTGGTGTTCCCTAGCTGCATCTGTAATATTGAAGAAAGTTAATTGTAGTCAGAATATGTCGGGGTAAATTGTAATTGGTAAATTACCAGCTTTTTTATATTATTTAATTGTTTCTATTCAATTTTTTTTAAATAATATAAGTTACGCTGCCGTTAAGCCTTGGGGATAAATATTAGTAAAAATGACCATCGCAAAATCGATGACCTCCCCCATATGACGCAGGGTCTTACCTTGCTACCATGTTATCTTGAAGGGATATTTATAATGTAATAAAAACTATCATAAGAAGGTAAAAAATACGCGGTGGGAAAAGTAGGAGGACTATTTTCGTTTTTCTCGGCATCTATTCACCTCGACCCACTTTCTTCCAGATGACTTTCCGATCCGGCCGTTATTTATATTTTCCACCTGACGCACCGGGTGCTCCCAAGGACCCGACCGATCCGTGCATCTAGGCGCGAAAGCCTTTGCGGAAGCATTGTCCATTCGTCCTCGTTTTTTTTTTCATGGCCACCATGGGGTTAGACAGCATAAACACGTATGCGTGACCAACCCTATTGCTAAAATAAGACGACTACAGCTTGCACCATAACCTTCGGAGATTCCTTATCGATCTGCTTACAAAAGAAAGAAATGCTAGACATTGATACGCTTTTTAGGTTGCAGAATATGCGCTATCAACCGGTTATGCATATTGACAATTGGTACAGCATTTTTTTTCTCGAAGATTTGTATGATAAACGCTGCCTTTGGCATTATTACATAAATAAGTTTATGGAAAGATTTTTATTTGAGTATTCTTTGAATACTTGATATAATGCGTATTTCGTAATTATCGCTAAGCATTAATATTATATCTTCCATTCAATAAATCCGATAGTAGCACTGCGTATATTCGAGTAATTCAATTAATTCTTCGTGCGATAATGTTTACTCTGATAACTATGAGGTAGGTGCTTCCATTCACGTTAATTGGTCTGATAGTCAGCCTTTGATTATTTGCGTAGGATGGTTATATCTCTATTCTCTAATATTTCAGTATTATTCCATAATATTACCGTAACGTGAACAAGGTCTTAACCAACCAAATGGCTTTCTTTTTTTCTGGATATCCCACGCCTTCGCAGTGGATCTATTTGACCTGATACCCTACATATGTCCTTCGCGTCGCCCCAGGAGCACCTTAAATTTCCGAAAATATTCTCTCAGAATTTGCCGCGGATTTTTATGCGACCGAATATATTTGGCACTAAGACACCATATCGTACCACGGACTACGCGCTGTCTTTTCCTCGAGCTACCGCTGTATATTTTCCTGCCTTTGCGTGGCATATTAAGGTGATAGAAGCTATTTTTGAAATAAAAATACATCGCCTGAAAGTTACCTTTTGTCTGTCCAAACTACTCGATTTCGTGAATTAATTTCATGAAATTGCTTTGCGATTTGTGCAGATTAATAGAAAGTGATTATTAAAGCAACGTCATCTTTGTCAAGTATGAAGAGAATAGGTAGTATGCAAATGTCTCTCTAAAAATTAAATAATCAAACTTCACAATAGTCAAATTATGTCTATGCGTGTACTCGATGAGTGTATGGATATTCTCTCATGCAATCACAATACGTACAATATCTTATTATTTTACTTAATTTGTTTTTTTTTTAATTTGCTCTTTTCATGCCTTGCGAAAATAATTTAAATTTTCGTAAAAATTAAAAATTACTTTTTATGTCTTACGACTCTTTAAAAAAAAAAAAAAGCATCTATTCACCTGCCTACTCTAAAAAGAAATCCGGGTTTTAGGATCGAAAATTTGCTAGCTCAGATTGCAACGAGAACTTCTTGTTTTTCTTGCGCGACGTAGATTCACACTTACATGTCTGTTTGACCGCGTTATACTCAGAGCAATGTTCCACATTGCGGACACTGCGGCTTCCGGCTTAACTTTTCTTGAGTAATCATTTCAAGTGAAATTCAGAATTGGAAAAAGTTTTTTCCTACGTATTGGCGCGATTACGTTTATCTTCCTAATTTAATATTGCTACAGTTGTATAAATCGATCTTATTAAAATGGAACTTTATCAATATCTCGCAGCTAAGCGAGGCATTTTTTTTGCGTCTTTTGCAAAACGTCAGAACATTTTCATTGAAATATTACAAGCACGTTATTAATATTAGTTATGAGCTTTATTGCTCACTATATACAATATAATATACGTAAGAGATTATTCTGTGTAGATTAATCACCTCAGTTTCGAACTTACGTGAGTATATTAGGATTATTCTAACGTAGCTTATTGTGCTTTAGTTACACAGATTACAATGATGTGGTACGGGTTTAATCTCCGGCGATTGAATCTAACGAAGCCAGAGATACTTGTAGAGTATTCAAAGTCGCAGTTACTTACATCATATCGAATTAATTGTCGATTTACTCCATTACTGTATATGTTTCAGTCAAACTACGGGTTTGAATTCTATTCTATTTAATTATTATGAAATGATTTTCTGTTTTTAAATAACGGATACATCAATAAAAGTATATTTAAAAAGAACAATAAATAATACAAATAGCTAAAACATTTTGTCGCAATGTGAACATTGATATCGATATGTTTGTTAAGAAAAAACCATTATTAGAAATATCGATCATTATTAATATCGATAAAAGTTACTAACTAAATAATAGAATTATTTAATTACTACCAATGTTGAGACAATTAAAAATTGGCATTTTTGCATATAACTTAATTAACTACATGCATCTTGCATGCAAGATTAAACTTCCGTTCTTCTCCTTCAGTTCAGATCCACGTCTTCATCTATCTCTTTCCTCTATGAATCTCTGCGCTTCTCTGCTCCCCTAGGAAACCTGTGGCAAGTCTCGTAGCTATTATTCCTTTAAGCGGTTTTCTGCTTAGTTACCGCTCACACACGAGCAGGCGGAAAAGTGGAAGGAAGCACCGAGCAGGACAATGAGCAGGACACGCAAACTCTGATAAAGACGTGCAGGGCGAAAAGAGATATCCGTGTCCTCGCCTTCTGGGACTGCGCGCAACGTCGAGAGGAGATGACTCCTCTCTTCCCTTTTTTTTTCTCTCCTCTTTCGCTCCACACTCCCTCTTCAGATCGTAATTGAGCGGACGATCTTAACGCTCGAACGGCCACGAATGGCTCACCCCACTGGTACCTAACCGCTCGTCGTAGAAGTGTTTCACGAGCCTCAACGGGACGGCGTTTCGCAGTTTGTGGTCTGCGCGCGAGCTCCAGTTTCGTGTGGAATCTTGATAGTTCTTTCTTCCGCCGACGTGACTGTCCTGGAACGTGCGTGGGCGAAGAACGTCCCATCTGAGAATTCTGATACCTCAATACCAATAACTAAATATTATCTCTAACTTTATAATCTTTAGAACCGCTACAACAGTGTTCTGCTTGTCCCAACTTTGGCGTTTATACATTGTCTTTTCTCTTTGTTAAGGAAAGAAATTTTAAGCTTTCTGTATTTAGAACAATCGAAGACAAAAGTTTTCTCGAAGTTTCTTAGCCACACATTCAGTCTTAATGATCAGCAGTGCTGAAACGACGAAACAGAAGGTAAAAACTAAGATTTACCTATGAAAGTGGAATAAAATTTTAAAAGCGGAGTTATTTTTGCGCTTCTTATTTTCTTGAGTTTTGCGCTGACTGAAAGCTGTTGTTTAAAATACATTCTTTTGATCACGAGACCTGGGACCAGTCAAATGTAGCTCAGACGGACAATCGAAAACTTCCGAAAAAGAAGTTTCCGAAAATCGGAGCTTGAGAAGATCCGCGATACAGCTGCGAGGATAGTTTCTTAATCGACCAAAAGAAGCCTTTCAATGAGTCGTGGAATAAAAGGACAATGGCGCGGGCGGAGGTAAAGGGAACGGAAACGAGAGAAGCGTAGGAAGAGTCCGGATAGTCGGGACAGTCCGGGCGGGGAAGGGCTCGCGGCTCCTACGACACAAATTCTGTAACCGAGACTAACTCTTTTAATAGTTCGCTGGTCGCGCTAACTTCCTTTTTTAGCGTCGTGTTCTCGTTTTCCGTTCTTGCGCCACCCGCATTAGCGAGGGAGGACGATCGCCAAACAGCTATACAGAGAAACGAGGAAGCCAGAGGGCTCCAGTAAACTCCAACTTTTCTACCGACAGCTAACTTCGATGCAGTGAACTACGTCAAGGACCAAGTTCCACCTTGGTGTTCTTTTACGAACTTCGTCTCCGCCCTCATCCTGGAAGAATTCTGGGACATCCACGAATCTCCCGAGAATCATATAACGATTTTAACGATAATTTTAATTAGTAAATGCATTTAGAATAAATGTGTTTCTGGCTTATTTCGGTAGACTTTGAAAAGATATCTCTGCAGAAAATTTTACATATATAATAACGATTTTTATTAATGTAATAATATAATTATTATTATTGGATAGAATTAATGACATTTTAACGAAGTGAAAGTATAAGAGTGAAAGTATCACTTGTTGAATAACAATAACTATCACATTATAGGTAACAAATAATTTTTTTATAAATGCATAAGTTTTATTAGATAAACATTTATGTTTAAATATTAAACTGACATATCTATTTCACTCATTTGTGTCTATATTGTGTCTAAAATATATTATATATACCTTTTAAAGTATTTTCTTATAGGTGATACATTTTTAATTCGGTAAATCTTGTTTTTTAGATCAAATTTTCTGGAAATATTTTTTAATTACATAGACATACAAACTTTTTTTGCAAATTAGTTTATATACCTATTGATCTATTACCTGGTAACATGGGCTTTTTTTTATCGCCAAATTGGTCTCCCGACTGGTAGTGAAACTTCGTTAAAGCACGACGTTAATTGCATTCAAAACGTTTCTACCCGCAGATTGTCACTGCAATTGCGGTAGTTCGCGGACAACCACCGTTTAATTACAACTTGCCGAAGAATATGCCATTCCGTAAGAGAGAGAGAGAAAGAGCACAGAGGAGGGAATGGGAGAGATGGAAATTATAATTATTAAATTCACTATTCACAAAGTTCAAAAAGAGAAATGGAAATCGAATTTCCATTTCGAAGTTTGTCGCAAAAATACAATAATTAGATTGCAGGTCGGTCTGAGTGAAAAATATCTCGTAAATCAAGGATGTGTTTGTACTAATATGGCATTTTATACCTGTCGCGACAAGAAATATTGTGGAAAATAAAAAGCGCAAATTATATTATTGGATAAACAGGAACAAATCTAGTCGCAGCTTCAATTAGATCAGTTTATAAATTTTGTCGAACTGTGTGATATCCCAGCTTTTTTGGTAGCCGAAGTAATGCTTCACGTTTGCAAATAATGAATGTCATGATTCGTGAAAGAGTAATTCTCAATTAATTTGCTAAGCAAGAAAGAGAAAAAGAAAGGGGGAAGGAAAGAGAAAGAAAAATAATATAAAAATATCTTATGACGTAGAATTTTCTTGAACAAACTTTTGATCCTCTTAATGGAACTAATTTCTTACACTGAAAGAGTATTTCGGAAACACGATCTTCGCATACCACATAGTATAAATAAACTTTTGCAACTTTCTTTCTTACTTCTACTCTCCAGTTGTGCATCAAAGAGAGGACTCTTTTGAAGTTTGAGAATGTTTCTTATCGGAGAGAGAGAGAAAGAGAGAGAGAGGGAGAGAGAGCGATCTCTTTTCTCTCGTGCGGAAATCATCTGGACACACGAGCGAGCGCGGTAAAGTTGAGACTTTGATCGTAAGACGGCACCGGCGCGATCACCTGGCGCTGACGGAAGAAAGCGACACGGCATCAATAAAGAAATGCAATTTGCAAGCAATCAACGCCGAGAGGCAGCTAAAACTAGGTAGATACGTTGTGGAAGTTGCTTGGAAACCCGCGAATCGACCGTCGTAGTTCAGCCAAGACTGAATATCTCCAGAGGGACGCGCTGCTCGCGTCTTTACTCATGCCCTGGAACTTTGCTCAGGTCTGTTCCTAATCCCTTCTTACTCCCCTTTCCTAGATTCATGTCTCTTTATTCATCCTGCACCTCTTATCCGTACTAAAACTTCCCTCAACTCCGGGTCATTATTTCATTTCTAACGAGCTCCGATATTCTCGCTTTGTTTTGAACTACTTTTTTGAGAAAATATGAAGGAGGTAGTTGGGTTACATACCAATAATAATTTCTGTTTTACACTTTCGAAGTTTCAAGTGCAGAAATTATTTAACTTGCCAACACATCCTAATTTAATTTGATTTATTGATCATCGATTTCCTAATAGCTTGTGATTAAAAGCTAAGTAGTACATTAACTTTTGTATAGCTTAATTAAGTATAAACGTGTATAGATTAAAATTATTTTAAGCTACAAGCAAATTAAATATAAAAAGATCTCTTCAGGTTGATTATTCAATATGCAAATTATTAGTCTTTGGTGAAACATATTTTATTAAATCAGAATTATTCATAAAAATACATTGCAAATTATTACTTTGATATTAAGTCGGTCGCGATGACGTAACTCCACAGTACAGTTGGTACATAATAGAGTGCTCGTTGAGTTTCTCGCTATTTGTTTTGAAGTTGCAAATACATTACTCAGTAGTGGCAGTTGAGAAGTAAGATTGTGTTTTGCACCTACTATAGTGAGCTTTATATTTCATTGATAATATTAGTAGATTTTAAAGTGAATCACACATTATAAACTTATCCTCGGTTTACCTTGAAATATTATAAAATAAAAAAATAAATTTATATACATATAATTGATAAATGAATTTATTAATATATAAATGATTAAATTAAATAAGTTATAAACAATCGTAATTTTTAATAGATAAGATTTATATTAGAATTAACAATGGGCATAACTTTGACATATGCAGTCAAAATTTTACAATAATTTTATCTTTAGAAAATGACAGAATAAATTCATAAGTTCATAAAACAATTTAATGAATATTATCGGGGGTTGAAATAAAAAATCTTTAATTGTAACAACAATGCGGTTGTCGCGTTAACTTTTTATTTGAATATATCACGCGAATTATATGTATATGTATGTAGGTCATTACAACGGTAGGTTAATTCATTTATTCTCCGCCGATCTCATTCGATTTCTTTAACTGTTCTCAGTCATTTAGTTCCTCCTTCGCTTACTTTGTGACACCACTTCGTTAGGTACTTGGCACTTCCGTTACAGTCGACGACGGCCGCTGCTACTCACGAAGTCAAACCGTCCTGCGGAATACTAAGCGCCATCATTTGGCACGCCGCATGCATCCAAGTTTTCTTTACCTCGTACATACCCCTTTTAGCCTGCCCCCACCTTCCTTCTTCTGTTTCTGTCTCTTGGCTCGCATATTTTATTTGCACTGCAAATCTCCAAGAGGATCCGGCCACCTTCCGCTTCTCAATATTGATTTTGCGTCTTTTTGGAATTCGTTCTAGTTTCGTACCGGTGACACTGTTTCACGTTTTCCTTTCGTATTCAATTTTACAGTTTTTTTTAAATTTAAATTAGATCTACGTTTATTCATCGTTTTAGCTTTTTTATCATAATACACGACCTCTGAATTTATTAAACGTTTATATAGATAAACGTTTAATAATAATATAATAATGATTTTTTAATAAAATAAAATTATATTAAAATTTTTCTGACGCATCGAAATTTTCAGGCTGCACAAGAGCACACAATAATACAAAATATTTTAATATATTAATTTGCATTGTGCTTCACATAATTGTCAAGCAATTTGCCAAAAATTATTAGAAAAGTAATTTCACAGAAGCATATATATTTCATAAAATAACGTAGTCGAGAATGCCAACTATATAAGATATTAATAAACTTGATTTAATTAAATTATAAATATAATTAGAGAAATTACCTATGAAGGTACCTTTTCATACCGCCACTCGATACTCATTTTCAACATCAAAAGATGACGTGACCAACAATAACGAATTGATATCTTTATTTTTGATCACGTCTTTTGTTGCTTAAAATGAGCGTTCAGCGTTAGCATCAAAAGATATCTTTAGTTATGCATTTGAAGTGTCTCGTGTTTGTTTTTTCTTGTTTTGTGTTTTCAAGTCTTTGACACGTGAAGAAATTTCGAGTCGAGTTGATAACCGACTCTATTATAGTAACACGCGTGTTCTTTGTGCGAATTACGTAAGTTTTCACGCTTGTGCCTAAATAACTTGTGCCGTACACGAGCTTACAATTAGTCTTTATGCTCCAACACCCATTCCCTGTTGTCGCTGTGTGAGAACCGCGCATGTAGGACCCACGAGTCCATAGAGTTTCCACAGTTCTGCGCTCTTAGCACGTAAGTATCCATATCATTCGACGTAGAACAACTTGAACAACTTGAACGGCTTTATGATCCCGCCGCGACTCTTTTCGAGAGCCACTCGAACTGCGAACGCCGTGGTGGCTCCTTCGGTGAAGGGAGGTTTCTGAAACATTTACTAAATAAGGATAGGGATATACCTTCCGTACCTTCTGCGGTTCAATAATCTACAGTAACACGATTGTGCCTCGCGGCGGCTCTCCCGTCGGACATGATCGATAATTCCGAAGCGGAAGAATCAACGAGGCGCAGTGCGATAGCAAACGCGTCGTTGGTGGCGCGCGGTCTTCCTTCCCGGTTACTTTTATGATATTATTCTTTGGGATTTGTTCACCGTAAAATCTTTATTAAAAGTCAGGCTCTCTCGACAGCCGCGCAAAGTTTCAAGTTGATTTTTTCCGATATCTTCCTCATCCATTACCAACTTTCGCGTGTTGCTATAATATATACTTTTCCCCTGTGTTCTGTTTCATGTTTTTTCACGCGCTCTCCTTGTTTTACTCCTTGTTTCTGATCTTCAAAATGATTTTAGGAATTAACATATGAAAACGTACAGCATTGAGAGATTTCAACAAGATAAAATGTTAAACATAAACATCTCACAACTAAACTTTATCAAACTGCTACGCTTAAGTTTTATATTAATATAGTACCCAAGTAGCACGTAAAGTTGTAAAACAGCTGCGATAGTGTTGTTGCAGTTTAAATTACAGCATTTTTGTCTAGCACAGCTACTGCCACAACATCATTATAACGTTTTGACAATGTTGTAGCAGTAAAAATGGGATAACATTTTTAGGTTTTCAAAATATTGTTGCTGTTATTTGACTGTTTAGCTATTTTGCTATAAACACGTTATAATAACCTCTTCACAGCAAAATAGTGTCTGTCACAATGACTTCACAGCTATCAAAGTAGCTCAAATAGCTGTTGCAGTGTTTTGACTTTTTTTTAGCTGCTGTAGCGCTTTTGCAGCTAAAAATGTAGCAAAATTGCATTTGCTGTCAAATAGCTGTAAATCAAAGCTGTTCAAACGTTATAACATTGTTATAACCATTTTTTTGCTGTCGCAGCTAATATAGACTGTGTTACTTGGGTAGCGTATGCAATAGACATTTAACTACAACACAACAATGTTAAATATATGTTTTATGTAGATTTAAAATTATTTTAAAAACTACACAATTATATTAGACAGAAAGGAAAAGAATTTATATATACATGCGCATCTTCGCAAAACATAATTTTAATTAAAATTTATGTTTGTTAATTATGAGACACTTATTACTCTCTCTTATTTATATTCTATATGATTATGTGTTTAGGACCAATGCATGTTTGACCTTTCTTGACTATACGTTTAAATGTAGTTGGATATTTACAATCCGCCAGTAATAGTCGCATATTCCTGCGAACATGTTATAATATATTTAAATCGATTGGTTAGGTTAGGTTATGGTAATTTAATAATAAATATTATTAATATTATTGATAATAAATTTTAAACGCTACGTGTTTGACAATATATTTGATCACATATTACATTCTTAAATAAATGTTTACTTCAAAAATTAATAATATATAATCACATTATGATTACAAATGAAGGATGAAAATATTATAATTTTTTCGTTATAAAAAAATATGTCAAGAAATTTAGCACATTCGTTGAATGTCATCAGATATATTTTCCAACTTTGGTAAGCTTATGGCCTTTGGCTTTCATTCTATATTCTCATTTTGTCGTTCTAGATCTTTTCTACTACTTTACGACAATCTCGGTCGAAATCTTCGAAACTTCGTGCTGGTACGGTTGGCCACGCGAACATGAGCGGCTGCTATTTTCCGCGATTATTGTTCCTATCTCTTTTTCGTCTAGTTTTCCTCTACTTGCAAGTATCTGGTAACATGTGGTATCGCTATTCTTTTAACTTTGTAATGACATCGTAGTTCTCATAATTTTATTTTAATTGAGAAATTCTTGCAAAGCATTTAGAATATTGATAATTTACATATAGGGCAGAGCGGGGTTAGTTGAGCCAAATTTAAAATAAGAATATTTTAATAAACAAAATGCGTATGAACATGTTGCTTATGTATGAAAACATGGGCGTAGCAATTACTATGCGTATTTTTTTTTTTAATTTTTGTTTACACTAAAGTATTTATTATTTAAGTATTGCGAATTATTATTTAAATTTTTATTTAAACAAAATCTGATGTTTTTCCTTTCAACACAAATTTTTTATTAATACAAGATGTTCTCATTTTTGTATTCAACACGATTTTTTTATTTAATTTAAATATACTAAGTGTTTAATTATTATGCCAGATAAACATATCATCTATTGAAACAATTAGTCTATAATTGTGTAAAGATTTATGATAGTTTCAGTAAAAAGTGTCTCAACTAGCTTTGTTTATATATTAACGTGAATCTTAGATTCAGAGATCACTGATATATGTATATCATAAGTATCGTTGCGTTTTAGAATATTGATTTAATAATTAGAATTAATATTTTGGGGGTAATATAAATTATTATATAATTGAATTGAAAATTTAATACATGATCTTATATTTTATGAATAATTATATGAGTATTTTAAAAAGTAAAAGAGAAGGGGATACTTTGATATCGAAATAATTATGGAATTACTTTAAATTAAACTTTATATCCAGCTTACTAAAAGCAAGTAATTTCATTACGGACATTATTCGCATATTTTAAATACGTCATTGATACGAAAGAGCCATTTAATATCGTATTAAATTAAACTACACATAGTCGACATTTTTATAAAGCACTTAAATTATTAAAGCACAAACATTTTTTTATTAGGTGTATTCAGCGTTAAATTGCCTATTTAAGTTTTTTATGTTTAATATAATGACTAAATTATTTATTACATTGTTGAATATTCTTTTAATGAATAATCTTTTTAGACATTTAATAAAATAATTTTTAAAACTGCATACACGCATACATTGTTGATGAACACAATAATTTTCCATAACAGCTGACACGATTATCTTATTTGATTAATCATTATACACACACACGCAGAGGTATTTTACTTTATTTGTAAATATAATGAATGCTTTCGAAAACCACTGTGTTGGTTTCAATCATTGACACACGCGATAATAACGAAGCCATATTCGTAATTATGTTACGTTAATACAGGATGTTTAATACGCTTGTATAGTTTGGTGATTTACTGACCACTAATTGGATAATGAAGGTATGAACTTTGTTCTTGGAAATTTTAAATGGAATAATGACATTTACACGTATTAGAGAAATAAAAGGTCTGAAATGTTATTTTTTACTTCAGGCTTTTCCTTATTATTTGTATAATATTATACATTTATTATTTTGTAAATTACGTCTTTTTTTGTCATGATTGCTTTCCATGGCACGACATGAAAATGGTTTTCTCTCTCTCTCTCTCTCTCTCTCTCTCTCTCTCTCTCTCTCTCTCTCTCTCTCTCTCTCGTTTCTTATATTGATTGTTTTTGAATAGTTTTCTGGTCGTTTACTTAAACTTAATTTAAAATTGAATATAAATTGGATATATAATAAATTAGATAAAAACTGAAAAAATTGTTGACACTAGCAAATTATTTGCGCGACACATTTCCTTGAGAGAAATAATTTTAGAAGTTTACATTACGCAACAAGTGCTTTATCCACAATTGAATTTATTTAATTATTTTATTTATTACACTACATATAATTCGTAAGCTTTAATTTGTTACCTCACAAAAGGCACGATGTAAATTGTCAGTGCGTAATCCTTGTTTACTTTATCAAGATATTTGGAAATTATTAGGAGATACGTATAGGAATCGCTGATCCATATTATCGCGATTTTGTAATCGATATCGAAGTCATTATTCGCCAATTTCCAAACCATAGCGCGGTGCATTAAAGGGAGTTAGCGTGCGCTCCAATATAATGGCAACGTATTGGATTTGCTCCTCTCGACGCGTTGCGCGTCATTATCAGTGGTAACCGGCGAACAGTGATAGAACCTACCGAGAGAAAATACATGTAACATCATGTTACACTCGCACTTCTTGCAATCTATCAATTAGGTAATGGATATGGATCCTATTGTGAAAATTACTCGTGTAACGTGGACAGATTTGATCGATGTATCGTTATACAGCAGCCATGCGGAAAATGTTGGCGCGCGTATGAAATGTCTCTATGATGAAAATTTCTCCGCGAATTTCTGGCTCGTACCTCCGATGACTCGAACTATCGGCTGTTATTATTAAAAGGAATCAAACATTTCTACATGAATGTTGAAAAGAGCGAAACCCGAGTCATTTCTGGTGTAATTAAAAGAGAGAGAAATTGTCGTCTCGTTATAGCGCCATGTAGTTTTAATTAGATGTGAACAATAGATATTGCAAATTGCAAATGCGCACTATTAATAACAGCAAGCAAGAGCGGCACATTTACACATTTCTCGTATACATACACATTTAGACGCCTGTATATGCAGTGCTGCATGTACACATTGTGCATTCGTACTGATGCAGTTTATTCCATGCCGAGAGCATAAAACTCCGATGTACGTCTGGCGATACAAGCGCCGGGCGTTAATTAACTAACTTTCCGCGAATACACAGCTGCAACGGCTCCTCTTTTCTACTTGACGTCGCGCTTTTATCGCAATTGGCATTTAACTCGCTTATTAGTTCGTAGAGTCACGTGTGACTTGCGCAGCGCCGATCAATGAGAAAGAAAACATTTATAACTCTGCTCGATTGACGATGCAAGCGATGCATCGATCGTTCTACAATGCGCCCGTAATTTTCACGTAAATATAATAGAAGTAGCACTCGTGCTGCTAACTAGCGCTATTCATGCTACAATTCACACTAAACTTCGATTTCATGTTTCCCTTGCAGATTTATTTTATTGCGGCTGCCGGTGAGGTAGCTAAAAATAGTTTGTCTTCTAACGTCGCGACGTGTAAATTTACCGAGTCTATCTTTTACTTGTGAGCAAAAGCTACTTGTCAAATATCAAAATTGTAAATTGCATTGATAAGAAATCTAATTTGGTCTGTTAACATTTTAAAGAAAACTTTTATTTAAAGCTTCATTATGAAGATATGAGAAATGAGGAAAACTGGGATAATAATTTTCCACAATGTACATATATATTTCTGAAATAACGAGAAAACTTTTCCATTGAATTATCACAATACTTATAGTAGATACTATATAATTCATTGATTTTGCAAATAATACACATACTGATAACAAAACTCTATTATTATCTATTAGGATTTTCTATATTCAGTTTATTATAAAGTTTTATTTTTTTAATGACAACTAAAGGACAAAACGTAATAGTCTAAGGCTAAGAAAAAATGGCAAACCGTATATTTTTATATTAATATAAAAATATACGGTTTGCCATTTTTAATTATTCAATTGAAATAATTTATACAATTTATATGATATTATTTTAAGCGACACATTTTTTGTTATGGCACATTTCATGATTTTACGACTTTTTTGAGAGCAAATATCAAATCAAGTGACAAAAGAAATCGATAATGTCATCTTTTTATGCTTTATGCTCTTACGCTTCAGTCTGTGAAACGATATGCAGCTGCTGATTAAAGGTGTCAAAAAACAAATTCCGACATTTCCCTTGTTCTCATCGCGCTCGCCGAAACGTCGGAAGCGAGGCGAAAAGGAAGCGATAAATTATCATGACCTGAGCGAATTCGATTTACGTGTCAGCCGTGCTTTAAGCCAGATACAACATCTGCTGCCCCATTGTGAAAATGTCGCCTTTGTAGATGTCATTTCTCCTAACTTGCGCAAAAATGGCGAGATAAAGAAATAGAGCGCGAATGGGGGGATTAACACAATTTTATTGTCGAGAACTGATCTTCACCGATTGATATAAAAATAAGCTCGTGAGAGCGACGGAGATTCTATTAAAATAAATACTATCGTTCTTTCGACAGTAGATATCTTTTAAAGAGTACTCGTGAACGATCGATTATTCCTCAGAGATTGAAAATCACGAGAAATAATGATATCCTTCAGAAATAAAAAGCCAATGAAAGATCTTATCGCGTAACCTGAGATAACGCGTAACGGATTATTAATGACGATCGAAATGATTTATTGGATATGTTTGAAACTGTTATCACGCCCGATAGAGATGTAGATGTAGGACCGGTTTTCATATCTTATTCGTTGGAGATTAATGGGTAAACGCCGTTGTTATGCGGCTGGCGTCATAAGCGTGACAATCGATTTCATCGCACGTAATTCCTCACTCCCACCGCGACTCATTCGTTTACGTGCGCACATTCTCCACTAAATAATTAACAGGTTGTTATTGATTAATTAAGCTTTTCAGTGCATGCATATGTGTATACATTCTAAAGTCAATCGTGCACCAAATACCTTCCATATTACCCACGTCAAGTTCCCGCATATAATTTCGCGTTAATAATTTTCTTATTATTCGATAAAACACCGCAGAAACAGAATGCAAGTAGAGTAAACTGTTGAACGTAAATGAAATTCAATTTGGCGATTGTATTAGTTTTAGAATTCTGAGGGAAAAGTTCATTAACAAGTGAGTGTCGAACGAACAATACCGGACATCAGTCGAGTGGTTTCCCGTAAACTCAGATGAATTAAATGTAGTATAGAGAGAGGAGAGGGAAAGAGTGAGAGTATGAGAAAGGGAAAGAGAGAAGAAATAGAAACAGTGAATTGAAACTGGAAAATTTTCACGATACCTAGTTTACGCAGCTTCGAACTACCGAGTTTTGTATATTGCAACTGAGTTTTGTTTTCTATAATTTTGTTTCAACAATTTATTTACAAACTTTATTAATTTCTCATTATATTGTGCTGAAATTTCTGAAAAATATATATATAAATATTGTGGAGCACGGGAAAAGTAACAATATACCAAGCATCAGAGAATTAATTTGAATTAAATCTGGCACATGAAAAAATTGATTATATAATAAAAATAGATCGATAACCATTAGCTGCCAATTGACTTATTCTACACGTACAGCATGCCATGGATAGGAAGCGATGATAAATTTAATATTCATATCGACCGACAGTTTCTGCCGCTGAAAGTGAATTATTGAATTTCATATCATGCTATTTGCACCAAGAGCTAACTAAGAACTAGAATTTTCAGTCTTTGTGACAAGATCGTTGAACAAATTTAATTTTATATATTTTATTTTTATATGTGATGATTGTGGCGCAAGAGTTACGCGTCTGCTCTCTATGTCAAGGATCCAGATTCGAATCCATTCAGAATATATCCGAATTTTAATTGATTATTGTGTCTCTATGAAAATAATGGCAAGCCAAGAGTATCTTTGTCAAAACAGTCATCATGAACGATGTATATGAGCATGAATCAAATGGAGACCACAATCTTTAGTCATAAAAGACCAAGAGAAATTTTTGAAATAGAGAGAGGGAGAGAGAAAGAAAGAGAGAGAAGATGAACTCTTGCGATACTTATTCAGGATCTCATTTTCACTAATAATTGATGAATATAGATATTTTTAACGCTACGTTCACCGTCTCTGTTTCAAATCCGACTGTTTATAAATCATTCTGTTTATAATCCATTTTACCGATTAAACAGAGTTCACTAAATTCAGTATGTATATTCTAAGATCTTTCCTCTTCTCTTTTTCCTTGTTTCCATTTCCTTCTCTCATTCGGGAGAAATTCCGATAAATCTGACAAAACAATCCTTTCAAACGTGCTGTCTTAATCCAGTACCTAAATCAAAACGTAAATCACGATTGTCCTCGTGGGCCGGCCGTACTTCGTTGTCGCAAGGAACGAAAGATAAGATGAACCGTGCATTTGAGATTACAAAGTTTACCAGCAAACTTTCCTTTTTACACAAAACGGTCCCATGACGCACGCTACTGAGTGATTATATAAACGTTATTGCATCATGAAACATTTTGACATGTCCTACATAAGACAACAGTGTGATGCAAAATATTAATGAAATCGATGACAAATATATAATAGAATTTATTTCATCTTGATTACTCTATATTCCTTAACTTTATCGGTTTAATCTATACTTGGAAAATCTTTCACTTTAACAAGAGAGACTCGTATTTTGGAAAGTTTAATATAATAAAGAATTTAATATTACAAAAATAATATGTAACATTTAGGCCAAAGATCAAAGAGTTACAAGGTTTTTTTTTCTTTATTGCTTGAGAATGACTAATTATAGCTCTTTTTTTTCTTTAATATTTATTTTTCTTGTGTTCTAAATTCTAAAAGACAAAACATATTTTCTAAATTTATTTATTTAAGAAAATAAAAATAAATTGAAAAAGATTTATTTAAAATGATTAGATATAAACATATACAATTATCTCTTAAATGTATACTGTTTGTAAAAGCTGCAAGTTCAAGAGAGCTAACACTATGGCTAAACTGATTCTGTAAAGCTTCTGCCACTCGCTGTAATATCTGTCATGCGTGCAGTCAATTCCAAACTTTAAAATCTTGTAACTCTAACTCTTTGATTCATTAGCACCTGAAAGTTACATTTACGACATCAAACTCTATATCGAACTTTCCAAAATTCGCGAATTATGTGCGCGCGCGCGCGCTTGTGTGTGTGTTGTGAATCTTTCCTTGTAAAATTATTATTTTTAACAAATAAAAAGCACGTTTATATAGCGATTTACAAATAGACATTTTAAAAATATTTTTAATTAGTTTTACGATCGCTTTAAGGAACAATCGCGACGTCATCGATATATGTCTGATGATGTAATCGACCTCAGCCTTCACCCTAGACTTCGTCGACGTCGGAACGTTCCTTTAGGCGCCACGATGGCTACCCTGGGGTTACACGACCTCGCTAGGAAAGTCGATATCTCTCGTTTCACGTTACTTTACAAACAAGGAACGTACATTTAAAAGATCTATATGTTTAACAATTAACATTGGAAAATTATTAGTCGATATCAGTGTACAATAAATTAACAATTAATATTGGAAAATTATTAGTCGATATCAGTGTACAATAAATTACAATGTACAATGAATTAGTTAACGTTTCTTGATCGTAATTTATTTGTAACGCGATATCGCAACATATAATATTAATAACATATAGATTGTAAAACATATGAATAATGACAGTCTATATGTAGTTGTGATTGTATGATTGTTTATTAATGCAGGTTTTGATATTATCAGCGATAATGATTTCTGGAAATTGCAGTAATTGTGCGACGGAAATAGCAATAATAATCGTACAGATGTAGCGCGACACGTGCTATCAGTAGTTTTGCTATTTTGCATACAGAGAACGCGTGCGCGCGTATATACGGGCGTCATGCATCCATCCGTACCGTTAAACGTATCGTGAGCGATGGATTACGTGGGTGGTACATGTCAATGTAACGAAACGAGCATCAGCGGACATCGCGAAAAATGTTCGCGCGCTATACGGACATGAATATTCGCGTTTGCATATCGCGGCACATCTATCAGGCTATCTACCGACACAAAAAGCGCTTTCACGCTGACGAATTGCGCCTGAGAAATTGTAAGCGATTTCTCAGTCGTGATACGATAGCGGAGCCCGCTATTGAATATAAAAGTATACTTTCTTGGTATTGACTTGTCATGCTCCATAATTCAATATTTTTATTGAGCTGCTCATTTAACTTTTATGATCTCACGCTGCCTCAGTGTCTGCGAGATAATTTAATAATTGTTTAAAACTACGTGATTTCGAAATCTCTTTTTATTACGGTGCGAAATTATTTCTGATTACACTGACACGTGATTTAACCCTCAAATCAAATCTTTGGATCATTTTTGTTTAAGCGACTTCAACTACCCGAGATTTTTCTAGTGTTTTCCCCTTATATAAAACAATAAAAATTAAGAATAAACTTTTATTACAATCAACGGTTGGGACATTTGAAGTTTACACTTCAATAAATTTTCCTGATTCGTTTGAAATTTTCTGAGCCTATTAAAATGATTTAATGAAACGCGGATGTGAATGACCAAAGGATTCGGCTGATGATGAACAACAGTTTGGTTTAAAGGTTAATCATAATTTAGAAGAACATCGGAATAACATCGTAATAAAGTTGTAAGGTCTCTTATATCGAGAGACGTAATGCTATTGTTGTACCTCTTGTATATGAAAATGATGCGAATAAGGTGAGAGCACGTCGTTCGCGTATTCATCTCGCTCGATTGTCGGACACGTCGCCGTCGACGCGTTTCATCGCGGTTTACGTGGGCGACACAACGGACGTTAGGTAGCCAGCCAACCAACCAGTCAGCCAGCCGCGCTAAAAGTGCGCGAAGTAGTAATACCGGCGATTTGTCACCGGGACGATTTGTAATCGTTTGTCAGCTCCGCCGCCTTCCATCTTTCTCTCTCTCTCTCTCTCTCTCTCTCTCTCTCTCTCTCTCTCTCTCTCTCTCTCTCTCTCTCTCTCTCTCTCTCTCTCTCTCTCTCTCTCTCTCTCTCTCTCTCTATACACGGTAAACATACCTAACTGCCGTCTTATTCAAATGAGGAGACGAAGGCGCGCCTCTCGCACGACAATCTTCCGTCCGCCTCGTCGTTCGTTGCCGTTTTCGAAACGCCGCTCGCGCACGACGCTACGCCCCGAGGATCCCGTAGTGCATATTGTATACCACGAAATCGTGACCCGCTCCATTAATCACGCGGTATAATTCCCGCCGCCCTTTTTTTACACCGGCACTACTCGTGCACCACGATTGCGGCACGACCGCCGCCGCTTCCTTGCCCGACACGATGTAGGTCGGGACAATTACTTCCGAGATTGGCCGAGCAGTGCGGTTTCTGGCCTTCTCCTTGTTGAAGAAAAATTTGGTGAATTTTGTTTTCTTTAAATTATGACGATCGTAGAATGCACGGGTGCATATAAATTTTATGACCTCTCGAAATCTTGAATGGAAATGTCGTTTCCAGTGCTATGAAAAGCTTCGCAATATAAAAGGGATAATTAATAATTTCTCGCGGAAACGACGTAATGTGGAATATATGATTACTGTGATTCTGTCATCATGTGCATTATTGATTTCTTGGTGGGCAGAAGTAAAAGCGGATTTATCGAATATGTTACGCTGGCGTTATCATGAATATCTACGCTAATCCGGCGATATTATTTTGCTATTCTGTGATGTGAGTTTGGAGTCAGGTTGCAGTGCTGCAAAACGAATAAATATGCATTACCGGAAAAGTCCTATTTATCATTACAAATTTAACCGTCAATAAATGAATTCAATCCGATATTAAGTTTCATTGCCTTCTCCATCGCTCCGGTGTGTGAATCGGTTAAAATCGATTTGTATGTGATCCCGTGAGTGCTGATCTTTGATATCTGAAATCTACATTTTCTCGAAAACAGAATAATTAGAATTCAAAATAATTAGACGTGCAGTAGTCTCGCCGTCGAGTCTCGCGATGGGATTTCTAAAAATGTAATATGCGAGAAAGGCGATAAGAAAGACAAAGATAACGGTGCTTTCACGTCCGTCATCCGAGTTCTATCCTTCGCGATGACAAACGGAATCTCTTTTGAGGACGGCGTTTGCATTTTGCAAGTTATAGAACATTCCCTGTGTCTGGAGCACGGGACGGCGACGAGATAGATGTAGTGTAATCGCGAGGTTAAAATTCCTAGAGCCGTTTGTCTTCGATGCGATTGCTCAGCGTCTCCCGCGAGTTTATGGAAGGACAACCCGCGCACGCCGCGCGCACGGCGCGGCCGTATATAACTATATCTGCCCGGAGTCTGGCGCCGGAGTGTCTCCTCCTCGGAGAGGATTGCTCCACTCCGCGGCGTGGCGTGGAACGGGGGAAAACGGCAGGGAGGAATGTCGCGGCATCACGCATTCCCCGTGCTTTACTCGCAAAGAGCAGAGGAGAACAATTATGCTCGCTCCCGACATTGAATAAAGCGAAGTGACTCGACGATTATCCGCGGGATACAGCGGCGAGAATCAAAAACATTATATTTGTTTACTTGCAGGAGATTATGGTTCTGATTTTAATAATATTGAGAGCACAGACTTTTTTAAAAAAGATTTGATTAAAAAATGAAAGCGAGCATTGAGAGAAAAAGTTATCGCAATTGCTATAATTTAATTATAATTTACAGTTATTTTTGGAGCCATTTGTATAATTATAATTGTGCTAACGATATAAATTATAGTTATTAATTATTATTTTAATGTACAATTACTATTATCACAATAAAGTAGCGAAAAAAAAGTTATTTATTGTTGGTGTAATTATGCATTTATTATGTAAAAAACATGTACAAATTATATATATATATATATATATATATATTAATATAATAATAATAATATAATAATAATAATAATATAATAACATGAAATATAATAAAATAATGGAATAGAATTATGACTAATTAAAATAGCTACTTATTTTATAATCAGAAATATCAGACACTTTTCTCTCTCAGTGAGATATATAATTTAGCAGGATTGATGTCGATTACATAATTAAAGTCTTTTTGCCAACAAATATGACGCATGCGTAAATTGAGCGCTTTTCACAAAAAATAGATAAACATCGTTAGAAGCAGAGAGAAGCCATGTAACAATGGATGCACAACAGCGCGAATCAATACGGATTCGAGTTGCCATGCTGATAATGAGTTGGCGCTGATAATGTACATTGTCAGTCGACTTATTGCGATCTTAGTTTCCTCCTCTATCAGGTTCAGTGACTCGAGTGAGACTCGGGGGCAAGCAACGTCTCGTAATTCAAGCACGTAGAAATGGGGCTAGATTCTCTTCGTACGTGCTTTTTAAGTTGCATCGCAGTAAAAGTAGCGACGCGTCGAGAACACCGCCCGTGTTTTTCGCTCCGCGCGAAAAACACGAACTTTCTCTTACGGGAATGTGATGCATTTGCAGAATTGATTGTTTCCCCGCCTTTGAAGTCTTCCGTTGTACAAAGGGCAATTTTACTACTAATTTATTTATTT
Organism: Monomorium pharaonis; assembly: GCF_013373865.1. Classification (NCBI taxonomy): domain Eukaryota; kingdom Metazoa; phylum Arthropoda; class Insecta; order Hymenoptera; family Formicidae; genus Monomorium; species Monomorium pharaonis. Next base: position 11,369,442 of record NC_050469.1, on the reverse strand, counting down.
ATCCGTTTAAATTTTTAGCAATATATATGACAAAATCTTAAGGTTATAAGTCGATTTCTTAAGATATCGTATATGTCTTATATATCCATTAAAACAACCTATAAATTAATTTTTATTTATTAAATGAATGTTTATATAACATTGCAAAAATAATACACCTTAATGTTACCAGTTTGTTTATATGCGACGATATATTGACTTGTAGGACATAAAATAATTGCATATTTAATCTTTGAAGTTAAAATTAATATTAATTGCATATTTGTTAGCATGTAAATTTGTATATATATATATATTTTATTGGAGAAACGTCATTGCTAATAATAATTGCAACCACAATAACGTTAAATTGTACACAAATATATAATATCGTCATTCATTTTGAATTGTTGGCTCAGAAAGCTTGTCATGTAAGATTAATGTTTCAATCTTACTGTTTGATCAATCCCTCCATTAGTTAATGATGACTTTCAATTAACCAACGGACAAAGGTTTCGTCTGCAGCCGTGTGACATGTGTCGGTGCGTTAATCATTCATCGATCGTTGCCGGTGCACTGCAACGTCGATAGAGTCTGCTCTTAGCAGACGTCGTCTTCTGGTGATTTGAGCTTGAGGCTAATCGAGCGTTTAATTCCTGGCTGCAGCTGGTCAGTTGTGAACAGCCACGTCGCTTGTATCACGTCACGTCTTCTTGTTTATTGTCTATTCTTACTCTCTGTATAAAATCAAGATGACGAATTTTATCTTATTTAAATCTCTTTTATTTATTAAATTTGGTTAACGTAAAATCGTGTATTTTATAAATATAAATGAAATAAATTTCTTTTTTTTTTTTTTTATAATTATCGATATAGTTTTAATTAATTTCGCACACACGCGCGTACATACACTACTCAATAAAATTGATCATTAAATCAAGAACAAAATTTGTGACATACTCTATAAATACTTTGAAGCAATAGGCAAAGCATGAAAGCTATGATTATAATAAAAGCTAAAGCGTATCGCTCTTCTTCATTCTCTACATTTTGTTTTCATCTCGTTTCCCCTCTGTCTTTCTCTGGTTACACGATGTTTGCGGGATACGGTAACTCCCAGCATCTCCTGTCAATTCGGCTTTACAGATTATTGCAGCACGATTGCGTACAACCGTTTGCGCACGACGTGTCGCTAACCACGGTACGAGAAACCAAGGCGTTGGCACCAAGGAGCGCGACGTCTGCCGGAAATTGTAGACGTCGTCGAATCGCGTGCAGCCGGAAGGTGCGACTGACAGTATTCGGACTCATAATACAGCGGAGGTTACCGCTATCTTTCGTGTCGTAGTTGCAAACTTACGTTCCGCGTTGTTTTCCACGCAAACTATGCCAGGTTAAACGCCTGAAATTTGAAAATTACGTGCAGTTATCTTTTGAGTCGAGAAAGTGCTTACGTTTTCAATAACGCAGAGAATTACGATGAGCAAAAAATAAAAATCGTAAAATAAAGTAGTATTAAAGAAGAAAAAATCTCATTAGTTCGAATGTGCTTTGTTTTTGCTTTATATTATAAAATAAATATTAGAATATTTATGTATCTTATCTTATTTGCTAAAAATATTACATATTTCATGTACTTTTAATACATTAGGTCGAGTTTTGACGCATTGGTAGGTCACAGGTTATCACATCAAACCGAGGGTTAAATGAGGTCTTAAATATTATAAAAATTGTTATATTATGGAAATTATTATTAATAATATTTTAATAAAAGTATAAATCTAGAACTAGAATGTTGAATTTTTATATTTATAAAAGTATTGTTAAAATAACGTATTAATATTGAATTAGAATAATTTTGGTCGTAATAAGGGAGCTACTTAAGTAGGCAAGAGAACAATTGATTTTCGTTAAGTAGTTGAAAACACATATATAGCTATCGCAATTAGTTGAATACCAACAATAAGCTTTATCAATCATATAACGCCATAAAAACACAAAATGACAGAAAAATTAAGTATAATCGTACTTAATTAATTCGCGCTTTGAATTTTTTTTATTGATTTGACACATTGGTGTATGGCCGCGCAAGGATGAAACTGCTCGTTGGCAAAGTGCATATGTACATATGCTTCTTATGCCGTCGTTTTCTAAAATTTATAAGTATGCACTTAAATCTCTGTGGAAACGTTCATTTTCGTTTGCGCTGTAAGTAAACGTCCCCGGAGTACCATGGATCTGAAACGGACCTACGGTGACCTACACATGAGTTAATAACGCGATACATTAGGGACTACAGGGATTGTGAGAACTATTACACGGTTCTGGTACATTATTACGCTTGATCAATGTTCAAGCGAATGAAAGGCCAATAGTACAATCGCAGAGCTTTGTAATTTTCTACAGTTTGAAAGAAGATGCAGATGACCTATTTTTGCTTCATGAATTACTTGGAAACATTTATTGCAAAGTAACAAAATCATTGCGAAAAAATCGCCAATATTCCTTCATAAGCATAGCCTTCCTAAAGCGGCATTTCCTTGTTCCTCGGAGTTTAAATATTGCTAAATCGAATCAATACTTATTTTTAACTATATTAATACCGATAAACATTTCTAGCGTTTTCGACTGACTTAGGTTAATCGCTCCGGGAGCGATTAATGACGTTATAAGGCCAATCACGGCCATTATTCTGAGAATGAAATAACTGTGATTGGCCAGTTCTAGAGGAAAAGTACCTGAGACGCTAATAATCTGTTTATATAATTAGGAAAATATTTAAAAAATAAAAACCCATACACCCTGCGACTGTATCCTATCTAAAAAAGGAGATGTTAAATCGAATCGAATTTATTGTTGCCGCTTTTCCGAGATGCTGATTGGCTGTCTTGCTATAAAGTTGTTAAGTGCGTTGTGACTGTCTTCACTTCGTGTCATTTCCAGCTGTCAAACTACTTCGTGTCATTTTCAGCTGCCAAACTGTCACTTTTGATAGCTGATTGAAATAATTACAAGAAATCAGGGAAAAAGAAAAAAGAGCCAAATAAAAAATATACGAGAGGAAGAGAAAGAGAGAGAGAGAGAAAGAGAGAAAGGGGGGGGGGGGAGAAGTAAGAATCCTTTCTAAAAAAGGGCATGGCATCAATACTCGCATCTCTCGAAGTATTGTTGTCGCTTTTCCGCGATGCCGATTAAACGTGTGTCAATAGTTTTTAAAAAAGTTATGGTGTTGTAATTAATAAAAACATTTTTTTTAAAATTATTTTGCCCGGAAAACTTGAATTTTGAAAGCTGGACGTGAAGTGCTAATTGAATATCGACAGATTTATTTATTTTAACGCAGTTTTCATATAGTTCCGGACGCGTACAATATGTTTCTGTAAAGTTCCGGTGATATAATTAATTAGAACATTTTTTAAACAATTATTTTGCTTGAAAAACTTGAATTTCTAAGGCTACACGACAAGTGCTAATCGAATATCGACAGATCTACTTATTTTAACGTAATTCTCATATAGTTCGGGACGCTTACAATATGTTTCTATAAAGTTCAGGTGATATAATTAATTAAAACATTTTTTAAACAATTATTTTGCCCAAAAAACTTGAATTTTTGAGGCTACACGACAAGTGCTAATCGAATATCGACAGATCTATGTATTTTAACGTAATTCTCATATAGTTCGGGACGCGTACAATATGTTTCTATAAAGTTCAGGTGATATAATTAATTAAAACATTTTTTAAACAATTATTTTGCCCGAAAAACTTGAATTTCTAAGGCTACACGTCAAGTGCTATTTGAATATCGACAGATCTAATTATTTTAACGTAATTCTCATATAGTTCGGGACGCGTACAATATGTTTCTGTAAAGTTCCGGTGATATAATTAATTAGAACATTTTTTAAACAATTATTTTGCTTGAAAAACTTGAATTTTTATGGTTACACGACAAGTGCTAATCGAATATCGACAGATCTATTTATTTGAACGTAATTCTCATATAGTTCGGGACGCGTACAATATGTTTCTGTAAAGTTCCGGTGATATAATTAATTAGAACATTATTTAAATAATTATTTTGCTTGAAAAACTTGAATTTCTAAGGCTACACGACAAGTGCTAATCGAATATCGACAGATCTAATTATTTTAACGTAATTCTCATATAGTTCGGGACGCGTACAATATGTTTGTATAAAATTCAGGTGATATAATTAATTAGAACATTATTTAAATAATTATTTTGCTTGAAAAACTTGAATTTCTAAGGCTACACGACAAGTGCTAATCGAATATCGACAGATCTAATTATTTTAACGTAATTCTCATATAGTTCGGGACGCGTACAATATGTTTGTATAAAATTCAGGTGATATAATTAATTAGAACATTTTTTAAACAATTATTTTGCCTGAAAAACTTGAACTTCTAAGGCTACACGTCAAGTGCTATTTGAATATCGACAGATCTATTTATTTTAACGTAATTCTCTTATAGTTCGGGACGCGTACAATATGTTTCTGTAAAGTTTCGGTGATATAATTAATTAGAACATTTTTTAAACAATTATTTTGCCCGAAAAACTTGAATTTTTATGCCTACACGACAAGTGCTAATCGAATATCGACAGATCTATTTACTTGAACGTAATTCTCATATAGTTCGGGACGCGTACAATATGTTTCTGTAAAGTTCCGGTGATATAATTAATTAGAATATTTTTTAAACAATTATTTTGCTTGAAAAACTTGAATTTTTATGGTTACACGACAAGTGCTAATCGAATATCGACAGATCTATTTATTTGAACGTAATTCTCATATAGTTCGGGACGCGTACAATATGTTTCTGTAAAGTTCCGGTGATATAATTAATTAGAACATTATTTAAATAATTATTTTGCTTGAAAAACTTGAATTTCTAAGGCTACACGACAAGTGCTAATCGAATATCGACAGATCTAATTATTTTAACGTAATTCTCATATAGTTCGGGACGCGTACAATATGTTTGTATAAAATTCAGGTGATATAATTAATTAGAACATTTTTTAAACAATTATTTTGCCTGAAAAACTTGAACTTCTAAGGCTACACGTCAAGTGCTATTTGAATATCGACAGATCTATTTATTTTAACGTAATTCTCATATAGTTCGGGACGCGTACAATATGTTTCTGTAAAGTTTCGGTGATATAATTAATTAGAACATTTTTTAAACAATTATTATGCTTGAAAAACTTGAATTTTTGAGGCTACACGACAAGTGCTAATCGAATATCGACAGATCTATTTATTTTAACGTAATTCTCATATAGTTCGGGACGCGTACAATATGTTTCTGTAAAGTTCCGGTGATATAATTAATTAGAACATTTTTTAAACAATTATTTTGCTTGAAAAACTTGAATTTCTAAGGCTACACGACAAGTGCTAATCGAATATCGACAGATCTTATTATTTTAACGTAATTCTCATATAGTTCGGGACGCGTACAATATGTTTCTATAAAGTTCCGGTGATATAATTAATTAGAACATTTTTTAAACAATTATTTTGCTTGAAAAACTTGAATTTCTAAGGCTACACGACAAGTGCTAATCGAATATCGACAGATCTTATTATTTTAACGTAATTCTCATATAGTTCGGGACGCGTACAATATGTTTCTGTAAAGTTCCGGTGATATAATTAATTAGAACATTTTTTAAACAATTATTTTGCTTGAAAAACTTGAATTTCTAAGGCTACACGACAAGTGCTAATCGAATATCGACAGATCTATGTATTTTAACGTAATTCTCATATAGTTCGGGACGCGTACAATATGTTTCTGTAAAGTTCCGGTGATATAATTAATTAGAACATTTTTTAAACAATTATTTTGCTTGAAAAACTTGAATTTCTAAGGCTACACGACAAGTGCTAATCGAATATCGACAGATCTATGTATTTTAACGTAATTCTCATATAGTTCGGGACGCGTACAATATGTTTCTGTAAAGTTCCGGTGATATAATTAATTAGAACATTATTTAAATAATTATTTTGCTTGAAAAACTTGAATTTCTAAGGCTACACGACAAGTGCTAATCGAATATCGACAGATCTAATTATTTTAACGTAATTCTCATATAGTTCGGGACGCGTACAATATGTTTGTATAAAATTCAGGTGATATAATTAATTAGAACATTTTTTAAACAATTATTTTGCCTGAAAAACTTGAACTTCTAAGGCTACACGTCAAGTGCTATTTGAATATCGACAGATCTATTTATTTTAACGTAATTCTCATATAGTTCGGGACGCGTACAATATGTTTCTGTAAAGTTTCGGTGATATAATTAATTAGAACATTTTTTAAACAATTATTATGCTTGAAAAACTTGAATTTTTGAGGCTACACGACAAGTGCTAATCGAATATCGACAGATCTATTTATTTTAACGTAATATTCATATAGTTCGGGACGCGTACAATATGTTTCTGTAAAGTTCCGGTGATATAATTAATTAGAACTTTTTTTAAACAATTATTATGCTTGAAAAACTTGAATTTCTAAGGCTACACGACAAGTGCTAATCGAATATCGACAGATCTTATTATTTTAACGTAATTCTCATATAGTTCGGGACGCGTACAATATGTTTCTGTAAAGTTCCGGTGATATAATTAATTAGAACATTTTTTAAACAATTATTTTGCTTGAAAAACTTGAATTTCTAAGGCTACACGACAAGTGCTAATCGAATATCGACAGATCTATGTATTTTAACGTAATTCTCATATAGTTCGGGACGCGTACAATATGTTTCTGTAAAGTTCCGGTGATATAATTAATTAGAACATTTTTTAAACAATTATTTTGCTTGAAAAACTTGAATTTCTAAGGCTACACGACAAGTGCTAATCGAATATCGACAGATCTTATTATTTTAACGTAATTCTCATATAGTTCGGGACGCGTACAATATGTTTCTGTAAAGTTCCGGTGATATAATTAATTAGAACATTATTTAAATAATTATTTTGCTTGAAAAACTTGAATTTCTAAGGCTACACGACAAGTGCTAATCGAATATCGACAGATCTAATTATTTTAACGTAATTCTCATATAGTTCGGGACGCGTACAATATGTTTGTATAAAATTCAGGTGATATAATTAATTAGAACATTTTTTAAACAATTATTTTGCCTGAAAAACTTGAACTTCTAAGGCTACACGTCAAGTGCTATTTGAATATCGACAGATCTATTTATTTTAACGTAATTCTCATATAGTTCGGGACGCGTACAATATGTTTCTGTAAAGTTCCGGTGATATAATTAATTAGAACATTATTTAAACAATTATTTTGCTTGAAAAACTTGAATTTCTAAGGCTACACGACAAGTGCTAATCGAATATCGACAGATCTAATTATTTTAACGTAATTCTCATACAGTTCGGGACGCTTACAATATGTTTCTATAAAGTTCAGGTGATATAATTAATTAAAACATTTTTTAAACAATTATTTTGCCCAAAAAACTTGAATTTTTGAGGCTACACGACAAGTGCTAATCGAATATCGACAGATCTATGTATTTTAACGTAATTCTCATATAGTTCGGGACGCGTACAATATGTTTCTATAAATTTCAGGTGATATAATTAATTAAAACATTTTTTAAACAATTATTTTGCTTGAAAAACTTGAATTTCTAAGGCTACACGACAAGTGCTAATCGAATATCGACAGATCTAATTATTTTAACGTAATTCTCATATAGTTCGGGACGCGTACAATATGTTTGTATAAAATTCAGGTGATATAATTAATTAGAACATTTTTTAAACAATTATTTTGCCCGAAAAACTTGAATTTCTAAGGCTACACGTCAAGTGCTATTTGAATATCGACAGATCTATTTATTTTAACGTAATTCTCATATAGTTCGGGACGCGTACAATATGTTTCTATAAAGTTCCGGTGATATAATTAATTAGAACATTTTTTAAACAATTATTATGCTTGAAAAACTTGAATTTCTAAGGCTACACGACAAGTGCTAATCGAATATCGACAGATCTAATTATTTTAACGTAATTCTCATATAGTTCGGGACGCGTACAATATGTTTCTATAAAGTTCCGGTGATATAATTAATTAGAACATTTTTTAAACAATTATTTTGCTTGAAAAACTTGAATTTTTATGGCTACACGACAAGTGCTAATCGAATATCGACAGATCTAATTATTTTAACGTAATTCTCATATAGTTCGGGACGCGTACAATATGTTTCTATAAAGTTCAGGTGATATAATTAATTAGAACATTTTTTAAACAATTATTTTGCCCGAAAAACTTGAATTTCTAAGGCTACACGTCAAGTGCTATTTGAATATCGACAGATCTAATTATTTTAACGTAATTCTCATATAGTTCGGGACGCTTACAAAATGTTTCTATAAAGTTCAGGTGATATAATTAATTAAAACATTTTTTAAACAATTATTTTGCCCAAAAAACTTGAATTTTTGAGGCTACACGACAAGTGCTAATCGAATATCGACAGATCTAATTATTTTAACGTAATTTTCATATAGTTCGGGAAGCGTACAATATGTTTCTGTAAAGTTCCGGTGATATAATTAATTAGAACATTTTTTAAACAATTATTTTGCTTGAAAAACTTGAATTTTTATGGTTACACGACAAGTGCTAATTGAATATCGACAGATCTATTTATTTGAACGTAATTCTCATATAGTTCGGGACGCGTACAATATGTTTCTGTAAAGTTCCGGTGATATAATTAATTAGAACATTATTTAAATAATTATTTTGCTTGAAAAACTTGAATTTCTAAGGCTACACGACAAGTGCTAATCGAATATCGACAGATCTAATTATTTTAACGTAATTCTCATATAGTTCGGGACGCGTACAATATGTTTGTATAAAATTCAGGTGATATAATTAATTAGAACATTTTTTAAACAATTATTTTGCCTGAAAAACTTGAACTTCTAAGGCTACACGTCAAGTGCTATTTGAATATCGACAGATCTATTTATTTTAACGTAATTCTCATATAGTTCGGGACGCGTACAATATGTTTCTGTAAAGTTTCGGTGATATAATTAATTAGAACATTTTTTAAACAATTATTATGCTTGAAAAACTTGAATTTTTGAGGCTACACGACAAGTGCTAATCGAATATCGACAGATCTATTTATTTTAACGTAATATTCATATAGTTCGGGACGCGTACAATATGTTTCTGTAAAGTTCCGGTGATATAATTAATTAGAACTTTTTTTAAACAATTATTATGCTTGAAAAACTTGAATTTCTAAGGCTACACGACAAGTGCTAATCGAATATCGACAGATCTAATTATTTTAACGTAATTCTCATATAGTTCGGGACGCGTACAATATGTTTCTATAAAGTTCCGGTGATATAATTAATTAGAACATTTTTTAAACAATTATTTTGCTTGAAAAACTTGAATTTTTATGGCTACACGACAAGTGCTAATCGAATATCGACAGATCTAATTATTTTAACGTAATTTTCATATAGTTCGGGACGCGTACAATATGTTTCTATAAAGTTCAGGTGATATAATTAATTAGAACATTTTTTAAACAATTATTTTGCCCGAAAAACTTGAATTTCTAAGGCTACACGTCAAGTGCTATTTGAATATCGACAGATCTAATTATTTTAACGTAATTCTCATATAGTTCGGGACGCTTACAAAATGTTTCTATAAAGTTCAGGTGATATAATTAATTAAAACATTTTTTAAACAATTATTTTGCCCAAAAAACTTGAATTTTTGAGGCTACACGACAAGTGCTAATCGAATATCGACAGATCTATGTATTTTAACGTAATTCTCATATAGTTCGGGACGCGTACAATCTGTTTCTATAAAGTTCAGGTGATATAATTAATTAAAACATTTTTTAAACAATTATTTTGCCCGAAAAACTTGAATTTCTAAGGCTACACGTCAAGTGCTATTTGAATATCGACAGATCTATTTATTTGAACGTAATTCTCATATAGTTCGGGACGCGTACAATATGTTTCTGTAAAGTTCCGGTGATATAATTAATTAGAACATTTTTTAAACAATTATTTTGCTTGAAAAACTTGAATTTCTAAGGCTACACGACAAGTGCTAATCGAATATCGACAGATCTAATTATTTTAACGTAATTTTCATATAGTTCGGGAAGCGTACAATATGTTTCTGTAAAGTTCCGGTGATATAATTAATTAGAACATTTTTTAAACAATTATTTTGCTTGAAAAACTTGAATTTTTATGGTTACACGACAAGTGCTAATTGAATATCGACAGATCTATTTATTTGAACGTAATTCTCATATAGTTCGGGACGCGTACAATATGTTTCTGTAAAGTTCCGGTGATATAATTAATTAGAACATTATTTAAATAATTATTTTGCTTGAAAAACTTGAATTTCTAAGGCTACACGACAAGTGCTAATCGAATATCGACAGATCTAATTATTTTAACGTAATTCTCATATAGTTCGGGACGCGTACAATATGTTTGTATAAAATTCAGGTGATATAATTAATTAGAACATTTTTTAAACAATTATTTTGCCCGAAAAACTTGAATTTCTAAGGCTACACGTCAAGTGCTATTTGAATATCGACAGATCTATTTATTTTAACGTATTTCTCATATAGTTCGGGACGCGTACAATATGTTTCTATAAAGTTCCGGTGATATAATTAATTAGAACATTTTTTAAACAATTATTATGCTTGAAAAACTTGAATTTCTAAGGCTACACGACAAGTGCTTATCGAATATCGACAGATCTAATTATTTTAACGTAATTCTCATATAGTTCGGGACGCGTACAATATGTTTCTATAAAGTTCCGGTGATATAATTAATTAGAACATTTTTTAAACAATTATTTTGCTTGAAAAACTTGAATTTTTATGGCTACACGACAAGTGCTAATCGAATATCGACAGATCTAATTATTTTAACGTAATTCTCATATAGTTCGGGACGCGTACAATATGTTTCTATAAAGTTCAGGTGATATAATTAATTAAAACATTTTTTAAACAATTATTTTGCCCGAAAAACTTGAATTTCTAAGGCTACACGTCAAGTGCTATTTGAATATCGACAGATCTAATTATTTTAACGTAATTCTCATATAGTTCGGGACGCGTACAATATGTTTCTGTAAAGTTCCGGTGATATAATTAATTAGAACATTTTTTAAACAATTATTTTGCCTGAAAAACTTGAACTTCTAAGGCTACACGTCAAGTGCTATTTGAATATCGACAGATCTATTTATTTTAACGTAATTCTCTTATAGTTCGGGACGCGTACAATATGTTTCTGTAAAGTTTCGGTGATATAATTAATTAGAACATTTTTTAAACAATTATTATGCTTGAAAAACTTGAATTTTTGAGGCTACACGACAAGTGCTAATCGAATATCGACAGATCTATTTATTTTAACGTAATATTCATATAGTTCGGGACGCGTACAATATGTTTCTGTAAAGTTCCGGTGATATAATTAATTAGAACATTTTTTAAACAATTATTTTGCTTGAAAAACTTGAATTTCTAAGGCTACACGACAAGTGCTAATCGAATATCGACAGATCTATTTATTTTAACGTAATTCTCATATAGTTCGGGACGCTTACAATATGTTTCTATAAAGTTCAGGTGATATAATTAATTAAAACATTTTTTAAACAATTATTTTGCCCAAAAAACTTGAATATTTGAGGCTACACGATAAGTGCTAATCGAATATCGACAGATCTATGTATTTTAACGTAATTCTCATATAGTTCTGGACGCCTACAAGAGTTTTTTAAAAAGTTACGGTGTTATAATTAATTAAAACATTTTTTAAACAATTATTTTGTCCGAAAAACTTGACTTTTGAGGGCTAAAGGTGAGATGCTGTTCAAATATCGCTAGTTTTATTTATTTTAACGCAGTTCTCATATAGTTTCAGACGCGTACAATAATTTTCTAAAGAGTTTTGGTAATATAATTAATTAAAACATTTTTTAAACAATTATTTTGCCCGAAAAACTTGAATTTTGAGGGCTAGACGTGAAATGCAAATCGAATATCAACAGTTCTATTTATTTTAACGCAGTTTTCATATAGTTCTGGACGCGTACAATAGTTTTTGGAAAGTTACGGTGTTATAATTAATAAAAACATTTTTTAAACAATTATTTTGCCCGGAAAACTTGAATTTTTAAAGCTAGACCTGAAATGCTAATCAAATATCGACTGATCTATTTATTTTAACGTAATTCTCACATAGTTCCGGACGCGTACAATAATTTGCTATAGAATTCAGGTGATATAATTAATTAAAACATTTTTTAAACAATTATATTTTCCGGAAAACTTGAATTTTGAGGGTTGACGGGAAATGCTAATCGAATATCGAGAATTCTATTTATTTTAACACAGTTTTCCTATAGTTCCGGACGCGTACAATAATTTTCTAAAGAGTTCGCCAGAAAGTGAAAGTTTTGAAAATTGATTGAAAATTAACAGGTAACATTACATATAATATATTATAATTTTTAATTTATTTAAAGGGGATTAAGTATTTAGATAAAGTATGTAAGAGTGATATTAAGAAACATGAAAATATAATATAATCACTAATTTGTGTTTAGAGAGTGAGAGAGGGGTGGAGGGAGGAGAGTGGGAGAGCGTGAGAGATAAAGAAGAGGATTAAATAAGAAAGTAAAGTGTAAGAGTAATATTGAACAATATGAAAATAATATAATTAATATCATTAATATTATAATTAATAATTTAGAGAGTGGGAGAAAGAGCGTGAGATAGAGAAGGGCATTAAATATGATAAAGTGTGTAAGAGTAATATTACAGAAGAAAAAAAAGTGCAATGTTCAATATAAAAATGCTAAGTGGCGCGCGCGAAGCGCGCGCAATGTTGTGGTCTAGTTAATATATAAATATACATTGCAACTAGTGTTACAAAGATCGGTATTTGCGATTTATGCTGCGCTATAGGAACCGCATCATTATCGTCCTCGATCGTATCATTTAATTTGAAGATTTCGAGTCGGTTTAGACTCCGAGCTTCACCGAGAAAATTTTCTCTTGCGCCAACGTACCGAATTATCGAAATTGACAATCGCTTTAATACTACGCGACGATCTATCGTTATTGGCGGTCTTCGTTATCGGCGTTGTATTTACACTCTCGACGTGCCACCGCGACGTAAGGGCGTCTTACAGGAGCGTGCGGGCATCCCGACTACTCCGTGTCAGGATACCGCGAATACTTGCCTATACACGACAGTATGTACATTCATTCTGCCGGCTGTAAGTCGTGCTTGAAACACGCGTGAACATCAATTCCTCCGATCGCACTGGTACCAGACACCGAAACTCACCCTCCCATCACGTGACCGCATGTCAGACAAGGCAAACCGGGTAATTTCCACAGCCCTCTTGATAGGCGTTCGCCAATCGCCTGACTGTTTCGCGTATGGTAGCGTCTTTAAAATGTTTGATACCTCCATTCCTCCTTTCGCGACACCTGTCGCAAATCTATGCGTTGTAATCGTCAATCTTTATGCTCTTCTTTTCATATTACAAAGAGCACGAGAGTTTTCTATATGAGATGCTATAAACTGCTTCATCGAGACGTATCTTTAAAAGTATCTTTGAGAAAAATAGTGTAATATCAGTTCACTCTGTTTTCTCTTTTATATTTATATTTATTAACTTATTAGTAGCCTCTAAATTGCAATTAAGTGAAAATTATAAGTAAACTACTTCACATCAGTGATAACACACTGATTGCAAGCTACGATTTAGAGAGTAACCTGTTAACTTTCATATTTATTTTCATTAACTTATATTTTATATTTTATTATTATTAATTTATATTTTATTTACTTATTAATAGTCTATTAACTCTATTTTATATTTTATTATCCTATTTAACATTAATTGTCGGAAAAATTTTTCTTACTCCCTATTCACATCGAGAGATTGTCGAGAGTGAAATGCTTGTCATTCGAGGGATTTCATTTTCGGAGAAACTTCCGAACATCTCGACCGGGCGTATCCTTGTTCGGGATGAACGACGAATGTACGCGGCCAACCACGGAATTACTCCCCGCGTCGTATCAGACGAACTATCGTCGAGGGGGCAAGATCGTCGTCGTCATACGGCGAAAGGGTCACAGCCCCCAAAAGCTACCGGATCGTTGTCGTGTGCCGAGGGTCATGACACCCAAAAGAGCGTTACGACCCTTGACCCACGTACATACCACAGATGGCTGGTCGTAGTATTCACGTTCTTCTTCGTCTCGACCAAAGCCATCCAATCCGTCCGCTCGCGAACCTATTTCGTTTCGTTTGCATGTAGTCATAAAAAAGTGACGAAAATAAAAAAAAAACGATAAAGCAGAATGCTGAGAGAAAATAATATAATTTATATATCTCACATTTTGTATAATAAATTAATTGTTAGTTTATTGATTTTTTTTATGATGTTGAGTGAGTTGTAATGACCGTTTGTTTTCTGTTCTACCGGTGCTTCGAGTTATATTCTCGTCAAATGCAGCGTTTAATAGCACGAAAATTGTTTTCGTTATCGATAAAAATAGTTTCGACTGCAGCACCGTTAAATGCAGCATTTAAGGCCGTTCGAGCTCGAAATCGTCCATTAAAGCGGCATTTGCTTCCGCTCCGTAGAACGGCCGAGCCCGATGCAGGGAAAGTGGTGACGTTACCCTGGCATGCTTGCCAAAGTTTAATGCACCTTCGACGTTTGGTGGCAGCGCACGAAGGAAGTCGCCGTCGTGGCGCCGGGTATCTGTTTCTTCTTGCTATGTTCCTATCGCCTCCCACTTTCCGCTATCTTCTCTCATCTAGACTCCAGCACTTTTATACCTTGGCGGTTCCGACATCGTCGTGCTTCTTTTGTGTCCTTCTATTCTTTTTCCTTTCGATTCGTTAGCTCGACGGTTTATCAGTTAAAGGAGCGCACGTAGAGCGTAGCGGATCACTCGATATCTGTTTCGGCGAAAAAACAGGATCGGTCGATTGCACGCTTTTATTTCTATTTTGTTTTGCGCTGCTTCTAGACAAATCATGTTTTTGACAATTAAAGAATGGATGCCGAACTCGTCTACAAAAAATTGCGAGAAAGAGAAATATTTTATACAATACGGTTGCGGTGCTTGTTAATTCTAATGTTTAACGTTATTATTGTTTAATGTCCAACGCATCAAATTTTGATGCGTTCTCCTCCTCAGTTATGAAGACATGCAAAGGAACAATTAAAAACTCGTACAGCTAACGAGATAACATTATTACGAAATACGTAACATAAACATAGCGTGTATGAGATAAAATGATTAATAATCGTCTGAAAAAATCGTTTCTGGAACGAATGCAAAATAAATGATCTAGAACGATGACCTGGAATCGATTAGAAAAGCAAAGCTAGCGGCTAGTTCGCGGCAGACATGATGAATTAGTCGCTTTATATGCAAATCTATTTTCCTTGCATTGCAAACGGGCTATGTAAGCGTAATGATATGTCCAGTGGACCAAAAAAGATTGTTCGTGTCCGGACAATCGAGTAGCGACTCGCGGTCAATTGCCTACCTCGACGAGAATGACCATCCTCGTTTCCTGCACCGTATTCTGCATAATATGCATTTTATGCACCTGACGGATGACGCATAAAATTCCCTTCTCTCAACGATAGAAGATGTACAAACGAGACGGAAAATGGGACTAATTAATATTTAGCTATCTTGGGAAAGTATCATAACGACGTCGAGTAATTTTATCTTTGACAAAGCTCACTCGTGTAAATAGAGTCTCATAACGTTAATTGCACACCATTTCTCGCTGTTAATTGCTTGGAAATACGGTATCCGTACTTCAGAAGACGTCGGTATTTAATTTGTCATATTATTATCATGTATACCAGTGTCGTATATAATAAATCGTGAAAATATGAATTTATGCTGATTTAAATTAAATGATCTCGAATGATTGATATCGCAATAACGATGAATTATTCTATTAAAAAAAATATAATGTTATAAGTTTCGTTGTAGGTTTCGTTGTAACAGATTATTTATATAGACTTTTTTTCTAACTCCTAATTTTCAAGCAAGCTATACGTGAACACTTTATGAGAGAAAACTGAAGCTAGTTGATTAATAAGGGGTAAGTTAACTAATTGGATCTATAAGTAAAACAAAACACTGGAGATAGCTATAATTATATTTGTACACGCAACAACATTGCCGCTCAGTTACCCGAAATATTTTGGCCCATATGCATATTGTTTATGAATTACGAAGTGTTATCAAAAACTCATATAGGTAAATGCACATTTGTAACATTTTTGTTTTTAAATTATTATGCAATTATCAGAGTATTTGATAAATCTAATTAGAGAGTAGATGTTACTTAATATATACCTATAATTCATTTTGATTTTTTTTTATTATTGGCATACTACAGTGTTTTTTTTTTCCTCCAAAAATGAATCAGTGAGACGAATTAGATTACTCCTACCTTGGGTTTACAGATTACACGTGTTAATTAGTATTTTGATATTGTTGATGTTTATAATAATTTCTTTATTGTTTTACTTTAGAGACATCTAATTTACAAATCACTTTAGCAATAAAGCAATTATTGACACGTAACAATAAAATTAAATGGATTGAAAAAATATGCTATAATTAAAATAATTAATCAAACATAAATAAATTTTTAATCTTTTGTGAATTATATTAAAGAAATAAAATTGTAGAGTTGATCAACTATAGCTCCAGTCTTCTCTACAAAATTCAAGTGCATATAATATTTATGTATTAAGAACTCTGTTATATGTTAAATTTGTTGCACTTATGTGTACACATATATGACTTTATCTATTATTATTTCACCTCAGTTTTTCCATAGAAAAATAGCAATAATGGTAATTATTGTTAAATTTTTATTATTTGTCAGAGTTAATCCAACCAGTTAAAATTTATTCTATAAACTACACTAAAAAAAAATATTGTTGATTTGACAAAATTTTCCAACTAAATTAAAATGTTGTCAGTTCAAGAATTTATGCATTTAACTTAAATGCACAAATTTCAATTCAAGCATTTGCACAGTTAATGGAAATATATAAAAATTTGAATAGACAAAGTTTAATTAGAAAACTTAGTTAGGAAATGTAGTCAACTTAACACTTTTTCTCAATGTAGTTTTATTACATCGTAAAACGAAGAACGGATCTTGAATTTTGTATGCTACACACTAAAAAGCGATAACATCCAATAATATTTTCCTCAAGAAGTTCTCCGACTCTAAATTTGATCACGTATAATTTTACTATGTAAAGCAGGGACGTCGTACGCAACGTATGACGCTTACCACATTTGGGTCAGCAGATAGGCTCGCGGAAACGAGTTTGCCGTGTTGAAGACCTTTCGATCGAATTGCTATCTCTTGCACACGACCTGCTCGAACGTGCATTATACGAGTGCGACATAAATAAATGATGCCATCGCGAGGTACTGGCGCGCAACGCCGCTATAATGTCGTCGGCGCGAGACAAATTCAATTGCACGCCGTAACGCGTAACGCCAGTGTGCGGAAGGTATTTCGATTGGATTCATTAAAAAATGTCGCTCGATCGGCAATCTGTCATTCGATTACCGATAGATTTATTCCGGTATCCGGCAAAGCACGGGAGATCCGGGGGATTTAATTCCGCCCGAGCGCCCGCCCGCGACTGTAACAATCGGGAAATAAGGGAAAGGAAATGGAGAAGGAAGAAAATTTCGAGGATATAGCGCTACGGGATTGCGCGCCAAGGAGTGAGGATTGTGAAGCGGATCGGCCGCGGATACTTCCGCACGTCCGCTTTAAAGGATTGACCACGGAAGCAAACTTATCGAGGGGCTTATCCTTGTCCGTGTTCAGGGTCGTCTTCGAAATCTCGAGGAGGGTCGTGGCCTCGATACGAAAAGATCATCGTGATGATCGTTGCTACCAAAAAAAAAAGCTGAGAGAGCAGTGTTTAGACTAACACGAAGAAAATTTCTACAGGTTTGAAGATAAAGAGAAATTGTAACTAGAATTTCTTTTTCGTACAGTGTAAATTCTTTTTGAAATTTTATTGTTTAAGGTAGAATAAAAATATACAATTTAGTTAGTATTAGCAAGGAAGTTTAGATTTAAAAATGAAAACGTATTTCATAATTTTTACTTTATCTCACTTTATTTTGTTTTTCTTTTCTTTCTGTTATTAATTTAATTGACGAGTTTTAACAATTAAGATCATTAGTTATCGTTATTAATTCTACATCACAAGCTGGAATACCCTGGATAATTAAAAAAAAAAAAGATAGTAATTGACCCGTTACTAGTAATGGCACTTGTAAATGTACGGCTGCATGCAAAATAGCGTCAAATTAACAGATTTTGAAATAATTGAATGCTTCACGATTGCTTGCACGGTGCTCATGCATAACGTGGCTATATTCAAATCGACTCATCGATTCGACCTCCGGTCGACAACCGTTTCCTAGAACGACCCATTCATATAAGCGTTGTGTTATGCTTGTATCGTAATCAGGGTCGAGCACCTACCCGCCCACGCAAAATTGTTTTCCGACAAGCTAGGCTGAAGATAAACCTCAGTTTATTACGCTCGTTTTTCTCCTATGCTCCGTAACACGCGTACAAGAATAAATTTCTTATTTTAATCAATGAGAAAAAATGTATTGTTAATATCGCATATCCGCACGAAATTACAATATTGGAAATTTTTAACATAAATTCGTAATGTATTTTTTATGTTTGTTTAATCTTGTTACATACTAAAGTTGTTTATAAGAAATGGAAAAGATATGTTCTTTATTTTTTGTTTTTACAGATTTAAAAAATGTGAATAAGAGATATTTGTGTCATGTCTGATTTGTCTCAGTCTCTCTTTCTATATATCTCTGTTAAATTAATGCATCGTTATCAGGTCAAATTGTTTCATTTTAGGTCAAATTATATTATCTCTCCATAAAATTTATTCAACCAGAAAATAAATTGCATTTCCCGATTTTGAAGCTAAATCATATCAATTTTTACTTGCATGTATATTTACTTACCAACAAAACAACTTCTAGCATATTTCTTACTACGTTAGACGTCAAAATTAATAATGTCAACAGAAAAATAATGTTACGATAATTGACCTATATTTTTGTTGACTTTTTATCAACGCGTGTGTGTGTGTGTGTGTGTAACGTCATATAACATAAGCACACACATACACGCGCGCGCGCGCTTAATAATAAAAACTTATTTAAGAATTATTATTTTTTATGCGCGACTCTTTTCTTATGCAGTTGCGAGTACAATATATTTTCTTAATCATTTTTATCGTACAAATATGAGATATACGTAATGAAAATATGACATTTATAATCTATAGATGTTTTTAAAAAATTGTGATATTAACTAGCATTGCTATAAATTTATCACAAGACTTCAATTTTAATGAAAACTGACTTTATAAATGTAATTTTGCAAATAATAAGAATGTTCCTTTTGATCATTTTTATCTGAAAATATTTTACAATAAATGATCGATATTAATGCGACTACTCCTAACTATTTTGATATTTTAGTGCTAGTATCAAAACCGGGTTACGAAGCTTACAAATGTATCAAATCGAACAGTTTATAAAGGCATGTTATATACATTTACTTTGAAGATGCGACGAGCGTACTATTCATGTTTTTGAACAGGTTACTCTGAGCATCTAATGTATTCAACGATATTAAATTTGACACGAGATTTGTCTCTTGGTAAATACTGACGCATTAATTCCATCTTTGCGCATTTAACTTTATAACTTGTGAGTACATTTTTATTTTCCTATTTGCGTTTATATTTATTTTACTTTTAACAATATTATCTCTGCTTATAATTCTTATGTTTAATCAACATGGATTTGATTAAAAATATGAAAAATTTGAATGCACTGATGTAATATATTTTTTTTATTATTTTCTTCTTTTACTAATTGGATATATTAATTACTGTTAGTACTTGACTCCATTTTTACGTATTAATTGGATAGCTTATCTGTTATAATTACGATTGAATTCGAATAAGACTTAAATCGAATTGAACTCCCCTTAAATATTATTAATTTATTGCATATTTTATTTGCATAAAAAATTTATATATAAAGAATTTATCAGCGAAACTATGCAAATATGCATTTTATTGATGCATGATATAATCCGAAATAGCTAGCAATGAATTATTCGATAAAATTGTTTATGGATTGATGTCAGTATCGAAAATATGTGATGGGTGGAGAGTAATATTTGAATTTATATTGTCGTTCTCGCGAAATACATTGATGCGATGTACTGTATAAACACCATGTGTGAACGTACATTCGAAATAATATCGTAAACATTTTGTCTGACCGTCTCCATTCGTTTTTACTTTATTCGTTGTTCTTTTGGAGTACGTGAAATCATCGCGCAGCGTTTATCAATAACAGTAGATAACTGCTTACACAATTGGATTTTCACTTTGCGGGTATCAATACAAAAAGAAGAGCCGCGTTTTGATTAGTGCACAGAATTCAATGCATGTGAGATTGTGTTTGGAAACAAGATGTTTATATTAACGCGAAAATAATTTGCCGCGCTGGTTTTTAATTTCAAAAATAGTTAAAAAATCATTAATTTTAATATTTTACTCGCTCCAGTTATTTCTTCATTTAAATTTTTATTTGAGTGTATTTAGAACAGAAATGTAAGATTTTTAGTATATATTTTTTTTTAGTTTAAACGGCATTTAATATTAAGTTTAATTTTTAATTAATTCTGGAAATCGATGACACTCTAGTCTTTAATTTTCGACAACTAATGCTGGTTCTGATAATTCCAATTCTAACGTCGAGTAAGAACAGTTTAATCGCGGCGCACCGGAAATGCCATCGAGACTATCGCGAAACCTAATTGCGAGATCGGGAAACTCCACTGTAGCCCTGGAAAATTTGTTTTCCTGGTAGGGGCATTAATTTGCGGAACACTGCAAGCCGGCTTTCTTGCGCGCCGTCGTCTGGTTACGCACCATGTACGGAGCGATACAGCGTGTGCAGCTCCTGCTGCAAGATAAGAACTTCTCGAATTACTCAAAGTTAATGCTAACATAAACGCAGGAACTTTTAGTGTTATTGCAAGGTTCGCGGAAGCGCGCGCATACGGCCCGCCGCGAAGATTTGCTGTGGCACGGAAAGATTTGTACGGTTCTTACATTTATTCATGTCTGGTACGATCTTCCTTGGTCGGGATAGAAAAATGGCATGACCCTTACGAAATTATTGGGATTTGGTGAAATAAAACTCAGCTAGGATCCGCCTAGATTGAATCGATTTCCCTGCGATTCCTTTGCTAATTCACAATACAAGCCACTGTGTACAGTTGTAATGCACTCAGAATTTCTGGTTTGTAGTTTTTATTTTTTGTAATTTAATTAACATTGAACTAGATCGATTTTTTGATACTTTCGTCATATCCGTAAATTGATTATGATTATCTTCAATTATTATTAAAGAGAAATAAAAACAAATTGTAGTTTAATTTAAAAATAATGAAGAAAATGAGAATAATAACAAAAATAAGATTAAATTTATGTGTTTAATATAGGAGCAAGAAAGCTAAAAACCAGTTTTTGTTAATATCTATAGTGTGACCAGATATTTTTAAATCTAAAGTGAATGACTTTATTGTTATTTAAACCTTTTAATTTTATTATAACAATTTAGTAAAATTTATAAAGTATTTTTTAATAGACTATTTTGCTAAAACTGAAAACAGTAAATATTTTATAAGACAACGAAATAATTATCTCAAAAATGGGACGTCTGGTCTTACATCGTTTATATCACTGAATTTAAAATTATTTGCATTTGTTTTGCTACTATAGACTAACGTTATCATCGGCGCTTAAATCTATCAATCCACATTTATTATATACATAAAATTTTATATATTACTAGTTAGAAAATATAACTCACAATTATAAATTTTAATTAACAAATATGCATGTTATATAATATATGCTTTTTTATAACGAAGTTTTATTACGAAAAAAGAAACATTGTATTATTAATAAAATTAAATTATAATTATGCATAATAATATTTAATAATAAAATAATAATGGAATAATAGACTAATTTAATTATGCAAATTAATTGACAGAATAATTTAATAATAATAAAAATTTATTAAGAAATCATTTACGTTTAGCTTTATATTAGTTCGAAATAAGATTGAAGGCTATGGTTTCACTCTAAGAAGGATAAAGCTGCTATTAGCAACTATCCTCTTTATTTCCACTCGATTCTTCTTCTCAATCCCTCTTCTCGTACCATTCCCTTATCCCATTGTATCCTTAACACGCGTTTTCAGGAAGGAGAGGGTCAGATGCAAATTCCCTCATTTCTCTTCCTGGAGATTCCTCCACCCACTCAAGCAGCCGTACTGGCGCCAGTTAATTCGCGTAAAAAGTCTTTGGCGACTCGATGGCGATTCTGTTTTTCAGATTTACGTATCGACAGAGTTCAGACTTTGTAACGAAAGCACAGAATCTCCGAGTTGCGACTCATTGGTCGGTCCCTCAATAGTGTTGTTCGATAGTGTTCGAATATGTTGTCCTTACAAAATACAACTGTAATTGCAGTAAATACTGTTCGAATTGAAAGGAATTTTTAGCTTTTGTTTAAAATTTGTAAATATAATGTTAGTTAATTAAATATTATTTTGCATATGTGCATAATACTTAAACAACAACATTAATCCCTGTATTGATGATTTTATTAGGATAGTATATTTAGGGTGTATAAAAAATTGGATAAATTGGATTTCTATTATGAGATTATAGTGCTCTTTTTGTTACAGCATCATAGCATTTGTTATTTCATACAAAAAAGTAATATCTAACATTAAGAATAAATAAATAAGATAGTAAAATGTCTTAAGAAAAAGAAAAAAGGAAACGACATAAAAGAGCAAATATTACATATTTCTCTGTTACAATAGTAAGCTCTTATAAATCTGTTGGTATAAATTTAATATATTAATATATTAAAAATAGTTTTATGAAATCATTTTTTAATGAATGAGAAGGAAAATAAGAAAATAAATCATATTAAGTATGTGTAAATGAATTATTGTCGTTAAATGTGAGATCTGTCTGCTTCCCATTACTCAAAGTACCGCATTTATCTCTCATGGACATTTTCGGTAATTGTATTAATAATCAGATCAGTTTAATTATCAACGTTATTGGGAGAGGAATACGTGTACATCGAATTCCTTCCTAATTTATTCGCGTAACTACTTGGCACCGCGTACATAGGGCTTAATCTAATCAGGCACCGTCCTCGTCCGTGCTCTCGTTCGTGTCGATCGAACCAACACACACAGCCATTTGCCGTCGTATGTGAATGGTTCGTCCACGATTTCAATCTAGCCGCTCGTGCCGTCGTTCTAGGGATATCGAGCAGAGGAAAAAAAGAAGACGTAGATGGAAGAGAATGAAAAGACGAAAGAAAATGCGCATGCACGCCGTTCTGCATGGAAACGTCTAAATTCCTAGGACCGCACGTGCCTGGAAAAATCCAAATGGCCAAGTTGACGAAATCTTGCGTTTTGACAATTGACGGAAAAAATTGTGCGACCGACATAAATTACAGAGAAAATTGTCTCGTCTTTTTCTTTTTTTCTATAAATCTGTATGTTAAAAACTTTATCTAAAATATTAGTAAAAATTGTATATGTAATAATTGTTTTTAAAAATTATACTTAATACATTTTAAGTCATATGTTTATTAATTTTTTCACGAAAAATTTGGAACGTGGCAATAATAGAAGAATTTATGTTAATAGAATGTAGCTATATATTTGTATTATAATTTTATGCAGTATTGGGCGCGATTCTTACATAATATACTTTTTATATATTTTTTTTTAACTGTAACAAAAATTTCTCCTCGCTAGAAGTACTAAGCATGGCCGTTTGCATTTATATCTGGCAAATGAGGGCGAAAATCCAAATCGCTAGTCCCTACATCCTTTGAACTCGTTAACTCGCTCCTTTAAACATTCCATTCGTTGCAAACGCTAGGCAACGGCGAGAAATTCCAACCTGTGGAATTTTATTTGCTACTATAAGCTACTGTGCTCCAGCTGAGAATATTCATTTGGGCAGTGGTATTTAATTTAGGCACAAAGATAGGTACATAAGTCCAAAGATATAATTTTCAACATCAGTCTACGCGACATTGATCATAAAGCGTTCTTCCACCAGTGTTTGTGTTCGTAATTCTAATTTTTTACAAGAAAATAATTTTCTTTCAAACGTCGTATTAAAAATAATTTATTTGTGATTATGTTCAAACTTACGGGAACGAGACTTAAAATTTTATGTACCTTTTCACGTATGCATACTCTCGTCGTTGGATAGACGATTGTGAGGCGAACTTCTAAGATAACGAAAGATAACTAAAGATAACGAAATAACTCGTTTTCGGGGGTGGCATTGAAACGTCCTCATTTTCAAAAGTCTTCTCTTTTCAACCCAACGGGTTTGAACGTTTTTACATCGCAAAGCTTACACTCTTCTTTTATCTGTCTATTTGGAAATCTTTTTCTTTTTGTATTATTTTTTATGATGTTTTTTATTTATTTATTAGTTATTCTCTTTCTTAAAGATTTTATGTTTTTCATGGATATTAGTGCAATTATGTAATATAATCGTTTATTTTTATCGTATTTTATTTTATTTTGTATTCATGTTACTTTGAATGAACAGTTATAAACGCAATATCGTATAAAAGTAACATACATTCAGCAAAGAAAACTCGCAAAAGTAATGATTTATTTTCTTTAGTTTCTAAGAAGACAAGAGAACATATAACAGTCTTCATTGTTTTACGTTTGTTATATCTTTAAAGTGGACATTTACAGGTATTACAAGTTATTTAAAAGTTTTTAACGCTTAACGATGAACCATTTTTCAAGCCATTATATACTGTTTTTTTATAGACAGATAGAAACGCGACAATAAACTGTCCTATCCCGCGTTTATATTTCACGATACTAGGGTTTATCCGTGATTCGTGATGCATATTATCGCCATAGCTTGTAGCTGGATCATAGGAACAGACAAGCATGGATAAATCAAGATATCTATCTAGCTAATCATGAGTAGTACTTAACTCTAGCAGCGTTCTCTGCTAGCTTGCCACTTTTGCTTAGAAGCAATCCAATCTGTTTCAAACAAAGATGGAACAAAATGAGACAGAGAGAGAGGGGAGTGGGAGGGGGATTAAAAAAGATAGAAAGGGGCCGATCTGATCAACAGACACGAGATTGCCAACACTTCGTTTATGTTGTTCTCTCTCAACGTTTTGTTGGGCAAACTAACACTCTGACCGACTCGAGATTCTAGAGCTATAAGAACGCACGTGTCGAAAAAAGGATCCGGCACGAAGAAAGAATTCGATGGGAAAGAACTCGAGATGGGAATAGAAATGGGCACGTTTGTAACACAGAAGTCTCATTGTGTTCGCAAAACTGCTGAGTAGACGTGAAACGTTAATTGACTCTAGCAGTTCAGACATTCAACCTAGCTAGGCGTTAAAGATAATTATTTAGCAAATCGAAACCGGTCTTTATTCTTGCTATTTCAAAGGCCGATATCACATAATGATAATGTGAAAATTTTTCCTTTTCTGTCGGCTTTATGTGAAATCCAGGACGACAGAGAAAGATTTGCATAGACAATATGGATTAAAAATTTTTAACACGAATTCGAAATCTAACGTTATTAATTTAAGATAAATTTGGGTATGATGGCCATAAAAATTATATAACAAATATATACAGCAATTATAATTTTATTAAATATTATATATTATAGTATTATTATATTTATATTTAATTCAATCTTTACTAGAAAATTTTTATAGAAAAGTTAAAAATTATTGTTAATGAAATTATGAAATTTTATAGCGAAATATTTGTTATATTACTATATTATACTAAATTAAGAATTCAAATTATTCTATTAATTCCACACAATCTGTATTGTGTTTATTAATGCATATGTTTTTGTACACGTTTCTACGTGCAACATCTGCTTGCCCTCCTCGTATGCCCTGTTATACGCTTTGAAAAGGATGTTAATCGTGGTCCGAAACCGGAGCCGCGTGCAATTCAATTGCAGGAGAGGTCATGCGCGACAAACCGTCAACGAACATATCCTTGGAAGTATTAGACAATCTCCTTCTCTGTAAGAGAAATCTGAGGAGTCCGCGTGTTTCTGCACATGCAGGTGCAACAATACACCCGTATATGTGTTCTCAAACAAGATCGTTAATATACGTTTCAACCTTCAACAAATAACATATTCACTCTATGTTATTTTAGGCAATTTAAAATTAAATTGTACGTAATTAAATAATTGACGTCTTATTTTGCAATGAAATTCAAATACAAATAAGTTAATAAATAAAAGACAGAAATAATAAACAAATATAATTTTTCAAATATCGATAGAGAGATACATACTATATTATTTTTGTATTCAATTTAAATTCAATTTAATTTTCAATATAGAAAAACATTGTTTAAAAAATATAATTATTAACTTTGTAATGAAACATTTATTACATTGTACTAAATGAAAAAGTTAAACTATTCTATTCATATTTTTCTAAATTATTTTAAAAGAATAGTAAATAATGTAATTAAATATTATCAACACGTATTCTGCTTGTATTAGTATTTGATAATTAATCAATTTGTATTTGATTTTTTATTAATTATAACAATTTTAGGAAAACTTCACGGTTATAAATCACTTTTAAATCAATATTTTATTTTGAGCAGTTCGCAATTTTCCATTGAAAAAGACAAAAAAAACCGACAAAATCCATTTCGTCAAAACTTCACCAAATTCGATTTTAACGCGTGCTAGTTTTATCGGAGCGTGAAGGGAGAAACGAATTTACTATCGTCGTCTTTGCATATACACCCTCGCTGAGGCTTTCTTGGAAAAGGCCAGCTCATCTCACCAGATTTCCCTGATGTCTTTTCCTCTTCACCGTTTACCATTCCGACTTCGTTCAACGATGATGGAGTCGTTCAAAGGTTTCTACGGTAACTGAAGATTCTTGAATACACTATACAAAATTATGTATAACTGTGAAAAAAACATCAGACAAAATTTTTAAAATTGTGTCATACGTTATCAAAAAGGAATCTGAGAACGTCGACGAGAACATATTCTGAGTTTATCGAGTATATATGTCGAATAATTTTTTTATTTTTTGTAAAAGAATTAATTTTTAAGAAGATATATATTAAAGTAATATAAAATCATATCTCTAACATAAAAAAGAAATGTCTCTTTTCTATGAATAATACTTATACTTTATATATTACGAACATTTAATTAAAATTATGCCAACTAGATTTCTACATTGTTACAGTGCAACCTTTCTCTGAGTTTCTTGATATTTTATGTCCCTCAAAATGAAATGAAGCTAAAAGAAAGCGTTGAACCTCGCGGTAAACCTAACGTTACAAGATAAGCTTCCGCTTACCGACGACGAGGATACATTTTTATGATAAAATCTCGATGTATTGTGTACGCGAGAGCAAGGTACTCGTAGCGGTGGCACCCGCGAGTTTTACGAGTGGTCGGACATTGTCTCGGTGGATTTACACAAAATCGATAAAAATATAGAGCGTCTACGGCCGAGACGAGTCGGCGTAGGCACCGACTTTTGCGGCACGGAGAGAGTACTGCCTTCCTGTTTCCATTATTCCAGTTTCTCGTGTGATGCACGTGCTCCCACGGTTATCCGCTTCGGTTGTGCATATGTGCATATGTGAGCACACACGGTCGCTGTCTGCGGGTACACACCGGCGCAGTTATCAATGTGAGATTATGCATATATGTATATATATAGACCGCGTGTCATGATTATTGCGATAGGATATGCCCGCCGAATGCGAATCCGCAGTCGACTCCTCCCGGAAGGTAGCTGTAACTTCTCGATTAATACGGAACAGCTTGTGCTGATTAAAGCGCTGACGTTTGTTTTCATTTAGCGGGAATATTTCGGCGGAAAATTGCGATTCTAACGACAGACCGGGTGATTAAAGTCGTAATGTGCAGAGTGTACTGAATGAATTATCCATTCCTCAATTCGGATTATCCCATTTTGCATTGTTTTACGTGATAAAGTTCCCTATAGTCTTTTAGAAATGTTACGCACGATACGTTTGCTTTATTTAGTCGAGACACGGATAACCAACATTATGGAGGTGTTTATTGCATGTACGAACGGCAACTTCGGGATAACTCTGTTTTGAATGCTGTCTGCACGCCGCCGTCAAAAGTCGTAACACGACAATTACGATACGTTGCAATTTGCATTTACGGCAGATAATACACGGCAGATATACATATTATGCCCGCCCGATCTCCGCGTTTTGACTGATATTCGTCTGTGTCGCCAAGCCATTTCAATTTCATCGATTCCTGCACATATCTACGCAAGTATGGCAAATCTGCGGATGTATGTACCGATGTAGCTCGGAAAACTCGCGTCGCGCAGCATCTGCCTGATTGGACAAATTGGCTTGCATTATATCTTTCGTGAATTTGCTCTCCCTCCACCCTCTCTCTCTCTCTCTCTCTCTCTCTGTCGCAATTGCACGAAACTTTTTCCTTTTCCCGTTCCTCCTCCCATTCCATTTGTAATGCATTCTCAAGTACACCTCCGCAGATACATTTGCGGGATACCTCAAAACCGACGTGTATTTCCTTAAGTTACAAATTTCACGATAAATTTGAAGCCGAAGCTTCTTTTTATTGAGAAGTTTTTATGGGAGAAGGTTGTACTTGTTCCAAGCTTTCTTCATTTTAAATATAGGTTTATATAATTTAGTCTTAAAATATACATTTTGATAAAGTAACGAAGAAGTAAAATTAGCAAAATTTATGATTTATTTACAGTGACTTACCTCATTCTTCCCCTTCAATTTTAAATGATTTAAACCATCGACTTTTCTCGTGATATATTGCGAGATTCGTCATTCTTCCTCTAGTTCGTTTTCTGGTATTTATTGAAAAGATACGTTCGACGGTTTCGGTACATTTTGTACACGGGACGGAAGCTCGCGCTCATCGATGAGCATCGAGCAATGTCGGCGCGCGGACGAATACGCGGATGGAATTTTGCCTCGATTTCTTAAAAATTATATTCGGCCCAATTTTCTGGAATTGCCGTCTTTCTCCCCCGACAGCGTGCTCGCTCTACTTACGCGGGCCAGATGGTGTATTCTCGTGAGCAAAATGATTCGCGAGCTTTCGGGATTCCAGGCGCCTCCCGCCATCCTTTCGTTCTTTCGTTTTCGTCATCGCCTCTGTCGATTCTATCCGGCCCGGAAATGTGCAGAACGGTGAAACGGTTGTCCTACGTGAACGATTTCCCAAATGCACGTATGGGTTAATTTACGGCATCCTCCGACTGCTCTCCGGAGATTTTCGCCGAGATCTTCCACGTGAATGCAACGGATTACGGAGATACGATTACTGTAAATCGCACAGGATACGATGTAATCTCGCATTCTGTCCCACGCTGATACGATCTGCCATTTTCCGCTATTTTAAAAATTTCCTCGAGTTAGCTTTATTCAACTGCTGCGTGATTTAATTTGTTTTGTTGAATTATTACACACACACACAAACACACAACACACGCGCGCGCGCGTGTGTGTGTTGTGTGTGTGTGTGAGAGAGAGAAATTATATATATGTTTATCGTTTTAAATCGATAATAATAAGAAGACTGAAATTACCACGTTTGCTTTACATAAATACATATTTTTTTATAAATTCTTTATTATATTTATAATATGTATAAATTCAATTCAATTACTGCCTTTTTCCTCTCAGAAATGAATGCAATCACATCGAATATAATTTTATTATAGCAGAACTGACGGTTCTATTTTATAACCGCAATTGCGTCACCGACATTATTTCCTTACTAATACTTTATTACAATTTTTATTTTAACTAAACACGCTCAGCACTCACTAGCATATTTTAGCTTTTCGTGACTTACAATATTGTGCCTAGATTTATATTCGTTACACGGATCTCCTACCGATACGTATCTCGTGTACATTTACTCCTCCTCGGAAAAGATCTCATTTCTGATTAGATCGCTAATCGAACCGGAGTTATTCACCCCCAACGAGTTATTTGTAACGAAAAAGCGACTGGAACCGGACGAAAAAGCGAGAAGTCATTGCGAAACCTCGACCGCAGCGGCAAATCTCATTATAGCTGGCTCCGTTTCAAGTAGTATTTCTAACAAGATACATGACGACTGACGACATGAGAATCTATGAACTCCAAGTACAATGCGTTTATTTTCCTAATTGTTATAAATATTTTTTTAATTAATTCTTATCGTTTTTTGCGCCTCACGCCTAAACGCAGAATACGATTTCCATCAAATTTGGCTGGAAATATCTTGTCCTAACGCACAATCGACTGATCGATCATTCGCGAGAGGACGTGCATTTTCCTAATTGTTATAAATATTTTTATAATTAATTCTTACCGTTTTTTGTGCCTCACGCCTAAACGCAGAATACGATTTCCACCAAATATGGTTGGAAATATCTTGTCGTAACGCACAATCGACTGATCGATCATTCGCGAGAAGACGTTATTGTTCTTTCCCTCGTTTTTCTCTTTGTCCCGGCGTACTTAGAACGGCTTATGAAGATTTTTATTTTGCTAGATATCTCCTTTATGTCATTACAATGAAAAGGATATAATCCTAATTGAGAAGGAGTAAAAGGATGAGGTAGTCGAATTGAGCCCTTCGTAAAAATTTAGATTTTATCGCTCGTACGTAAGCTCACAGCATCGTACGTTGCATAGAAATTTCAGTTTACGTTACTTTTTACGTCGCATTCACCTTTTTTTTCTCCCCGTCAGACGAATAACAACTTTTACTCAATCTGTGCTAATGATAATCGTAAAACGGGATAATCAACCCCCGATGGTGGCTGCGAGCTGTTTACCGCTAATTGCTAATTCACACAGGGTAATGCAACGTATAAACATAATATCATGCGAAATTATTATAAATGAGTTGTATATACGAGACGTCGATATGTGTGCTATCACCCGCTATGACCCGATTTCCGGGCGTTAATATTTTGCGCGCGCGAATACCCGCTCTCTCCCGGAACATAAATACGTAACGCGCTTTCGAGTATACTGGATGTATCTCCGCGCGTTTGCAAACGTTAAATCATGCCCATCAACGCGACACCGCTGCCGGGTATGCGTTCTACAAAAAAAAAACATCTTACTGTCGTTCACCCTCGGCACTCCACAAATAATCAACGAATAAATAATGTAACATATTTTCCGGTGCGCGCGGTATTATTTTCCTCTTTCCTCATCCATTTCATTTCAAATGAAATGGATGTTACCCGTAAAATTAAATGTCCGAGTTTACGGATCTGAGCATAAATATCAAAGCGAGTCAACATAAATATCTCATACCCTTTCTTAAATTCGCATGTTCTCGTAATGGTGAATCGCGTCCCACGTTATTCGCTCCTCTTTCATCTCTCCTCGGGGAGCGGGCGGAATGAGACGAAAATGCGAGAGGATTAAAGACTGGTTATTGCCGAATGTATACGTGTACGGAGCACGATGTATGCACGTTATTGCGCGAATCAACATCGAAACCGGCACGCTCGCTCTTCCTCCGTGATTCCCTCTGTGATTAACGCGAGATCACCTCTAGTCTGTACGTCAGACGGTTTCGTATTCGGCTTAATATCAAATTTGTA
The DNA here is from genome assembly GCF_013373865.1 of Monomorium pharaonis. NCBI lineage: Eukaryota > Metazoa > Arthropoda > Insecta > Hymenoptera > Formicidae > Monomorium > Monomorium pharaonis. The sequence continues at coordinate 11,337,408 of NC_050469.1, read as the reverse complement.
ACGTGTAATCGGTCAAAGCTCTTTTCAAATGCGACGATCGGGGAGATGCGAGCTAGATAAGTCCGGCATAAGCCGCAAAGCCGCGGCGCACCGATGAGGAGACGTCATTATGCAAAATCGGCGGCTGTCGACGACTCTATCGGCGTGTCAAATAGAGAAGTTGTTGGTGCAGCCGGCAACATCGACTGGAGATCTGCCATTCATAAAGCAAGTGCAGAAAAAGAACTTAGTTGCCCCTCAGTAATCCCCCGAAAGATATCGAGCATTAAACATTCGACGCACGTGCAACGTTGCTCGCCGTTCGGACAAACGCCATTACGACAACCCTTGTCCCGAAGCTCGCGGAATTATTCGCGTCGCCATTACCCTCTGTTGCGGCACGTAACTTTTTTATCGATGCCATTATTTTCGGCGAGCGAGATAGAGCGGGATCGCATATATGCGCACGTATCCCTTGTAAATTCAACTCAACAAAGTACGACAAATGTATGAAATATTGACGTCGCGTTGTTCTCGTATGGCATTAGTAGAAATATTACGAAATAACTGCGAGTGAATGGTTAAAGTTTCGATTCGCGCGAAACTGACAGACTGAAATTTTAATACTGCTCGACGTGTACATTTCGCTTTCCCCGCTTTTTACATCGCGGGGGTGACATTACAACGTTATTAGTATTTCAAGGCAAATATGTTGAGGTGACTATATCACTGTGATTACCACTAATGTACACTGACATAAAAGAATGCTTAACTCAAATAAATATTCATTTGAATAGTACCAATAACATATTTTATAGAAAATGAATAATATTTATTTTAAATCAGAAATATTTTCTAAATAGAAAGTATTACTTGTTTTAAATAAGTATTATTGGTCTTCAATAAAATATGTTATTGGTACTATTCGAATGAATATTTATTTGAGTTAAGCATTCTTTTTTGTCAGTGTAGCAACTTATTTTTTTGTTCGTTATTATTTTTAGGATACAAAAATAGATTAGATTATATTTACGCGAATCTCTAACTCCAAAGCTGAACAATACGAAATAATAGTGCTACGCTAAAAATTATTATATGTTTTAGAGCGTCAATAGTAAAATGATACATGTTATACATAACATTTTACATATATAACATATATTTGATACATACATTTCTTCATAAACATATATACATATACGTCTTGGGTATCTTATATTTAATAATAAAAACGTCAAACGGAATAGTGGATTGATTAAACGAACGTGAGCATTTATTGGATATACATCGGACTGTGTGCGATTCAATTAAAAGCTAAAAATTGCCTCAACTTGTTTTCATCGCGCAGGTTGCACAAACATTACTATTTTTGCTTGCTTTATGCCCTCGTACGTACCCCGCGTTTCAACAAGAAAGCTTCAACAATCCGCTCGTCCATTGTCAAGCGAAATGTCATCTAAATTAGAGGGCATCCAATTTTTTTTAAATTTTAATTATTTTTCTATCTCGTCAAGCTTTAGACTGTTATTTTTTAGTACTTATGTTTTTTTTTCATAAAATTAGTTCATATGTGTTAAAAATTAATAAGACAGTCATGTGGTTATTAAAGTAGAGAAATGTTTAAGCATTAAAGCCTTTGTTTTTAAATTTTAGCAAAATTACACGTAATAAGATTATGTGCTATGCTTACGATGAGTAATTTTAATCAGACAGAGAAGAAATGTATGTCATTCTTTAGCTAAAAATACATATAATTGTGTGGAAATTACATAAAATCGTTTATACGTATACAAAACAGTATGAATAAAATTGTCTAATGTTTCACAATTTTTCTATCCACTATGTAAAGTCGATTTGTCAATCTCAAAGTTTTGTGGCCACTTGCATCAGCGCGTTTTGAAACGGTATGTACTATAAATCAATAAATCGATTTTTCAACACGATAAAAACCGTGTAGAGATACTGCAAAACGAAGCTATTGAATCAATCGGTTAACAAAACTAGAAACAAATGATACGGCTGAAGAACGTTTTATATATACTAAACTTTTGTAGGACATATAATATGTGTGAGTTGTTAAAAATATAATATACTCATTATTAGTATCTTGCGGAATACTATAATTATTCTATCGAAAAACGATTTATTGAAATTTAATATTGAATTATTTTCTTATATACTCTATTGTTTATACATGCTTTTAATTATTAATTTTTTAAACAATGTTACAAGTTATTTACATTATTGAATACTATTATACTTAGTATAAAAAGTATATTAATTGATATATAAATAATTAAATTAAAACATCTCTTTTTTGCTTATTTTATATACGCTTTTTTTTTCCTTGAAAGATTTAATTGAGAATTTAATTGCTAATGTATGCACTTAAAAAATTCAGAAGTTATGAACTTACCAACGAGTTCGGACAAAATTTTCACAGAGCAAAAACGAACTCTGAATCTATCCAAAAATTACAATCCATTTATATATTCATATGAACGAAAAATCATATACAATTAATTAACAGGGCCAGCGAATGTTCTAGAAAGAACATCATTTTATCATAACATGCTGCGGGAATAGAAGATAGAAAACTTTCAGCTTTTAAGAGGCTTTATACATGCACCATCTACGGAGATCTTGTGAAAGGTAGATTCTGTGGAATCTTTGAGATCGTTAAGACTTTCGACGAGGCTGTATTACGCCCGGCTGCTCTTACCGAGAACTTTGCGAACGAAGGTAAAAAGGAAAAGTACAGGACAGTTGCTACAGCTGTGAGATTCTCTATAGGGAATTTTTTATGGCCAAGTGATTGCTGCGCGTGGGTTACACTTTTCTTTTAAAGCAATACCTATACTGGACAAAATATTAAGCTTCTTTGGAATCTAATTTGGAAGATAACATTAGTTTGTGTATGTATATGTATGGGGGAGGGGGATTTATGTGTAAGGCAGAGGAATAGAATATTAAAATAATTTTGCTGACAATTTTGTACCGATATGTCGTTTTTCTGTGAAATTGCAATGATAAAAATATTTTATTAATCATTTATGTACAAATATATATTAAGAGACCTTTAAACACACAATGTATACAAAGAAATTGTGATATTGATAATAAATTTATTTTCCCATCTTTAAATATATTTGACTGAAAAAATGCAAAATAACATTAAAAAATTTTCTATAAATTAATTAATATTTATGTTAAAATTACAAAAAGATTTTATCTTCTTTATGCTGCAGAAAGATAATTTTCTAAATCGCTCACACACGTAATCAAATTGATATCGAACTACTATCTATTTTAGAGAATCTCGTTAGGTAGGCCTCACACTTCGCATACTTTTCAATCTTTCGACAATCGATACGCAATTAAAATGTTCGCTAATCTCGTAAATGTATCCGGTAGTAGTATCGACAGATCGTGCAGGAGTAATTATCCGCCGTGTCGAAACAAGCGATCTAAACGAGGATAAAATGTTTCAACATTTTCAGGATCGCATTTTGATGATTAAATTGTATCTAAATTAATAAATCTTAAGCCTTAGATTGCCGACAGAAAACCTTACAAGACAATTTAAATTTTTGTTTTAATTTGCGAATATTTTTTAATTTCTTGAGAGAGAGGAGGGGAAAGATAAGATAAAAACATAAAAATAGAATAGAATTTACATATCAAAAAATTTACTTGATTACATTCCGTTACATTACATTAATAGCTTCAGAAATTATTAGCTTCAGGATGGAAAAGCCGTAATTCAGTCTCGCTTACGATTTGTATCACAAATGCGGTGATTCGTCTTAGCCGTCAAATTTATTCGAGGGGAGAATTATCCATAATGACGCTTACAGGTGGGCCATCTTATATATGATGCATCCGACAAATAGTATAACACGTATGTCTACATCGCTCGACGCGTGTACATGTGCATTCGCCGGATCCCGAAGGAGGCGTTAACGCAATCTACACAGTCCCGATCCTTCGTAAACGCGTGATGCCGTCGAGGTGCACGATATCCTCGAATGCAATTTCAACTATTAGTATAACTTAATACCGCTGCGATAGAGTGTGCGAAATAATGCAGCGAGATGGTAATGCGAGTGTAACGTGTATATTGTATTGTCACGACTTGATGTACCGAAGTGATACAAAAGTACATTGTACGAAGAGGGAGAACTTGCGTAGTGAAAGCCGAGAATATTTTATGAGTTAAGATTCCGAAGACGCATAAAGTATTCCTTATCTTCCCCCAAGTAGGCTTGAGCGGAATATTAATTTTAGACTTAGCTGTAAAGAGACATTAAATGTTAAATGTTAAACGTGAAAAAAGTTTCATCCGATCAGAGGGAAAATTTTCTTATAAAAAATAAGAAAAAATAGGCTCTAAATTAGTCAAAGACCGTGGATGAAAGAAAGAGTGTCTGTAGCACCGTGTATATCTTCAATAAATCACCTCTTAGTCTCAATTTCCCGTCATTGAACGTCCCCGTAGCCTTTCGCCCGGCCCAATTAGATTGAGATCACTTCGTCAAAGAATCGCAAGACTTTCCCTGGTGCTATACCGTGCGCGGCCCGGATCAAGATCGTCGGCCGGTGAACCCGTTCGTGCGAATATCTCACTATTCGCGAAGTCCGTTACATGGACGGTTAACCAGGTCGATGGTCGAGTCAATTGCGTGTAATCGGCCTGCGCAAGGCACCAAATCATCGCCGGGGTTTCGCCAGGAGGGCCACGAGGAGGAAAAAGGAAGGAAAAAGAAATCAGACTGAGGTAGATGGGACGAAAAGGGGGAGGGGGAGGAAAAGGCGGCGAGTTCTAATAACGCGAGACGAGGTCGAGTAGGTGAATAGACTGAGGATACACCGGAGAGGCGTGGGTCGTTGTCGCTATCGTGCGCTCGAATCGGAAACCAATTTGAAAGCAATACCGCGCTCATCGTCGCGGCTTATCTGATGGAGGGAGCTCGAACAAAACGCTCCGGCCCCGATGATTCCAACCGGGCCTACCTGACGACTTGAGCGACTTTAACGCCTCTCGGTATTTAAATCGGTTTCTCCTCTCCGACGAGCCGTTCCGTGATTCCCATTGGCTCACCGTCGATTCGCTCGTTAAGATCTCGTCGCGCCGCTGATACCAAACATTTCGTGGCGATGAAACCTTCATCTGTTACACTCCCTTGATCGGGAACTTGTTATTCGTGAGATATTCGATAAATTATCTTTCTCGGGGTGAGATTATTTTCTCCAAATAATCGAAAATGTCGACGGTAAATTTGATCTGAGCTTCCGGCTTGCAATTTTGCTTGGTGGTTAAGAACGCTTCGGTGGGTATATCGAGGCCCCACGAATTCCCCGGGATGAAAAGTGACAAACGAGTGGGTTATAAATTCCGAGAGGTCCTCTTTTACTCGCTATACAGGTTTATACTCGAGGAGTTCTCTTCCACGTACCACACCCTCGACTCTCCTGCCTCCCAAGAAGTTGTAGACGATAGACGCAATGTCGGGCCCACGCCCGATCGTACAAGCCGACTTCACACCGAGACAGCCGTCGATAAATCCGTGAAAACAAGGGAGGAGGGTTTCACCCCGGCGTGGCAAAGTTGAGAAAGGGAAAGAGAGAGGAGCGATCAGTCCCTTTAGAATATGTCTAATTGGATAGTGAGACTCTTTTTTATCGGGAAACATTTCCCCCGGGAAAAGCATGTTACCGTTAAATTTACGAGTAGCCACTGACTGCCTTTTAGATATTAAAAATTTATGATTCCTAAATATATCCCGAGCCTTTCGCTCTACGCGGCCGCTAGCCCGCAACACTCGCTCTATTATATCCTATTATTAGTGAATCGATCCCATCGGGGGATTTCTAAGCGTCCACGTGTATATCCCTTACAGACGCTTTCCCCTATCCCCCTGCGGACTTTTACTTTTTTTTTCTCTTCGAACTCCGAGGTAATTCAATTTGCGGGGATCCGCCGTGATTAAACGGAACGCTTCCCTTTCATATATCCACGGTCAATTGCGAACACGCGCGTAGACCAGTAGGGATGATCGAAGACCGAGGAAATATCCCTTGTAAAATGCAATCTCTACTCAGTCTCTGGTAACGTAAATAAGACAACTGTAAAAATGTGTCAGCCGACGCTAGTTGATATGTAATAAGTCACTCTTATATAATTAAGGAGTTTTTAATATTTTCAGGAATCCCTATAAGAGAGAGCTTCGTGTCACGGCATCTCGGTATGCTGACGAATCTGAATGCAATTTTTCATTTTTACTTTTGATCACGAAGGGCATATTTGCGAGAATGAAGAAAAAAAAGTTTCTCGATCGTCCCTAGCACCGACATGTTTGCACGGAAATAGCCGACTGACAGGTTGAAGGTTTGAAAAATGCGAGCGGAGGAGCAAATCGACCAGCGAGGAGCGACGAAGACACGGTGTTAGCCAGACGGTGAAATAATTTACCGTGGAAACCGCGTTTTCCTCTTTTTTTTATTTTACACACCGCGCAAAAAAGAAACGTCGTTGAAGGGAGAGATGAAAACAATTTGCACAGGTTAAAAAGAACAGAGGAGGTGAGTGAAATGTTTCAAAAATTCTAAAATTGTTGATGTTTCCGTTGGATATCATTGGATCTGGAACAAATCGACTAAGTTGAAAAGATAGAATCTAAATCCAACGAAGATGTTTCTCAACCTCTTTTTCTGTAGATCGCTCCTCGGATCCATTCAGGATTATCCGTTGTTTTTATTTGGAATTAGGTTTGAAACTTGTATGAACTCTCATCATTAATTACGGTTCTATTAATGGCTTTGGATTTAATCAGAAAGAAATTGGTCATCAAATTATTTAATCACGCCTAAATAATAAATTAATTTAAAATTTTTTCAATCCTTTCAATTATAAATAACAATAAAAAGTAGGCACATATATGTGATAAATAAAAAAGTAATATCATTCTTATGCCATTTTATTTCTCGGATAACGAAGAATTTATTTACATCAAAGCATGCTTGCTATATTGCTGATAAAACGCGTCCGTGTCCAATTCCATGATATATGATTGTCAAAGGCTTTTTCGTCCTGATTTTTCATTATCGCGCTTTGATATTGGACACTTTTTTCCGGTATTTTTCAAGAAAATTTAGTTTCCAAATTTTATTTCGATACCCTCTGCGCGAACTAATATTACTCGTTCAACTCTCGCTACACTTGCCGCGCATAACATGCACTCTTCTTTTGATGCCTGGCAAACGAGGATTTGCCAAACGCATCGCCGTCATATGAGCGCGATACGAGCGTCACTGAACGTTAACTTCAATATCGGAGTTGTCAGACGTTTTCTCTTCTTTTTATACTACGAAGGCACATCGTTACTAGTCATGTGTCCGCCCCTACCTTCCAAGATTTTCGAACATACCCGTGGTGGTTTCGCGAAGATGCGTGCAACGGCAACTATTCGCCGTGCGCGAAATAAATTTTACATCAGCATGATTCCGAGAGCATTGATCCAACATTAAACATATCGAACACGGATGCTTCCAGTGGATCCAGACACTGGAATTGTGCGAAGTTTGACAGTTGAACTGACAGCGAGACTCTACGATGCATTATTCACGTCGATCTGGGTTGCCTGACTGGAAAATTTCCGGATAGTCTGATTGGAATAGAGTTTGAGGAGGCAAGCGATGGTAAGCCGCGGCGTTGAACGACGACATTAACTATTCTAACTGATTGTATGTGATTACACACTCGTAATGGCGGTAATGAATCTCACACTTTCCAGCTTTAAATAAAGAAAATTAAGTGAGAAAAAGGCCTATACATATCTCACGGAAAGTAATAAGTACGAAAATTAAAATTTATATTTGTAAAATTTTAAATGTGAAAAGAGATTTGTTAACAAAACGGAAATTAATTGTAGTGCTTCCGTTAGAGTTTGAAAACGAACTTCAAACCCCCGTTAAATACAGAACGTCCTTTGCAGGACGAATTGCGAATCGTATTCGCTAGAGAGGTTCAATTTCGTTTAATGAGTGGGTGGTGTTCAGATTTGCGAGAAAGTTTCGCGTACCGGTCATAGACGAGAGAAAAACAGGGAGGTCCATAGAGATTTTATCGTCTAACCGTTGGGCGGTTACAGCACACGAACACATCGAGGTAGTTCACCGTATATTAAATTAGGAGATTCGATGTATCTGAGTTTTGATTTAACAAATTATCCGGAATAAAGAGTGACACTTTATTACTCTTCGTCTTTAAAAATACTAGTATTTCTCTCAATTTCTCTCCTAACTGATTACATTTACTCGGGTTAAAATTAAAAATTACCGCAGTCGTACTTAGTTTATAGTTTCGCGTTCGAGAAATTAATTTATCAGATGTCAAGAAGATGTTTTTATGACAAACAGTTATACATTTAACGATACAAGAAGCAATGTTTTTTATGATATATTATTTTGATCTAAAAGACAATATATTTCTAAATTTTTTTTCTTCGATATTTCATGTGCATTGTCTCTCTTAAATTGTGTGAATTGTGTGTCGTGGATTTCTTAAGCATATCGATAAAACTGCCAAAAAATAAAAGCTGCTGTCAATAAAATTACTAAATACTGCGCAAAACTGTGCAGTCAGAGAAAAATATCTTCATAAATAATTCAGTAAAATGTCTCACATAAATGTTCTCATGAGTTGTGAAAACGAATAATTTGACATATATCGAATAAAGAACATATATAGCGCTTTAGAAGTACTTCATTTATACAGTCACGCTTTGAATTCAGTGAAATAAAACTACAAATATTTTCATGCGATATTCATGTATAAATGCATTTCGCTTTACTTTTTAATGATTTTCAAGCTCAATATTGCACGATTTGTTGAAGTTTCTCCGAACTCAATTTAGCGAAACAGAGAAAAAATTCCGTGTTATTGTCGTTATTCCCTCGTAATAAAATCTTGTCCTCTCTTCGATTAAACGTTTGTGCTACGTTTGATCCGTCCCGAACGATTTTCCGATTATATAGCGCCTAAACAGACTGTCGTGCCCGCAGGCCATCGAGGGCTTGACTCATGGCTTCGCCGGACTATCAGAAACGAAGTATGATTTATGGATTGCTCGTAGTCGTCGCCATAAAATCGAACTTCGTCCCAGAGCGCAGTTTGCACGTAATACCATGATTTCGATTGTGATCGTTGGTCTTACTTTATCTCTCCTTCGCTTTAGCTTGATAAACAATAGTGCGAAACTTTTAGACAAATCTAGATTTATTTATCAATAGAATCTAAAAAAAAACAGCTGCTAGTTTAACAAATTTAGATATCTCTACTTTATAACTGACAAAATTGCGATGTAGATTGATGAAAGGCGATTTATTTTTGGGATCGTATATTTCGAAATTTAGCGCAAGTAAAATGTAGTTTTCCGGTATAATTTAAGAATATATCTAGCAGAAGGTACATACAAATGAGTTTGAATAAGACATTCTTTATACATGAGGTAATAATTTACATCAGATAGTAAAAATCAAAAGCTTGTAATACACGAAAGAAAACGATCATAATACCTTATCGTATCCACTTTATCTGAAACATCGGAAAACGTTACGTATATATATTATGCATGTATAGAAAGCGACTGCATCTTCCATCCAGGATGCTTTGATCGACCCGTAACCACTACTTTTGTCGAAACTCCTGAATAATATACTGTGTTAGGGTCCCGAAGTGCTTCTTGAAACTAGCCGATATCGGCGTGCTCGCTTTTAAAGAACAATCCTCTTTCGCAAAAAGTTGTTCCGAAAATCTTTATGACGCGTCATAACGATTTCCAAGATTATTGGACGACACTGGACTTCCGTTGCCTTAAAAACTTTATTTATTAACTCGTCATATCACTCGAATTACTTGAGCGAATTATTATCGACAGATTATTGCAATAATTTTTGCTGTTTATAAATTTTATTAACTTAAATTTTATTTTATTATATAAATAATTGTATTATTAATTAATGTATTGTAATTAATTAATCTAGTAGTATGTGTAAGTATTACATAAGCAAATAATATTTTTTATAATATTATAAAAACAAATTGCAAAAAAAAACAAAATTATAATATAAAAATCTAATTATTTTAGATTAGAAAGATGTCGTAAAACTAAAATATAAATTAGAATAATATGGTCCCATAATCTTTTTACTAGGCGAAAAAAGTTCATTTTTAATTACAAATAAAACATAGAATCTATCTAAATCATTAAATAATAAAAAGGTATAACAATTTCATATACGAAAATTAATTTTCAATAATGTGATATAGTAAATGTCTCTTATTATTTATTAACTGTATCTTACAATTCTCGAGACAATGCGTTTTCAGTGAGGACTGGCATATATACGTTTTGAATACATATGTGCGATACATTAAATCAATAGTCTCACAAGTATAAATATCTTAAGTAAGACCAAGGAAATATATCAAGAAGAGATATGAAGGGATCGTTTTTCACGACGTTCTATCTGCTTCTTTCGATTCTCGAAACGATATGAGAATTTTCTAACATGTGGCTTTATAATGATTGCATTATATATTAAGATACATTGTGAACAAATGCATTGTACTCGTATGCTATCGTCGGCCGCAGGAGATTAAGGTGCTGCCTGTTATGATCCATTTCTCATATCCGCTGTTTTCCGACATTGAACAAGTTCTCTACGTGATTACATATGCTAACATATTTCTTCTTATTATGCAAGTCGCCACGATAAATATGACATACACTGTAACTATAAACTAATGTTGTTTGCTGCAAATTCGTTTTACTGCCGCGTTTAACTTTTACATTTTCCGAGATCTCTCTAAAGAATTTGAAAAAAGTAATTATTTTTTTAAATATTATATATACATATACATATAGAACGTATATAAATGAGTATAAATGTGTATGGTATAATATCTATAATACTTGCATAATGATCAAATTTAATAGTTTTTGTCAAAGCTATTTAAACAAAATTAGTTAATTGAGACAGTGCATAGTTTAATCATACGATAAATGCTTCATTATTATAATTGAACCGATTTTTAATAACATATGACTTTTGCAGCTGAATTTGAAATAACAGAATTGTACAGAGAGAAAAAAATTTATAATATTTTTGCAAACAGTAAAAAGTATAACCATTATTTTTAACAAAAAAGTTTTTATTTCTAACAACAAAAATCGCATTTACAAGATTTTATAAAAGAAATTTTAAATTTAAATTTAAATAATAAAACTGTAATAAAAAAGTTAAATAATTTATAAAAATTTTTAAAACATGAAAATACCTTTTAGACGATGTAGCTTTTTGCTTTTAAATAAGAATTTTAATTTAAAAAGTTTTATATATTTTGAATATCTGAATTCGTACATGTACGCTGCAGGCGTTACGTTCCCTCATAAATAAATGCACTGTACTCAGATTAGGTAGGCGGAGGTTCTAATCTGAAAACACGACGGTCCTTTTAATGCAGCTTCTCGATACGTCGCCACGTGCCTTTGAAACACCTTTGTATAGTTGTGCTCGGATGCGATTTCAGTCGAAAATTAATTTTATTCACACCGTGACGTAAAGTACAATTCCGTGTTCTCCTCCTGTAAGTAAGAAGCATATTCCTCTTCTTTTCATGCAGTGATGCCAAAAGGTCACGGACGAGAATAGAAATTCCTTGATAACCGGTACACAAGGCGTGAATCCATTTCTCTTGGTGATCTTAAGAGCTCGTTTGCGAGGAGAAATATACCACAAAAGAACCTGAAACGTATACTTTCCGATTAAAAAACTTTATACGCGCAATCGGAATTCATAATCAGAACGCGTAATGAGAATACGTAATCAAAACGCGTAATCAGCACAGAATAGATATTTCGTCATTAATCAGGATTAAAAATCGTCGTACTGAATGATCAGCTTTAATTGCGATGCGATGTCAAAATGTATCTTCTGATACTATGCAATTCAGCACTAATTGCCGTATCATAAATCGTATGCGCATGTAAATTACAATGCATCGTTAAGCTAAACATTTCGTATAACAGTTTACGAAAATTGTGTACATTACTGACGCATAAGAAGCATCTGAGGAATAATCGTATATAAAACAAATCAATTTTTTAATTGAAATAAAATTGAACTTAATTGTAATAAATTAAGTATATATTCTGAGAAACGTTTTTTTTTTAATATTCTATATTGATAAAATTGGATCAATATAATTTTCAGATTAATAAAAAATTACAATCGATGTCATAATAATTTTATATTTTGAACGCGTTTTATACATTCATTAATTAAGTCGTAATTTATAAATCGATATATAAAATGTATGATCGTAAGATCATATGGTAGAAACTATGTCTAATCCTGGCGACACGCTTCGGTTAATTTGTTCCACCGAAGAGAAAATGAACGAGGACCAAGAAGAAATTTGTATTCTCGATATAACCGTCGCTTTAGTTGCATTATCGAGGGCGACGCGTGCACGCTAGTTTACAGTCTCGATCCTGAAGGGGGTAACCCACGTCGAACTTCCGTCGAGCGTAAGCGGGGCCAAGTTAATTACTGGAATTAATGTGGTCCGACGGCGTTAATCCGCGCGCAGCACGCGAGCCAATCAAGAGGTCAGATAAGAATTAAATGGCATCGGACCGACGCCTCGTTAGCCGTCCCGTGTCGGACATAAATTTTACGCTAAGCCCGGTTCACCGTTCGACCGCGTTCACGCCGACAGAAGAGAATCTCATGTTCACGATCGCTCCACTACAAATTGGCTACGCGCCCTTGTGCACGTACTACTTTGCGCTGTTACATGTGCAGCTAGCGCACGTTACGAGATGGTTCGAATTTCACGTTCACCTTTTCAGTTTTTAAAAAACGTTTAAAAAAACTGAATGGACCAAATTGTAACGATACAATACAGGTGACGCTTCTTTAATTCGTTTTTGTGACAAGCGTTTTCACTGATCTATAAAATCGAGAGAGATTCAATTTAATATTATGTGCACATGCCTGCATGCGTGTTATTTATTTTTATAGCTTTTTAATTTTATACTTAAAGTATAATGTAATTTGACGTGTTTACAAAAATAGAATTTAAAAACATATTTTATACATATAATTATATAGTATTAATAAATTTGGTACTTCGAATTAGAAAAACGTTTCATAATTTTCGATATTCTGAATAAATTTAAATATATTGAATAAATACGACCTATATATCGTTAAATGTAAATTATGTCAGCGATAGACATATCAATTACCGAATTCGATCGTTGTGATTAATCGGTTCGACCGCCTTACGCCTGATCACTATAATTTTCTCGCTGTCGAGGTCATAAGAGGAACGATGATTGCGGAGAAGCAATATAGGTGGTCGGCTGAGGATCGATAATTATGATTTTCCTAAGTGATAGTTAATCACATCTTTGTTTTAAAATATACTTTGATCACGTAACGGTTACGAGCGAAAGTGATAATTACTAAAGATTTAATAGGCGATAATCTTTAATAATACTACACGTATTTACGGATTTTACTTCTTTTACTGTTATTTAAAATAAATCCGAGCTGAAAAGTTCTTTGTAGAAAAATTTTACAATCAACTGTGTCAAGTTATATCTGGATATTGAAATAACGAGATTTTTTTTAAAGTAGAAACGAATTTTATAAAAAAAATGACAAAAAAGTGTGCGTGTGTGTATGTGTGTGTGTGTGTGTGTGTAGATGAATAAAAAAAAAGATTGATTCCACATATTTTCTTTCCATATATATTACTAATATTATCTCTCTTATTATAATTTTATATAAATATATTTATATAAATATTAATTTTATATAAATATTAATATTATTAAAATAATTTATTAATATTATCTAATAAATATAACTTTTCTAATTATAAGAGCATACGAAATCATAATGAACAGGCTTAATCTGACAATATTAATACAATGTTATTACAATAATAATTTGACTTATAGCTCTCGGTTCGTCTGTTTTCATCATTTTAATTAGGAGCCGTTTAATAATGGCCAGATAAGCAGCGTGTGTTAAGTTAGCCGCCACACTTTAAAATTCGATAGTTCTGATATGAGTTTGTTTCATTTTAAAGAGATAAAGAGTTCTCTGTAGTTTAGAAAAAGAGTTCTGTTGATTAACGATTTGAAGTTCCGAATAGTTCTGATTGCATTTCTGGATAGTTCTCGACGAGTTTTAGCGAAAAATCTTACTAAAATGAAAGCGATCAGATCAATGGTTTGCAAAGTACTGTCACATATTAGAACGGTGATTGCAAAATTTTTGAAGTCCCATGGTCGAAAAATTTTTGGGAGTTCAGAATAGTTCTGATTAAATTTTTGGGTAGTTTTTGACGAGTTTTGGCGAAAAGTCTTACAAGTTAAAGCGATTGGATGACATGATAAGCATTATACATGTCATTTTTAACTGATTTTAAAATTTCATTTATAGTCTATATAATTCTTTAATTTTTTAATCTAAATTTTTTTTATTCGTCGAGAACTCTTTAAAATAAATAAAATAACAATAAAAACATCTCGGAACTATTATATCTTAAAATCGAATTTTTAACAATTTTTAATTTTTTTTAACTTAATCAAAATTTTTTGGGGGGACTCCAGATAATTGCAAAATGAAACTATTGAGCCATTCAGAGCTATTCAATCTGAAATTTCCATAAAAAGTTAGCACCCCATTTTTTAAATTTTAATTTCCGACCGTTAATCAACTTTTTTCTAAACTACAGAGAATTCTTTATTTCTTTAAAATGAAACGGAAATTTATATCCGTAGAATTACCGAATTTTAATGTGTGGGGACTAACTTGACACACGTAGAAAAGCATACATTTTTTATTACAAAGGGCTATAAAGGATTACGTGCACTTCTCTTAATTCCGAATCTGTACGAGTTCATTTTCTAGGGACCCGGCACGCCGACCGTTTACCTTTAATTATAGGGCGGCTCGAGACTCTAAATTTATCGCTAATAACATTGCAGCGGACGTTAAGCTCCATCGTCGACGGATCTTTACGGGTATGCGCCGTGCGTATGTCACCCGTCGACGTTAAATAAATGCACGGCGCGGCGAATATATTCGTTCGCGGGAGCGTGTGCGAGCAGTCAAATATACACATCGGTTGATTACGCAGACGATCTTTACCCTTTCGTACGTAGAGACTTTAATGAAGCAAGCCGGGGAGAGAAAGTCGGCTTTAACCATAAAATATATCAACGCGGCGCTCTCCCCGTGCTGGAATCTCTTTGTGTGAGTCACGAAGGAACCGAGTATCCTAAATATCTGAGTGCGGCATGACGTTCTTGACATTCAATGCATTTCAAACAAGAGAAAAGAAGAAGACTAGTAGATGAATGTGGCTTATAAATATCCCCGTAGATACAATCAAAGAGATTGTTGGTCGTTACAAATCTCAATATTGGCTTAGAAAAATAGAAAACCAAAATTTTCGAGATTAATATTTTTTTTTTTTTTTGCATTTACGAATAATCCCGGTCTTTCAATCGACCCTGTTCAATCGATTTATTAAAGTACGTTTCATATCTGCCTTCGAGCGCGATTATCAAGACCCGACGAGATTGAATCGTTATGCGAGCCCTCTCATGACTAATGTCGCTTCCGCGGCGGACAGCCGATTGTTTCAACAAAAATGTATTATGCACCGGCGGTGGCGGAGAGAGACCCCACCGTCGTAAAATATGAATCCCTCCGGTTGGGAAATTTCGCCGGAACGAGCGCTACGTGCGGCCGGGAAAAGGGCGGTCGTTGAGACGCGCGCGCTCGCGCGCGAGTGCACGATGGCTTGTTATAAAAGTTCCTCCCTGTACCGTAATACCAGAAAGTGGATATCCGTTTTCGGACGGAACTCCGGCCGCAATTAAATTGCTTCTTCTTGCGCGCGCTCCTTTGTCTCGGCGACGACCGACCGACTGACCGACCAGATTTACTTTGCCGTAGCTCGTCGACGCGGCGAATCGAAACTCTCGGAAACAGACGCAGCGTCTTCCGACGACGGAGTCTTCTCGTCGTCGTGCGAGAGTGCAATCGCGCGTTTCTGCCGTCGCAGCTTCCGCACGAATGCGATAGTGCGGTCCAAACGACGTCCGAAAACTTCGGCGACCAATATCCATTTGGTATTCACCGTTTGATATTACCGGGCTGTACGTCGCGCTTTATACACGACTCTTGCTTCTCTTATTTTGCACTGAGAAAAGTGTACGCCATTTCCTTATTTTAGTTTGCAATCGATACTGCTTTTCAACGATTACTTTCCAAAAGTCACTCAATCGCCGATCCAATTACACGGCGATCCAGTAAATGAAACGAGATAATGTGCGCACGGCGATTTGCAGTACAATAGCGAGTTCGTAGTTGAGCTCGCGCGTACTTCATCTTTTTGACGTTACAACACGTGTCGTTCTCCAACACGTGTTGTTAACCCGACTTCCTGATCTCGTGTATTATTCGGGACCACGATGACATCTGAAACCGCGGAACTTCTCATCCCTTCGGCAATCCTCGACATTAATTTTCCACGGGGCGACAAGACACTCCATTGTTATCTATTACAAGAGCCAAAGCGCTATATCTTATCGGGCGGGACAAACGCCACGTTTCGCGCCACCGTCGCACGTTGAACGTGAGATAATAAAATATGAGAAATAAGTACATATTTATCTTTAGCTGCTAATAAATTTAAATTTTAATTGGTTCTTGACGATTCTGTTGCAGACATGCCTGCTGGGCGTCGTCGTGAGCGACAACAGCACGATCGGCGGCGGCGGCGATCATTCGATCACCGAGGACACTTCCGAGATCAGCAATACCGGCAACAATCTCGCGGTCGATGCCATAGATCAGGTAAAACGATCTCTCCTCACCTTCACTCTTTACCGATCGCAATCGCCTTTACTCCGCATGCGGTGACGTATATATGCGGTCGAATTTTGGAAATCGGTTCGGAAGGTAATCCCTCGTCTCCTATTGGATCGGAAACTTGAAGAATTGCGGCCATAGTTCACACAGGAGGACGGTGAAAAGAGTAAAATGGCTCGCCGGGCGCTCGATCTCGCGATTCGAATAGCGTGTTCTTACCGGAGTGTACAAGTGCCAACCGCACGTAGGACAGGCGGACGCGGAATTCACGTAGGAATGAGGGACAGAAAGAGAATGGAGAAAGAGAGCCGCGCGAGGCGGAAAATGTCACCGAAAGCCCCGGGAAGAATAAACATCTTTATTCACGTCGGTCGCGGACGGAAATGGGTCGCAGAAATCGGACAACTGTGTTGTCGCGCGCGTTCGCAAAGCATGCTTTTACTTCGCCTCTAGGTAACTCGCCGGAGAGTTTTATGCGGTGCCTCTACCAGTTCCGGTGAAGGATGTTTTAAGTATTTACTGTCCTCCGGACGTCACCGGATTCCCCTTCCTATCGGATGCCCTCGCGACATATTTTTCTCGGGCTGCATTTAAATACCGATTGAAACGCGGAGGGGGGATGATGCGCTTGCCATCCTCCTGTTGTTTCCGTCGTAAGTTATTGCTTATTACGCATGACGTGGCATCCGGGTCGCGTGTGAATACTATGGCGAAAGACATCCCAGTGAAATTTATGACCACAACTCGTGAGACTACAATCAAATGTTCTCTCATGTTCTTCTTCGGAAATTTAACGCTCTATATAGCATCGAAAATTCTTTCCGCTGAATTTATTCCTTTTCGTAGGAGTGACAAATACTCGGGGTCAGTGAATGATGTCCAAGGATCAGCATCCACGACTGAACATTTAGCATAAAAGATTTGTTGACTTAAAATTTATCCTCCACTCAAATTGAAAAGATATCGAAATATGAATTGTTGATAACTTAATTATATTTTAAATTTTACCTCTAAATTCTTAGATCGCCGAATAATTTTCTATATCGGGTAAGCTTTTTACGATAGAGAAAATGTGAGTTTTTTTACATTTTTCACTGCGTCTAAAGACGTCTAAAGGCGAATAAGTTACATTTCTCTGAAATTAGAAGAAAGATTTATATACCGGAGGAATAACAAGGTTAAAACATTATCTTGACAGAAAAATTATAAAATTTTTGTAGCATTCTCATTCGGGAACTTCGTGCACCAGCAGTTTCACTGTTTTATTATTAAGAGAAGCAATGAAATTACCCCAGAACAGTTTTCTTACTGTATTTAATCCCCGCTAAGTCTTTATTATTGTTTCATTTATTAGGACGTATCCGTTTCAGAAGTGTGTACGGAAAGTGAAAATAATGAAAGTCGTTCATTTAATAATTAAAGTCGAAAAATTGATTTCGGCGCCCAGTTTTGCTACGTCCCTCGATATCGGAAATGAATTAATATGAGTCATTTTTTTTTTTTTCTTTACTCTGACCTGTTCAATTAGCTCACGATCGCACGTGTCTCCTACGACGGATCATGAATTTTCCAGTAATAATTAAATAGGGTTTCTTCCGGCTGGACAGTACTTTTCCGACGTATTCATGCGCGACTTAGTACATCACAGTCGTTCAATTTCCGCACGTGAAATCGTCGGCGCGCTTTCAGGTCTGCGCTTTTACAGACATCTTCACCGCTGCCGACGAGACTGTAGGTTATTGAAATAATATTAGCTGACCACATATTAGCTGACCGTCTCGACTCTGATAAAACACTTGTCGAATAGATAAATGTCGAACAGATGGAAAATATTTTAAACCGCTAATTATTTACAAAAAAAAAGAGTGAAAGGAAAATTTACATATGTACTCTTTAAATGACAGTCAGTGTATTATCACTGATTTGTAGGGATAGATTTAATTATAACGGTGATAATGAGTATTCACTCTTTTAGCGATTTTACCTTTAACATTAGTGTATTGTCACTGAAAGATCAGTATTTAATTTATTTCACTGATTGATAAGTTATAAGTCTATTACTGAAAATCAGTGTATTTTCATAGACTTTATTGATTTTTCACTGATTGTACTTCGGAAAGTATTTAAATACATCTGCCACAATTATATATATCATCTCTCAATTTTAAAATCTAATCTGATTTAATCTGGTCTAAAATCTGAAGTTTGAGACAAAATTAAATCTAAACTATTGATTAGAGCGAAACGAGCGATGGCTTTCGCAGCTACACATACTATATATATTGACTGTAAATGCGCTCGGTGTTCACCGGGCGAATCCCGGTCGAAACTTCTGGCGCGCTGTCGCGGCCTCGCTCTTCTCCCACCGGAAAGAAATAAGATTTTACCTTTCTTAAGTAGCCCGAGAGAGTGGAGGAGAAGAACATTATTGGCGCACTTCTCGACCGCGGTAACGCGCGGTAAGAACAACGCAGCACATCGGGCTCCTAACACATAGAGAGCTCCTTGGCCGCTAGAGTATCCCAACTCCATTCGGTGGATACGCTCAGGCGACGTTAGAGCCGTACTTGCATGGATGCACTCGCGCAGTTTTCCGACATTAAATCACTTCTACACGCGATTATACGCGCGCGCGCGTTCACGTTGTATACAAGCGCGGCGCGAGTTTAGCGGAACTGTAAAGTACATGTAAATTGCCTGACGCACTTCGTAAATTCCGCTGTCTTGCGGAGTAATCGCAATCTTCCCGGAAAGCCGGGGAGGATAACGCGAAACAGGAAAGTATCTCACTGAATCTCGTCGCGGGCCTCGAGGTAAAAGAGAAATATCTTTCACATCCCTCCCGCCCTTCCTCGCAATGCCACGCGTTACACGCCGTTGTGGAACTTATAGCATATAGTACGAACTGTTACTTCAAAGTTCGAAGCGATTTTCGAGCGAGCTGTTACGCTACGTTTGTAATGATTCTTCGAGGCTTTCCCGCGCGAGAAGAGGTGCTCGAACGATTGCGTTCGAGTAACTTTATATCACCAACAGTTGTTACGGAGAAAAATTTTCTTTTGTGATCACACTGATAGTATTGCGATACTTTTGGCACGATATTAAAACTTTCAAAAAACTCTTCGATATGAAATCTAACCTCATCACCGGAAAAATTAAATTAATATAGAAAAAATTAAATTAATATAGAAATTCATCATAAATAAATGTCAAAGTTTCTCCAGATAGGAATGATTGAATGAAAAATTTAAAAAAAAGCAATGAATATATATTATATAGCCAGATACACACGCACACATTTTTTGTCAAATATATACATAAATATCTAGTTAAATGCATAAATAGTTGAATTTAAAAAATTTAATCAAGTTAAAAAATTTAGTTAAATTAACATTTTTTGTCCTCGAGGATTGTTTTTGTGATTTTACTTTCCCAAATAATTCCACTCTTCTCTGATCATATCTGCCGCTTTTTCGGCAATCATATATGTAGGTATATTTAGGTGTCCCGATATAATTTCGGGCATAATGGACGCATCTGCCACACGTAATCCTTGAATACCAATTACCTACAAAATGTTATATATAAACTCAATAATAATATGATACTGTTTATTGTATTATGAATATATAAATGCTATAGTGAGTTTTCAAGGAAATACCTTTAATTTAGGGTCGACGACAGCAGTTGGATCTCCAATGGGTGCCATTTTACAAGTGCCGCACGGATGGTAGAGGGTGGAAGATAGCATCCTTATTTGACATTCCCAATAAGCATCAGAATCATATCTGTTGTTGTTGCATTCCGTATAAGTAATATTTACCAACTGAGAATCAAATTCCCGCATTGCTTTCGTGCGACCAATGCGTATCGCAGTTCTAATACCGGCGATCATCGTTTTAATATCGTCTGGATCGTCGAAATAATTCGGCACAATTTCTGGTTTGACATTAACATCATTATCCAACAGCGTTATCTTGCCACGACTTTTTGGTTTCAAAGGTATTACTAGAATGCTCCAACCATGTCTGTTATTGTACTTCCATTGCTGAACTATTTTATCTTTAAGATTTAAAGTCATTGCTGAAAGAAAATTTTTCAATAATATACTACAAAATAATAGTTCTATATCCGGTAGACCGTTATGCTTTTCTGATTGTTTTGTATTGATGAAACCAAGAGCCTCGCATCCGCTTGGAATTGTGTATGGCCCCGTTCGCTTTATTAAAAAATCCGATATATACGGATTAATGGGGTTAAACTGTTGACGTGGTATTATGCTTGTCGTTGTGTTTATTGTCCACGATAGTCCAACAAAATTTGTATGATCCATAAGATTTTCGCCGACTGGCGCATCTTGCACGACGTCTATGCCCAGTTCGGTAAGATGTTTCGCTGGTCCAATGCCAGATAGCATTAACAATTGTGGTGATCCGATAGCACCTGCACATAGAATCACTTCCTTCCTCGCAAGCACACGTATAATTTTATTATTTTTTACGAACTCTACGCCAATTGCCCGATTTATGATACGGTCGATCAACACTTTTGTCACTGTACTTCGGAAAGTCAAGTGAAGATTTTTACGATCGTGTAAGGGATGCAAATATGCCACATTACTACTCATGCGTGTACCATTTATAATTGTAGCCTGTATATACGAGCATCCTATTTCGTTTTTCCCATTGTAATCTGTTATGGGATATTTCCGTTCTTTACAACTTTTTAGGAAACTTTCTACCATTGGAGTACGATGTATCGGGTAAGTGATGTGTACTGGTCCATCCGTACCATGATAGACGGTATCTGATTTTAGTTCCGGAATATCTATTGTTTCAATCTTTTTAAAGTATTTGAGAACGTCCTTGTATGCCCAACCTTCGTTCCCCATCTCAGCCCAACGATCGTAATCCTCGGCGACACCTCTGCTGGCTATCATGAAGTTTAGCACACTGCTGCCACCGACCACTTTTCCTCTCGGATAAGAGCAACTATTGTTTTTCATACCGCGACAGTACTTATTGGACGATTTGGTTCGATAATTCCAGTTAATGTTATTAGCCCACTGCGAAATACCAACAATCAGCGGAATATCCATGAAGAGGGACTCGTGAAAACCAGCTTCAATCAGTAGAATCTTGAAGTGAGAAATCTCGCTCAGTCTCGCGGCTATGGTTGCGCCGGCCGTACCAGCACCGATCACTATAAAATCATACGTGTCTTCATTCTGCGGTGTCGTATCCGGTAATTCTTGATGCAAGTAATGTTGATTCTCAATTAAAAAGTTGACATTTCCTGCAGCGAATTTTAATAAATTTGGCAATATTGGCCCTCTGTTATTATTGTCATGAAGAGTATCATATCGCTGGCTATTTGTATAAATAATAAAAACTGAATTGATAATGATGCTTATATTTAGAATATGAAGTAGACTTGGAATTTTGTTCTGCATATTTGAATTCTAATTGGTTCCTCAATATCTGAAAAATATATATATAGAATATAATAAAGCAATAAATATAAAAAAACAGATTAATAAACGAGCCAATACAGTATCCCTATAAAAATTGTAAATAATTGACTACTAATAAAGATAAAAAATGTAATAAACGAATAAACTCTAAAACGCAATATAATAATAAAAAAAAACTTTCGAAACTTTCGACTTTACGAAGTCCTCATCAGTCAATACAAAAAATATTTAAAATCAAGCAAAAATAAGTATTGTAATAATGGTAACAAATGTAATAATGGTAACAAACAATAGATAAACAATAAAAAAATTTGAAGTCATCAACATATCGCCGGAAAATTAAGTCATACAAATAAAAAGATGGTATAAAATACAAATAACGTAAAAGTACAAATAAGACGGAAAAACGAAGATTCGTCTGTTGACGAAAAAACTTAAGATTCAACCGGACTTTTCGTTTCATGGCGAAAAAAATTTTTGATAACTTTAATAACTTTTATACAGAGAATAATCAGATAAATTATATTTTTAAAAATTAAGTAATTATGCTTAAAAAAAGTAACGATGTCTTTCGTGTAATCTTAAAAGTAGAAAAAGTAGAAATTATTTTATTTTCGTGTAATCTTAAAAGTAGAAAAAGTAGAAAATTGATTTTACCATTTTTTGTTTTCTTTCAGATTATACAACTTGTTATAATATAAAGTTATATTGTAAGGATAGTGAGATATGCTAAAAATATACTTGTGTTATAACATGTGTTATAACATTATAATCTACCTATAATCTAACTGCAATGCTTGATGCTGTGAGAGACTCTGTAACACTATTTGAGTTTCATAGTGTATACTTTTAAATTCATACCTTATGTAAGTTAAGATACGCACGACTGTAGTAGAAGCTTGATAAAATTTGACTGAATTTTTAATTCTTTCCTGTTACGGGGTTTTATAAACCTTATAGTATCCCCTCTATATCGTAAGTCAGTGTTTATATCACGCTTTGCACATTTCAGCTGATTTCCGAAAGTCAACTACTACTGCTCCCCCTCCGTTATAAAATCCTAGTCTGACAATAAACAAGGCGCATGCTGCTTTGCCTCAGGCACGGCACATTTTTTAATTAAAAATATGTATAATATTATTTAAGTTTTTTTAATTTAAAGGTCTTAACTTATCAAATTTAATGAAACGTATGACCTTATCACTTGCAACATTATTGGTATAATGACAAAATTTATTATAAGATGTAATCTTCATAAAGTTTTGTAATTTAAATCTGGACCTAATTTAATTGAACGCGTACTTTTCTTAATGTCATATAATATTATATAATATAATGCTTTCAGCGATGAAAAAACTACATTGTTATTTAATTAATTAATGAAATTACAATATTTCTTTTGACAAAACCGTTAACTTATTAAAAAAATTTTTTTTGTTAATAATCTTATTATAAATTTATAATTTAAAATAATTAATAATTTGAAAAAAGGGGTTTATATATTATATCATATACACAAATATATTTAAATATATACATTTTATATTATATACAAAATATAATATAAGTCATTAATTTTAATATTTCGATAAATGTTTTTTCTGTTTCAGTGCAAATTTTTTTGTTAAAGATATTAAAAATATAAAAAATTTATAAATAATATTAGTAATTTTTTAATTATAATTTTATTAATAAAGTAAAGGTCAAATTTAAAAAAGTAAACGGAAAATTAAACAATAATAATTTATGTTATATTAATAATTGGTTAGCTTTTGTAAATTTTATATTCTTATTAATTGATTTATTAATATATTAACATCTAAATTATTGATTACGTTTCAAAATATGTTTCAACAACTTAAATTGTTTAATCTTTCTTAAAGGATTGTAGAACGTAAGTGAGCACTTTTAAAATTTTATTTATTCTAATATTTTGAGATTAAAAATTCCATATCTAGACTTTTGTGAGCCCTGGAATTGCCAAGGCTATCAAGGTCCTAAAGACGCCTCTGATCTGAACAAAATACTGCAACCACTATAAAGTTTTTAATGTTAGTTAATTTCAATTTTAAATTTCGATTATATTAATGGTGTGAAATTTTTCAATCGTTACAGCGAAAGGTTAAAGATCAATTCATTAAATTGTCTTGGATCTTTATTAGTATGCTTTAATAAATCGATCTTTTATTCCTACATATTCCTGGCATTTTAGCCGCAGAACGATTAAATCGACAAATTTCGCATAGACCATAATTCAAACCGAAAGGAGACTGTGCTGCACAAGTCCGTAAAATACAGTTGCACGTTGGAGTCGACGAAAAAATATGTGATCAGTTTTACGGCACGATCGTTGGCACCGCTACGGCGTACCTGAAACGCGACTGACTGCTACGTGAAAACCGACGTTTTCCTCCCCGGATGTCATTCTATTCCCAACAACCGGAAGCCGCCTGTCGCGCGTAAAACTTGCAAAACTGCCAGAGGTTCCTCGTTACAGCGACTTCTCTCCCGAACAGTTTTGCACTCTTGTACTAGAGCATCCAAGCCGCTCTAGATGAGAGCCACTGATCGCTCACGTTCGACAATGTCGATTCTGTTCTTTGCCTCATTTTTACGATTATTTTTTTTTTTATCACGGGCGCGCAAATCGCGTCTTGCGGAGAGTTGAGAGATGATCGGACAAACTAATGGGCTCGTCCGAATGAATAGGGATCTATAGGAGAATCGCTTTCTCCTAGCAAAGTGCGTTACATCTTGCGAAATTGAGTAGCTCATACTTTAAGATAAATGATTATGGGTGGGCTCTTATAAAAGTGCCATCTCGAAAGTACTATAACGTACAAGTGATGGACATGGTGATAATGAACACTTCGATTATGTAATTACTTTGAGAAAAACGTTCAGAGATTTTTCCGTGCCGTTATAAAATATATACTAAAATATATACACCTATAAAATATATACTAAATATGTGTCTCCGTTATTAGATAAATTAAAACCTTAAAACTCTCAAAAAGATATAATTTTTTAGTTTTTAATTAGAATCCTTAAAAAATCTTAGAATAAAACATTAAGTAAAATTTTTAAAGCTGATATTTGCTCAAATTTCTATATATTCTGCCAATATATTATATCTATAGCAACGTATTATAATATATTGACAAAAATTTGAGCAAATATCAACTTTAAAAATTTTACCTTATATTTTATTATACATATATGTAGAAGGAACGATTTTGCTGAAGTATTTAGTTAAATATTAAAATTTCAGTTAAATATACGTTTAAAAATAATTTTGCTTTAACTAAAAATAATTTGATCAGACCGTAAAAATATGATGAACATTCAAGCATAATGAGCG
The DNA here is from genome assembly GCF_013373865.1 of Monomorium pharaonis. Classification (NCBI taxonomy): domain Eukaryota; kingdom Metazoa; phylum Arthropoda; class Insecta; order Hymenoptera; family Formicidae; genus Monomorium; species Monomorium pharaonis. The sequence goes on along the minus strand of NC_050469.1, from coordinate 11,311,630 downwards.
CAATGCTAAAAAAAGTTTGGACAATTTTAACAATTAGTCCAAATGTTCTATTTATTTTAATGTCCAACAAAATTATTTTCAATTCTGTATTCAGCTAAATTTTTTAATACTTAGCAAAACCGTCCTTTTCCAAACAGTAAATCAAATGTAAAGTAGAACTTTACCGTTTTACGCGTACAAATCTATTCGATTAACATCGCATATTCGACGGTTAACTTCGTATTCTTTTGTGAGATATTCGCGATAACCGAAGCTACACCGGATAAGGAAAATAAGGTCGTATTCCGCGTATAGGAAATTGTGCACGATGCATACATCGTATGTACTTCCACGGGATATTTCACTGTTTCCCGGTGATTGCATTGCGGCAGCGAGCATAAAACTAACTTTGCGAATACGCCATGGCGTAGATTCCGCATATAAGGCGGATTTGAAAAGCGAATTAGGATGTCGCGGCAGTATCGAAATATCGTTTGTTTTCGACGTATATAACGTACGTAGGTATATCGCTTGTTTTTCCAGGAGTTCCTCCACAAATACCCTCGCGAATACCCGATGAGAGCGTGTCCCGCAAAGTTTTGCCGAGTGCGACAAAATTTGGCAGTAACACAGAGAGACCCTTTCCTTCCCTATCCTCCCCCTTCCCCCCTCCCCTACGAACGCAATTCTCGCGAAACGCGAGTTTCGGGATTGCGAGTGCCAGTAAACCGAATTACCCATCACGGGGACAGTAATGACATCGATTAAAGACATTTATACGGTCGATTGGTGCGGCGGGATTGGTTAATCCATTTGGCCGCCGTTATTTCGATTGTTATATTTGCGCGATTCCAACGTCAATATTGACAGGCGTGAAATTGGTTCCATGTTTTAAATTAAAATTAAAAAAGGTACACCGTTCCGGGGTTTCGATCATTTGCTGATTAGTTCGGACGGGTGCAGGGAAAATGGGAACGCGGCACTCGCGCCGGAGTCCGTGCTGAACAGCGACTTTCCAAGATTTTCTCAATCTCCCAAGGCACACGAAGTTCATTGTAGCGCTCGGTAGACAACGCCACATTCAGTCTGTACCCGAAACCCGTGCCAACCCTTTATCTTCTAAGGAGTATAGTCGGGCTTTTATAAGAAAACGCGGCGGGATAACCCCGCGGAACGTGCTTGCCCGCACATACGAGCGTTGACCTACAGACTTCATCTCCTCTTTACGCGCAACTCGAAATACAACAGTCCCGAGGACGCGTATGCGGTTTCCGTACGCGGGAATCGAGAGACCTTTTTACAGAATACGTTTAAATAAAAAATTAATCGAAAAGAGTATTTTTTTACATAGCTTTATTTTCGAGGATGATTAAAAATGGTAAATTGAAAATAGATTGCAATTGATAAATTTGTAGCCAAGCTTGCAAGATAGACAATTTTGTACGAGTAATTGGTTGAAAAAAACTCCACTTTAATTTAAAATAAAAATTTATATATCTATTATATGTAGTTTTAAAATGGAAAACAGATTCCCGACACATATACGGGCACGGCAAACGTTATTTTTATTCGTCCTTTCAGGCGCAACTAATTTTTCGTTGTTTTCATAAAACATTATGTGTTATCAAAGTATTTGCGTAAAAATAAATTGAATAATGCTGTACAATGATTATTTGGTATATTTAAGAAACTTATTTGAGAACGCATCATGAATTCCTGGAGTGATAACTATAGCATCTCACTGATTAAATTTTTCCAAATATATTAATAATTAATACAGTTTGTCCGATTATCACAGACTATATAGAACTACTACTTTTGGTGCCATATTATAGGATTGCCTGCGGTTATTCTCTTATATTTGTGATTCTTTTTTGAACGGATATAAATAGTTCGCTGTCATCAAATTAATTAATTTATCTCGTGCAATTTTAAACGTGGATTATTAGCAAATTTTCTGGCTAACGTTTTATGCAAATTAGTAATCCTGCTATTCGAAAGCTTTTTACAATACTGTTATTTTTACAATAATACTGATATTTATTTATATTGACAACACATCACTATAAGGAAAGGAGAAATAACATAACATTATTATTTAATATAAATAGCAAATAATGCTTATATTTATTTTAAAGTAATACAACAAAAAACTATTTTAAAAAGTGCTTTTATGTATGTTTATTTTATGCGAACAAAAAATTCTGAGCAAATGTAGATGTGTAAAATTATTAAATATAAAATGTGTATATATTGTGACAAAATTTATATTGCTTGACGGCAACATATCAGCAACATAGGGTTTCGTAACGCGGGGCTATCGATGCTTGGCCGTGCGTGCCGTTACAATGAACATCCAAATCTCTTTCTTCGTGCTATGGCACGGAACGTCGCTGCTCATGCCCTTTTAGTGGTACTCGCCAAGTATGAAGAGGGTAGAAAACTGTCGACGGGGCACTCGCAAGTCTACTATGCTTTAACAGCCTAATTGCATTTAACGGGTGCTCGGTTTCGAAAGTATTCTATCACGGCTATACACGTTACGGTGCGACTTAACAGACTATTTCTGAAATGGTCAAACTTAATGGTGCACGTTCGAAGGGATTTGAGAAGGTAATGCAGCTTACAATCATCGTAACTTGATACTAATGATGCTTCGTGCAGGTCGTGTGCAAGGCATGATTTTTCAGCACAGATCCGCAAAATGTTGCTTGATGAAGCATGAAATATTCATGTAGGAATATGTGAGCTTGTAATATCGCAAGAGGAAATCCGCGAGAAACTTTGTGCATTAACTGGATAAAAATATTGATCTAAAACTATAGACTATTTTCTATCCATTTTAACTTTTCATAAATTTAAAAAATCGAGTACAGTTTATTATAAACTGTAAAAAATTTCACCTATATTAAAACTTTCGTGAATATTGAAATTTGTTAGGAAGAATTTACTATTAGGATCGTTGAATTGTTAAAATTTACAAAAATTTTTAAAATATGAAATGGAGGAAAAATCACAAATCGTAAAAATTCATTAAATATACTCCAATTTGAATTTTGAAAGTATTTAAATCTGACTCTATATTCGTAAGCAACAATTTTAAAAATCTCTCATATCCACCAAGTTTCATGAAATGTGTACGTAAGGGAAAATGTATGCGTCAAAGGATTAAAAACTTTCACGCATCAGGTATATATTTTTTTATTTTCAAAGTGATAGAAGATACAAGGTGCCTAAAAATTAAAACGTACTGAAATTTACATCGAATCTTGACCTTCAATTAACATCGGAGTATTCCCGTCGCAAGATGCGCGACAAGATCGCCCGGCATACGTATCTACGGAACGCCAAGAGACATTAAAGAAGATAAACAGGCGAGAACTTGGTCTCATTCATAATTCATGCCGCTAATTTCTCAAGGTGGCGTGCAGTCCGCGTTATTGCATTATCCAGAAAATCCTTGAATAATTCTCATCCGACGAACTCGCGGCGCGAACTTTCGCCCGGTTACCGCTTTATCCGTCATCGCACCGTAAAGCCGTCGCGGTCGTTCCGATTGCAACTGCGCGAATGCGTTTCGCATTCCGTCTGTCAGACTTCGAGTTAGATCCCAGTCAATTAGATCAAATTAAATAAATATGTAACGCTCGTAAAAGTTATAAAAACAAAATATAAGTAAAGATCAGAAAGACGAGCTATATAAGATGTGGCGAAAGAATAAGCAATTTTATTAGAAACAAAACATAGAAACATTCTTTAAAATACGCAAGAATGCTTAGGAAACCGAAACGTTTCAAATTTACAAAGTTATCCTCAGTCGCTTATAATACAAAAATAAAAAATGATTATTGAATAAAGAAATTATATAAAAACGTAATGTAAAATGTCAAGAATTGTATAAATATGAAATTAATAAAGACTGAAGATTCATAAATAAATAATAAAGCGAGGTAAAAAATTATAATTGAATGAAACACACAAAATAGAGTCAGATTCGGAAGAAGTGACGTTCATCAAAATAAAGATAACAAATAGAGATGCCGTAGAAGAATGGTTGTATCAAAAGATCAATAAAAAAAACGAAAAAGATTTTCTCTTTCAAATGCAAAAAAAGGAAGGGAAAAAAACGTCAAACCATTATCTTTGAAAGAGTATAAAAACATAAATATCCAAGTATCTAAATAAATTAAAAATTGAAATGTGTAAATAAGAATTTATTAAAAAATATTATTTATGCGTATAAAAACTTACGTATGCCTTGAAAGAGGTAAATGGTTGAAATATGAAAACGGTTGTTTAGACTAAATAACGTGCTAGATGAGGCAGAAATCAAAAGTGAAATGATCATTTGATACGAGAGAAACTAAGTTCGCAAAAGAAAGTATATAGTTGGAAAGAAAATACTTGTCAAGTTTGCTTTGCAAAAATTGTAAATTGTTTTCTTTAACGTTTACTTTAAAATGTTCCACGTTTTATAAACTTTATAAAACATTTTCGCAAAATATTGGTATTTTTTCCTTCGAATTAGATTTTTGTGCAAATATCTGTGATCTTTGGAAATTCATAATAGATTCGTAAACCACGTTATGTTTACAATTTGTCTAAACAGGTGAAACTGGCAACGAGACTTGCAAAGATATATCTCGTGATTAGTCTGAAAATTTTCATCAATGACATCCAACCGGTTAATGATATTTCGACGCCGCAGCGGCGACTATTGCTATAGCCCCGCAATCTAATAATTTCATGAATCATATATGGTAGTCGTGTACAGAATAATTGAAATTCCGCTCCAGATACTCGTATCAATTGGATGCGCATTTGTTAATTTAACGCCACTCGCCGGCAACGTTGATCTGCGATATCCATTTTCCTTGTATTTACCAGGAAGCGAGTCCCGTCTAAGGTCTAAATAAATATTTCCCGTTTTGCAATCTAGTCAATATCCGTTAATCGAAGACCGATACCATTATCTGTTCTCGTGCAGAACTGATTGCGACACTAGACAAACAAAAGCGTTGTGCTTTACATAGGATTCTGTCCCTATATGTAGACAGGTACATCCCCGCATTTACGGCCATTGTAATATTCATACAAATGTTTTAATGTGGATTACGTTATTTATTACTCGGCGGCCATGCAATGAGTTCCGTTTCGTTTACGCACATATTTTATTAAAATTAACAAAATGGTCGAAACTTGTTTAATAGAATTATTCGTTCAAATTCTGGAAGAGAAAAAGAGAGAGAGAGAGAGAGAGAGACGGGGGGGGGGGTGGAGAAAAGAAAAACTTTATCCAGTTTCTATTAAATTATACGATACATTTTTTTAGCTTGTAACATGAAATGACGTAGCATAAAAACAGTTTTTATAGAAAATATACTGAATGTACATTTTAATACAGGGGCAACTCCCTAAAGCAACTCTTTCCGAGCTTCAAATAAAATTACAACTCTCTTCCGTTACAATAGAACGTGAATGCACCCGGCCAATTTGCAGTTATTAACTTATGGGAAATGTTATTTAATAGTTCATCTTATACTACACAGGCTTTACTCAGCGCGTGCCCCAATTTTTCGAATGCACAGTAAACGTAAAATCAATATATACATTATATATTTTTGAGATTAGAAGAATCGTTATTAGAAACACGTTAATTCTATCGTATAGCAGCATAAAAACATACGTGACCGCGAACAAGAATAATGAAAGACGAATGGCGATCTACTTTCTGTCTACTCCCTTAAGCAATTATTTATCAGAACAATCTTACGAAAAATTAAATTTCCGCCGTTTCTAGTCACCCCGCAATTTCTTAGTCAACTGGATAATCACGAGCGGGGTATCCCTCGGTCGTTCGTACCGTGGGGTTAGAAATCGGAGTACTTTGTTTCGCACGTTGCAATATAGCCGCTTACGAGTCGACTCGCGCAACAACAAAGCCCCAGCCATAAGTCGCGCGGGACGTAATCGCGCGAGGATCGTTGTGTCTTATAAAACTTTTGCAATTTTGAGGGAGGTGTGACTGACGTGTAATAACCTCCGTGCTGCCGCCGGCGATGGCTCCGGACGCGATTTCCGGGCCCGACGCAGCACCCCTCCCGCTGCCGCCGCCGCCGCCGCCGCCGCGGATTTCATATCGATTTATCGTGAGCTTCGTTCACAAATTAACTCCAAGTGGAATCCGTTTTTTCCCTTCACATCTGCGAATGAGAATCCGCGAGCATGGACAAGTTAAATTAGCCATTCTGCTGTTTTTCTTTTTCCTTTACTTCATCGTTTCAAACGAATGCCGTTTTGCCTGATGTAAAAATTACGTCGGCACGCGAAAATGATATTTAATCGCTCAAGTATCAAATATACGTATTGGATACAAGGTTGTATTTAGATAAGGATCTTTATGAATAGCATTGAAAGGATGTATATCGGGAACTTTGAATATATAACATCTCTAAAAATTACTATAGTACGAGGAAATTGATTTACGATAGCTTATTAAAAATACAAGTTAGATATTTTTACTAACAATAAGTTAAAAACTAAATAAATATATATATATTTATAAAAATTATAAATACATTTTACCTAATTGACTTAATATCCACTAACTTGTGAAGTATCAACAATTCCCTTTTATTTTAGTTTATAATTAAATTCTTATTTTATAATAGTTTATAATTAAATCCTTGAGAATAAATATCTGTTACATCGTGTACTTTCCTTTTTGTCGATAATCTTGTCGAGATGATTTCTCCATACTCGAACGGACGATGAATCTAGTACATACGGGAATAGAAAAATTTATTTATACGTTTCGTTTTGATCACACTAATGAATTTTCGGGAAATTAAATTCTTCGCTTTTACCTAACGTGATAGACGTTTTGATATTTATTATGAGCCCATCGCAAAACTCGCTTAGCCATTTTAACAGCCACAGTAACGACGGCGAAAATGTATCGAAATGGTGATTGCATTTCGTGCAGAGCTTTGACGCCGTGTCCGCCGGATATCACGGATATTAGCTATTAAAGTACTACTAATTTCGAGGTGTAATATGAGTTTCCCATGACACATAGCACAGCGACACGACATATACGAATACATATATGCTTGATTAGGTTTGGGATTCGTGGACTGCAGCAATTTTAAAAAATTCTGTAGTTTACTCTTAATAATAACTTTGTGCGTACGTGTGGAATATCCATTATTAAAAAATTATTCAAACCTGGAATGTTAACTCTTTTGCACCGCGCTCACAGATTTTACCGTATTTATTTCAATGGTTTGTTTTTAAAAGTTTCTGTGCAAAGGTAGTAATATATTATATATCAGCTATAACAAAAGAATTTACATATAGATCAAGCCATATATAATCACATTGCACAAATAAATGGTTATCGATTGTGCAAACGCTAATAATTAAATAATCACATTAACGTTACTAATTACGACCTAATTAGAGTAACGTATACGAGCGACGTAGGTATAATGCGAATGTAATGGACGAAGTTTACAAGAATTATAAAGTCCATAAAGAAGTTGAAGAAGGAAGCGATTAAATTAAAATTATGGAATATATCAAAGCGTATCTTAGCAATTACGGGCGAAGAGACGGATGTGAATTCAATTCCAGACGGAGTTATTTTCGCGGCTACGCTGATTTTTACAATTCTTCTCCCGCGTAACACTTTTAATTCTTTAATCTCGGCAGATTATCGGACGACAAGTTTAATGAAATCCAAGCTGAAATCACAGGTGGAACGGAAACGCGGGTGGCCGCGAATAATCATAAATATATAGAGTAATTTTCTTCGCCCCTTCCGCGCTATCGGTGGATATTAGAGGCTCCGATTCGCAAGCGTAACGGTCCCCCTTTCGGTTTTATCGCCCCATAAAGCGATTCGCCGGGGAATAATTCTGTATTTAACGTACACTCGAACGAGCCACCCGCGTTTCGTAACGCTCTGTTACGGCGAATAAAAATTTGTATTTTACGCACGGCGCGTCGGCGGAAGGTGATTTCGCGAAGGTCGGAACGCGGCACGCTAGACACTCGATAGCCGTTACATGCTGATTCTATCGATTGTCGAACGGCCGCATCGACGATTTTCTCTGCATCAGGGGCCATCACTCTGGTGGCGCCCGCCGTCTAATACCGCCGTAATTGCGCGTAATGGGTATCACGATTAACAACGATACTCCCTTAACCGCACAGATTAATTAATTATTCGCGCGGGTGATTGTCGAGTATCTTTTATCCAGCCGCAAGACGAAAATCCCGAGGTCCCCGAATTCCGCGACGTGAGTTATCGAGGCTCTTGAATCTTTTTTTCTGTCGCCAACTTGCGCTTAATTTAATGTAATTACGACCCCGACCATAAATTTCGGAATGCTAAGACAGTAAATCTGTTGAGACGTTAATGTTCAGGAGAGAATTCTCACTTCTGTTGTGGGTGTACGACGGTACGCGAAAGCACTCGAGCGGTTGTACATCGATAAATTTGAATGAATACGCTCTCGCGTGTCATTTATATTCGCATATTATTGGTTTTACGAAAGTACTTGCGGTTTGCGTAAGACTATTTCAAACAGAACTGTGTGCATGAGTCGTCGCCAAAATCATTAAACTTTGTGACTGTGCTCTTACTCAATATATACATAAACCGAGAGATATTAATTATAGACTACACGTTACTCTATGTATACCGTGTCTAAATTAACTAATATAGAGAGATGGAAGGGAGAGAGAGAGAGAGAGAGAGAAATTAAAATGTTATAAGGAAAATATTTTAAGAGAAATTTTAATTAAAAAACTTATATTTTATAGAGAAAGGACATTCTATTGAATATGCAAGTTTTTAAATAAAATTATCAATATAATATTAACGTGATATATAATAAGAAGCAAAATTAATCTATAATATATCAACAATTCGCTGAACTTTCTTAGCTGTTGTGCTCTCGAAATGGACAAGCAACAGGGATAATCGCATCTAGCACCGACGTGATATTAAGTGAGTGCCAATCTCAATCGAAATCTTTCGGAAAACAACGAGGGAAGACGATTATTGGGAATGCTCGGTGACGCGCCGCGAAGGTACCTCTCTAAGATGCGTATCTAAGAGTCGGTTGAAGTGGTTCTGGGGGCTTCCATTAACAATGAGGTAGGGAGAGTTTGGCAGGTAGGGGGTTTGGATTTCGAAGGAAGGGTGACAAAGACGGACGGAGAGAGAGGACGATTGATGTGCTCGACGGAGAGAAACAGTCTCTCCCCGTTTGCTGCTTTCGATAATTTGGGAGTCTAATGTTTCGCCCCCTCGGCATTCGGGAGAAACGTTTTGGGGATCCGGTTGTGGTAAGGGAGGGCGAAAGGGGGAAGGAGCCGTAGGAGAGGGAGCGAAAGAGAGAGAGAGAGAGAAAGAGAGGACAAATTGACACCTGCACGCGAGAATGGAATCTCGGGGCTGTGACGGGGACGAAAGCACCGCCGGAGGCGATGGGGAGACGATTGAATAATGCAGGCGAGAAGTGAGGAATCTACTTAAAAGTCCGATCATCTAGTCTGCGTTCTCCAATTGTCCCTTGTTGCCCACGAGAAAGAAGAAGCCGACAATATTATCAGCGAACGCAGCAGTTAGTCGAAAATATTAGGATTTGATGGAAATTCCAACTTTCTGCGCGTCTTACGGTTACTCGCGTGTAATTTACTGACTTTATTGAATTAGAACACATGATAGGGCGTACATGAATGAGGCACACTGCTTAATAATTTTCTCGTGTGTGTTACAAAGAAGAGTTTAAATATTGAAGATTTGAGAGGTACTTATACTACAACTTATTTATCAAAGAAACCGTAAAGTTAACTTTTCTTGATATTAATAAACTATTATTGATATTAATAAAGTATATATGATGGCATTTTAATAGAGCTTAATAAAAAATTACTGCTAGACTTGTGAAAATATAAATAGGACTGAATCTTTGTAATACATAATTATTGCGAAGAGATGCATTATTATGTACAAACGTATTTGCCAAGAAATTTTTATTCTTATTACTTATTTATGAATAAAGCCGATCCGTTACATTTATCATTGTTGCCGTAGGCGTTACTTCTTATATAGTTGTGTGTCAGTTTTCTCGTTTTCTCGCCGTTGCAAAACGCAGATAGATTCTCGCCGTGAATAAATCTCTTTTAAAGTATCTATGCTATTCTTTGAAAGGGCAAGTTACTATCTCACGTTGCACGTTTATTGTGCAAGTAGAGATTCATTAACGCCGCCATAGTATATTATTATGCTGATACCGCGAAACATCTCATTTCGAGATATGGCACTTTTGCCCGAAGTAGAATTCCTCCGAGATTTATTTCGACGGGTTGCTTCTTATCCCACTTAAGACATCAGTCTTTCTAAGCCTATTACGTAGCTCTTTTAATATCATCCTCCCCCTCCCCCGTCTCTTTTGGCCGCGACGTGGAGACCCTTCGGCGTTAACGTATAAACGATGGAATCCGATGGCAGCTCTGTATATCATAATTTGCCGCCATAAACATTTCGCTTTGAAAATAGCTTTTGGATGATGTACGCACGCGAATCGGTTTATCTCGAGACCCGTATTCCACGTTTGAAGAACGGCGCTGTCGCGCATACGACATAATGTAACGATAAGTAAATCTGCGATTTAACCCGCTGTCACGTCACTGACGGCATCTCATTTTGCAAATCTTTTCACTTATACTGTTGCATCTATCCATTGAATAAATAAATACAGATAATTCTTCTCTTAATCAGTTATTTTAATATTTTGCGGACTTCAAATATCGTGAACTATGACTGCTATATTTTTTAATGCACACTTTTTAATACGCGCATACAACTATTTGTATCGTTTTATAATAGAAAACTTGTTTATACCAGATTCTATTTTTGCATATTCTTTTGCGAAACATAATAGTATATCGCAGGTAAAAATTCCAAGCGAAAAGGTCGCGCGTATGAAACATCCTAATTTATACTACAGTAAGTCAAACTTGGACAGCTAAACCGTCTTCATCTGAAAGATACGTCGAATGAGGGAAGTACGTGCTTAAACGGTCTTGTTCTAGCGTAGCAACGTCACGGGCGATCGTCATACATCGTCATCGCCGTCGCAACGAGCTCGATGCACTCCAACACCTCGCGCAAAATGATGGGCACGAAAGGCGCCGAGGCATTCATTATGCGATGCTCTTGCATACACGCGTATGAGCAAGTTTATACGCGCGGCCTTGTTTGCGTTGCGCTCAGAGTGAGGGAAATTAAGAGACTGGGTCGCACTTCGCAGGTATACGCGCGAGGATTACGAGGGCAGAAAACGGTGGAGCTGCACGACGCAGCCGGGAGTTTAAGGGCTGTTTACGGTTGTTTCCAGGGATGTTTACGTAGCTTCCGAAATTGAGAAAATCAAGAGGCTCCGTCAGCAAAGCGTAGCTGTAGAGATGCGCGCCGAGAAAACTGCAGATGCGCGAGATGGTGCTCAATGAAAGGTGATCGACATCGACATCGGCGGGTGTATCCTTGAGAAAATCAAGTGCGCTAAACCGAAATCCGAATATTTCGTTGAGTTCTTAAGGGAAAAGCAATCCCTTTTACTGGGAATTCTACGAGGATTGACAGTAGATATTAACTTCAGCAGCGGCATAAATCGAATGCCATCGGGAAATAACTAGAAAGGCAAATGAACGAGTCAAAGAAACAATTGAAGAAGTTTGCATTAAGAAAATGTTCAATAGCTGTCAGGATGTAAGAAATTAATAAGAAATCTATTATCGGAGAAGAATTAAAATATTTATTAGATTTTAATAATATAAATTACTTTTATTTTTTATTTTAACATTTTATATCTTTATTTTTATTTTATTTTATCATTATTTATTTGTGTATGTGTACACGCACGCACGCGCGCGCACACACACAAGCACTATTTTTCATGTTTCTCGATAAAGAAGCTTTAAGCAAAATAATTTTTTTTATTTCAACATATTTTCTGCAAGCACATATTTGTATTTCCATTATATTGAATATTGTATGTTTTGAATAGCTTGTTTACAATATAGATTACTTTGAAATGATTTTGTAGTATTTGTAAATATTTTACGAGTTATTTAATAAAATTATTTTCATTCGAACCATTTTCTTTAAACGTAAACTATATAGATGAGCTACTTTGCATAAAATTGCATTAATTAGATTAGCGAAAGAAATACATGACGTAAGTTCCCAGCTTGAAATTAAAGTTTGAATAAAGATAGAATGAATAAGCGTGTTTAGAGGTGTTCGATTCCGAGAGATCGAAGCAGCTGCTGGAAGAAGACGGCACTGTTGCGGTCGAAAAAAATCGGGACGCAAAGGCGAAACGTTCCGTGGATCACCGAGACAATAATGGATGAAACGCCGACAGAGAAGGTGGAACGAAGGGTTGACGCTGGGGAAAGACAGAAGGGTGCTCCTTGGAGGGTGCTCGCGAGGTTGCCTAGTTCGACGATAGAGTTTGAATAATGCAGACTTGCACAACGCTGCTTAAAAGTGATCGGTCCACCCCCTCCGCCTTCCGTTCACCCCCTTATCCTCTCTTCTCACCGATCCCTTTAGAATCTCGCTCCCAGTTCGTCTAAGAGTACGAACTAAGATTGATTTTGGATTGGATGGGAATTGGGAATAGTGAGCCTGTTACTCTCTAGCCCTATACTCTCCTCCTTTCCCTTTTCTCTCTCTCTCTCTCTCTCTCTCTTTCTCTCTCTCGTTCGCTCGTTCGTTCTTTGTCGTGTTGGTCTGATTTTCTTTCCTTTTCTCTGTTTCCTTCCAATATACATATGTACACATTCGTTTACATAGCTGAACGTAATATGTTTATGTAACTAAAAAAGAACTTGAGGATGTCTTGAATTGTACAATTCCATTGAAATTTATTACCTTAGTGATTATATTAAAAAAAACAGAAAAAATAATAATTTTCGGATTGTCGAAATGATAATTACTAATAGTGCCAAAATTTACATTGTAAGGTATACATATAGTATATCTACGGTGATGATTTAGCTGATTATCTCGTTATTTATTTATTTACTATTATCTGTTACTATGTTCGCATTTTTGGCGTCGCATTTAAGAATGACGTACAATGGATATTAACATTTTCATCGTCGCATTCATTTCGCATTCGCGGCTATCGCTCGCTTTTACGCTCAATTTACATATTTCGCTGCGTCTGTAATCACCGCCGGCACCGATGGAATTATGGAAAGGACGTCCTTTGTGGACGTGACCGTATATAAAAGCCTGGTCTCTGGGCGAGATTTATCCTGCCGACGATCAACCCTCCCAGGGGAGTATAAAAGTGCCAAATTAGAGTGGTACAGAGACTGGGCCAGTGCCGTGCCTATATAGGGCACGGCGAAAGCCCGCATTGCGGAATGAGAGATCGCCTATCGGGCTATCGGGCTATCACCGCTCCCCTACCCTTCGCGATGCCAATTTGCGAGAGATCGCAATTCCAGATGATGCAAGAGTATGCGAATTAGAAACGGTCATTTTCAATTCTCATTTTAATTTAGCTCCTTATAGAACTCATTACTCGTCCTCGACGGCATCCAATAATTGACGTATCCTTTAACGAAATATGTATACTATGTTCTCGCTTATTATTCTGATTTTCCTCCTTTCGCGAAAAGTTCCACCAGCGAGTTTCACCAATGGAAGTTAGTTTACAACCAAAATATCTTAAGCAGTCCGTATGTTATATTTACCAAACTGCAACGCATTCTCCGAAAGATTCTTCTTCACTTAATCGTGAACCTCAAAGTGGGTTATAACCGTATTTTGAGAAATCTAATTTCCCAGAGTGCCGTTCCATAATTATTTTAAATCAAGTGCATTCCGTCCTCTGCTGGTTTATCATTAATACAGTGCTATTTAAGATTTGAGTTACATTGTCCTTCAATATGTTCAGGAGAATAATCTTTTTTTGCCTACATCTTTAAAAAAAAACCTTGTAGAATTTAACGATTTTTAATAAAAAATCACTGAAGTGATGTCAAACTCAACTAAAATTTTTAAAGCAGCTAACGTCTACCGATGTTTACTGTCGAAGAAAACCAGAATGGCATAGAATAAATATACAATATTGACGTATCGCCGTTGTGTCATCGTAACCAGCGATGACATCCAGGTCTGCAGCGGCGCCGGCCGGAACACCGCATTGCAGACACACTCTCTAGACAACGCCGGTGTCAGTTCTACCTTTTTTCCGCTCGCAAACATTGCTTGTACTCGTGAAATTTGCAGAACTCAACAAAATTTTTGTACCCCGGCAGAATTCTTAATTTTCTAGAACAATAAAACTCAGCAAACAATAAGATTTTTTCATTTTTCCCCCTTTTTTTAAAAAATACGGAAAAAACAACTGCAATAATGAAGTGCTAGTGTTTTTAATTTTCCCGAAAAATGTTTCCAAGCTAAAAACACTTCGTCTCGGTATTTCAGATTTGGTTACTCCAAAAACCTCTCTCAGTCTGAAGCTTTATTCTTTTATTTCTCTTGTTATTATTTTATTTATTTTATCTATTATTATAAAAAATATATATAATATTTTTTTAGTGATTGTACCAAACATTAAATATGTGTGACTGCACAAAAGCCAAGCTAACTTTTAGACGATCTTTTTTTGTGGTAATGTGACCCTTTGTAAAGGAAACTAATGGCCGAATGACGTCGATAATGATGCTTTTACGAGATTCTCGTTGCTTTGCCGCGGCTCGGTCATAAGAGCGCAACTATTTGCACCTCGCAGATGAAAATTGCCACGTCTGCGAGCCAGCGGAGATAAACAGGATAACGGACAATGTTCTGCATTTTGAAAGTGATTCGTGCGAGCACACCGGACCAGCTCCGGTGAGATCGATGCGTCAATAATTTCCTACGACGATCGTGGCTCGTCCGACTCGCCGACATTATTCATCGTGCGGAATTCCGAATAAAACAACCGACTGGCGCGGCGGAATCACGTTAAAAGCTTTCTGGCTTTTTCCGCCAAAACGGATTTCCACGTTTTCTCCTGGATGCTGTCCGTACGTCTCGCCTTCCTCCTCTCTTTCTCTTCTTATCGTCACTCTTTTGCGCACCCCCCTATCCTCGTTCTTATCCATCACTTTGGCCTTCTGCAGTCCGTTAAAAAAAAAAAAAAAAAAAAAACGCGAGCGTGAGCGCAACGAAAGGGATAGTGAAAGAAGGGCAAACGGATGAAACAGAAAGAAGCACCGTGGAAATAAATTTCACAGCGCAGTTCATGAAAAGTGCCGGCAACCGTTAACGTAACACATCGAAATGCTCTCTCGTTCTTTCCGTATGTGATAGCGCTGCAGGAGAACAAAAGGGAGGCGGGGGGAGGGTAAGAGTAGAGTTCTCGGATAAAAAGGATTAATTGCTCCCTCCATCGTTATACCCCTTTTCTCGACAAAAAGCCGATACAACGGCTCATTACTGGGGATTTTAGGTAAGGAACGGGCGCGGATCGAGGTAAAGGATCGATCGAAAGAAATATTCCTGCTCATATCGCACACACTATTCCGAAAGGAAATACGTTAACGATCCGCGGTTGACATAGTCTTCTATAAATTCGAAAATTTTTAGCTCGCTCGACGATATCCCGCACGTTAAAACGTTAACTCTCGAACATGGAAAAAGTTGAAAAATGTGAATTAGATACATTTACATTTGTTAATATAAGCCGTTCATCCTTCCCAATAAATATGCCGTTTATACTTTCGATTTACTTTGAAAGTATGGAAATACGGATTATTTGTTTTTATATAATCTCTAAAAACTTGTGTACGTGAACGTGTGAATTGTTACATTTTTAAAATGTATATTGACACAAGAAATTTATTGGGAACCGGTCGAATAAAATGTATGTAATATCATGTATTGATGAAATTCTGCTTCTCTGTTC
The DNA here is from genome assembly GCF_013373865.1 of Monomorium pharaonis. NCBI lineage: Eukaryota > Metazoa > Arthropoda > Insecta > Hymenoptera > Formicidae > Monomorium > Monomorium pharaonis. The sequence goes on along the minus strand of NC_050469.1, from coordinate 11,295,662 downwards.
GCATCAAATTTTTGCGTTTCGCCTTTATAATTTATCCGAGGATCGAAATCAACGTACGCGTACCATCGATTGCTCATCGTGAAACATCAGAGCGCGAATTCGCCGCGGCGGCCCCACGTGGCGAAAGTGAATTTTTGAAATCTGCTTGGTTCAGACGCGAAAACGTGCCGAGAATTCCGATGACTGGCTGTTGCTGGTCAAATTTTTACCACGTTTATTCGCGAACTTTCCGGCCGGAATGAGGCGATCGATGTGCATAGGCGTCACGGCGTCTGAAACGCGTTTTACGTTGCAGAGAGACCATTACAGACGCCGATTACTGCTAGTAGTCGGCTCGGATGACACATTTATGAACGAAATAAAAGTCTGACAATAGGAGGGGACGGAGGGTTTGTAATGGAGGGCAATGGCACAGTGAGTTGGGACGAGGCGAGTCAAGCCCGCGGAATAATGTCTCGCAGACAAAACGTCGTTATAGAGAAAAATCGTTTTAAATATTCATCGAGATAATCGCGATAATTGAGGTCGTGCGAAAATGAGCGTACTAATAATTAAGACGTGATGTACACTTCAGATGAGTAAAAATAGGCTTTTGAAATATGTTTCGAACGCAAAATGATTTAATAATTGACATCGCGGTTTTCAGCTTATTTGTCCTCTCTTTGCGTTCTCGACATATAATGATCCAAGTCTAACATTTTCCTTTTGTATTTCAGAACGCTGGTTGGGGCGAGTGGTCACCATGGTCGAAGTGGTCGCCATGTACAAGGTCAGTCATTAATTATGAAATTACGAATGTTGCTCTAAGTTTATAAATTGTCAGAGTGTGTGTTCTAGTAAATTTCATTTTAATTATGATTATATCACAATCTGTTAATTATTCTCGCCTTCTCCTTATGATTAAAAACGAATGGCACGAATAGTATTTACAATTCTACGTTCAGCTCGAGAAGACATTAAGAAAATAAGCTCTCATATTGGAGAAGTTCCGTTCCACTATCCAACTATTATTTCCATCGTGGTAACATGTTTCGTAATATCATGCACGCGCATCTCTGTACACATGCGAGGCAACAGTTCTTATTTCACGATGAAGAAATTGTATTCCAGATCAAACTCTACGACACGGAGAATGGCACATCCGGCGCACACATATTGTTTGGTAGTCGTGCGACAAAAGGGCGATCCCAGCGGCGGCCTCGCCTCCTCCGCATGCAAGGCATGATCCAATCCCGCGATTTCTCATCGCCTGTTTCGTGCGGTTCTAATATTGAGTCCTACCGGTAGCGCAACCAGAATGTTAAGCGCTCCGGAACTCATTTTGGCGGCCACCACCGGCAATAAGTTTGTTCTCGACTCACCCCGCTCGTTTTTCAGTTATACAGAAGTGGCCAGAACTGGGAGACGTAGCAATTTATGGCACTTACAACTTGCGAACTGCACTTGGTCGGGAAAGCTTATTGTGTGATCTACAGCACTCTACTTATTGATGTTTCTACACCATCTGCACGTTCGCGAGCTTTCGTCTCTATTACAATTTCGCCAATAAGATGTGTAATAATATAACAATAATTATTCATGTTACAACTGACGATTACATCCCGCTGATTTTGTTTATTACCGTAAATAATAGCAGTCTATAAAAGCTTTATAACAATATCGTCTTTATGCTAGTCATTTAGTTGCAAAATTAATAGTATTAAACGATAGAGAATAGACTTATTGCGCATTGTTGCATTATTATTTTTGGGCAGTTTGAAAATGTATCCATCCGCAATATTATTTTACGTAATTACAAAGCTTCGTAATTGGGATTAATCTGCACGCATAATGTATGCTATGTATTATTATTTCAATTAACTAATTGTTTATGCGCCGGTTATTGTTCAAAGCAGATAATTACTATTCGTGTAGAATAATGCAATCGATATCGACTTCTCTAAAATTGGAACCAAGTCGTGATCAATTTAATCGGCAGCCCATTTAATAACGATGATTACCACGTAAATAGTTAGCTAATGTGTGCTATTCGTTTGAACGCGCAAGTAAAAGATTTGCACATGTACATAGTTAGACATTGAGAAAGAGAGAGAGAGAGAGAGAGAGTGTGTGTGTGTGTGTGTGTGTGTGTGTATGAGTGAGCAAGAAAGACAACTAAAATACAAACTGCTTCATAACCATTGATATTATTTGCGTTCCGCTATATTAAAGGTACTCGGTTAGTTTGCGCTCATTTCTCCATATTTAACGACCGTTCTCCCATTAGCTTCATTTTCCCTTATTTCCCGAGTTATGTCGTTTTTAAAAATTTCCCGACATTTTAACTGTTTTTTTCTTTTTATTAGTTTAATTAACGAGTAACTCTATTTGAAGCTTTCAAATTTCTCTTATTATTTATAAGAAATAATCCGAAGAAGATAATTTCAAAAAATATCATCTTCTAAAGCTTCACACATATTATTATGATTAAAATTAAGATACAATCACGAACTTACTTCGAAATTTAATAAGAAAAAAGGATTACGTACGAATAATTGGCAAAGATCTTTCTGAAACCAGCTTTCGTTAAAATATTTAATGCTAATTGAGTAAAAGATTTATACTATATATATGATTATAATTGGCGAGAACACTTCATATCATAAATGACAGTTCTATTTAAGTGTGCAAATGTATTTTGCACTCTCCCGAGCGGAGCCAACTTATACTTGTTGAAAGTAATGCAATTTCCAGCGAATAAAGATCGCTCATGAAATTAGCGTGAAGTAGTAAATTGAATTAACTAACTGCGTCGCGACGGCACGCGGTGGTGAAATGCAATTAAACTCTTGACGATTTCAGCGTGCCTTGATTATGAAAAGTTCATTCAATAAGCATGCCTGGGAAAGACATCCGTTCGGAACATGTTAAAAAAAAAAGTCATTATACTAAATTTGCTGATAAATTTTCCCCGCTCTTTTAGGACGTGCGGTGGCGGAATCTCGCGCCAACAGCGTCGATGCAGACGTAGATCGTGCAAGGGGAAAATCTGGACTACCAGATACAAAATCTGCAATCCGGAGGTGAGTATTTCCATGTTTAATTTGCTTGAGTACTTATCGACCGTCTTGTTTTATGTATCACGTGAAAGGCAAATTAAAGCGCTGAAAATACAAGTAGAGCAAGTCGCATAATTTAGGTTTTCGATAAGTAGGAGTTAAACAGAAGGATTTGAATATGTAAAATGTGTGTACTTGGTCTAAATTTCTTTGAAACTGGACTTGGGCTACTTGTATCTTTTTACTTTAATTTTGTTACTTTATTGTATATAATAAGTTATTATTGCTAAATTTGTTTTAAAACAAATTAAATCTGTAATTATATGTATAAATTAAAATGAGATAAAAAATAATTCTAAATAAGTTTTACTGAGCGATTATACAAAAAATAAATTGTTCTGCCACGAATAAAATCATAAATTATAAATAGAGCAAGCAAAAGAAAAAAATAGTAATAAATTATTATATTTAGCACAATTATACAAATGGACATTTTCTTCTTAAATCAACCATTTTCGAAGATACAATTTTTCGACAATTTTTTGCGATAGAAAATTCTCGGTTTGTCTTTCACATTTCACGTGAAATATATCAGAAATGTATAAGGGAACAGCGTTTCGCTTTATACTACGTATTAGCGCATTCAAAGCGAATGTTACCATGCAATGATGTGGTAAACTGCTATTGATTTTCCGTTATGCAAATGTATAGGATGTATCTCAAGATCTATCGAGCCTTTTATTTAGGGATTCTTTTGCGTGCACGTCGAAGCGCCAGGCACAGTCGGCTTTATCGAAAATTCGAAATAACACATCCACGCGGTAAAGCACCCGCTAGATAATCGCACGCGTATGTATGTACATACAGACGGTCGTATAATTTATAGGTTCGGCCACTCTTGCGTATTAATTGCGTGTTCAATCGTGTTTACGGTTAACAGTGACATCGCTATTTTACGCTCATTACGAGTGATTACGGAGAAATACCGTGGAGAGCTGGATGCTGCTGCCGCGATGATGAGCAATAATGCAAACGGATCGCGCCGAATTAAATGACATTTATTGTCGCAAATCATTCTTAAATATTTCAACCCGCGCTGAACATACCACACCTGCCTCAACGTTGCGCCGGCCGGAGATGTAAATTGGATACATGATGAATTCGATATTGGTGCATAACAGCCGACAGCGTTTCGCTACGTGTGTAAGCAGCGCGTTCTGCACCGCGGCTAAAACCAATACGCACGCCTCTGCAGCTATCCCGGGGTGTACCCCCGACGTTATACGGTATATAGACGCAGGTGACCCGACCTATATCAGTATCTGGGGCAAGTTTCGGAGAGAATGCGCCTGCACGTATATTAAACGGCTCCATTTCGACGCGTGTCTTGCGATCGATATCACCTCAAGTCGATATTCTTCGCTATTCTCAATCCATTTAACTTGAATGGATTATAGCGAGGAGAGGCATACTTATTATTAGAAGAATCGATATTAGTCACGAAAATCAAGCTGGTAATCCGAGTCAAGAGGTTTAACGACCTATCGTTATTAATTCGCGAGAAAGCAATTGTAACTCGCGTAATCGCGTAATCATATTTGCGTGCTTGTGCTACTATATAGCGCCGTTGTAAATTCCAGCCGTATTTAATAATGCTGCACTTTCACGTGCGCACGTTCGCATTGTCGGCTTTTCCCGTTTCGCTTCATCGTTCAATGTTTCTCGTTAGGAAGTATGACTTTTTTGCATCCGACACTTCTAGCACTACCTTTTAATCAGGGCAATTTGCCTTGACCTAAATCGACATAATTAAGAGAGAGAGAGAGAGAGAGAGAGAGAGAGGGAGAGAGAAAAGCGAAAGATTTTTCCATTGTCCTCGAGCTATTTAATTCCAGTGAAGATGTCTTTCGTATTGCGAACTCGGAACTTCGAATAAATCAAACGTCGATTGTGGCTGACGTCAAAATCGACCGGAGAATAGCGCGCCGGTTTCATTCCACGTGTGACCATGACGTGACGGCACGGCGAGACACGGCTTCTTCCTCCCGCGAGTGCATTTCACGATATCGCAGCTCCGTGTATTAGTTTCCGCGTCACGTATCAATCAATCGCTGGAACAACGGTCCAATAATATACAGGTATACAGGCCGAAGTCACTGTCAACGGAGCGTTTGTCCTGCAGCGTGAAAGAAATCGGGACGTAAATTGGAACTTCCAGCCGATTTGCCGCGCTTGAAGTAAACCACCGTCAAAAGTCCGCGCGCTCAAATTCCGTTGCCATTATTAGAGGGCCCGGTCTTGTATATTAAAGTTCCAGATTCGTCGGAGAGCGATTAGCGACGCCACGCCGCTCTTCGGGTCGATTAACACGCTTGTCGCATTAACGCGACGACACTCGACCCAAATTGACGTCGTTAACCGACTCGCTCAGGAGAACGACGGCGATCTCCCGAGAGATCGTATCTCGGGGTTCCTCGAGAAGGTAGAATCGTAAAAGTGCAAAAGCACCGCCGGTCCCAGATGGGAAAAGCCGCTGTTGTCGGGCTGGGTAACCGCGCGACCGACACGACGACGATGCGACGTGACATTTCGCCCGCGGGGCGCGATGTTTGCCCGGCTCTTTTAGCTCGCGCGAGAAAACGCTCTGCTTGTTTTCGTACATGCGAACAAAAGTATCGATGGCCGTGTCTCTACAGAGTCGCGTGAGTCTTATCGCGCGAGGCGCTCTCTCGCTCTCTTCTCGCGCTTAACTTTGTCTGCGTAAAGCGTAACATCTTTTCACTTAACCGGATCGAAACGTTTTATTGCCTCTCGCCGACGACAACGACGATACTTTGCAAACTTAACTATTATACATTTCCGAATATCCGCGTATCGCTGCTTTTCAGGTAACGTTAGATTATATTCAGTCCGATGCAAACACGCACATTGTTGCTTCTTCTCATTACTTTGTTTTATTTTTCGTTTTATAAAAAAAAAAATATGTTTAAGAAATAAGGAGGTGCTTAATGATATTTCTGCTCGCTTTATTATAACGAAGTTTTACAGAGAATGTACACACGTCACACATGTTAGCCCCGGCAAATAATAATACTTCACTATAAAATATTAGCACATACTGACGGCTGCAATTATGCAGGTGTTTACGGTAGGTAAGACGCGCGATATTATTATGCTCGTGTATACATATCGTGTATTCATAAATACACGTTGCACGATATACTGCAAGACAAACTTGTTGACAAATTTGCATCTCCGGCTTTGCGCGGGTATAAGAGCAGCTACGGAAGTGACAGAGGACGCGGAAGAAAAACGTGAGTTCCGGCTTCGTCAGGTATTCCTTTCGCACGATGTTAACGGCAGTGTAGGATTGAGCAGATTCCGCGAAATATTCTTCGCTCGCTGCATTAATCCTTCGGGATTATCCCTATGAAATGCGATAGCCTCGTAATTTTCTTACATTTTACGCTGGTCCTCTGGATTTCTTGCAGCAATAACGAAGCATTTGCAAGCTCTACACGTTTGCGTATATTTTCTTTTTATTAATATATTTCTATTATATTATAACAACACTGAAAATGTAAAAATTTTTATGTACGATACAAACAAGAAACATTTAATTACCTCGTTTTTAGCGTCTGTTATTCTTCTTCTATTCTCTTGAAAATAGATTAAGTTTGTTACAAGAGAGATTTTCCCCGACATGTTCCTAAAATTTGTCGCATTTTTTTCTGCGTTAAAATGATGTGGATTTTGTTCCCATCCCGTGTGAGGCATCTCTCATTCAAGCTGATGGACAATTTTCCGTGAGCCATAAGTGCTGCCTCGCTTCTGTGCTTTTTATGATGTCACATCCAATCGACATCCATGATTGGTCAATAGCGTACGACCCTCTGTATAAATGACCGTTCGTGATCCCGACAATTCTGATATTATCGGTGCCTTGCAGCTATTGCTATCGAAAAAGATTTGATTTATTATTACCACTGGCAATTTTCCACTGCAAGAGCAAAGAAACCTACGCTTATAGACGAACGAAAAATCGATTGCAAGAGGAATGTTTAGGAACTTGGGCGGTATTCGTGGTGTTGCATTATGAAAAACAAACCGTCTCCTTTTTATCAATAGCGTTAATTTACCTGTTGCGAAGCCTCGAATATTGTTTTTTGCACGAATATCTTTATCTCGCGCTGCTTTTAACAAAATTATTTTGCTTTGTTTAAAAAGTTTTTATCATTCAAGGAGCTTTTCATGTAAAACTCCCAATGGATTAGTATCGGAGGCATAAGCGGAATTCCATTATTGAAATAATCGGGATAAACACAGTTTACGTTATCAATCCCTCGTGTATTTCAAACTTTTATCGTGATTACGTACACGACCGCGCGATGATCGCGCGAGTAGTCATATTTGCATTACCAGTGCAGTTCCAAAGGTATCTAGTGATTTATCGTCGATAGATGGCAAAGTAAAACTTTTAAATCGATCGTTCGCAGGTCGCGATTGTGACCCACCAGACGGTCGGGGAAAATTGATAGGTTTCGTCACGGAACAAGTCCTTTCCGAGGGGGGGGAGTCTTCGTAAAGTAATCGAAGGTTACCACGGCCAAATATTAATTGCTCGGCTCAGAGGTCTTTGCTTAACGGGCGGTCCTCGGGGAGTGGTCGGGGACAATAATTTAGGGACAGAATGTTGTAAATTTCAAGTTAAAGTCCAACTGAGAAGGGATTTACGTTCGCGGAATACCTTTCGTTGGCCTCAACCCTTACATTTTTCGCCGTTTCTTTCATTTTCTTTCTGCGTACAGTAATAAAAAAAAGCGTCAAGCGAGAGCGCATACAAATGTGGATTTAAAGATTCAGTACTTCATAAAAAGCGCTATACAATTATTCTGTTCGTATTCAGCGGTTCCCTTTGCGCGCATAAATATTGTAATTTTTCGTTATACGATAATTACCATTGGAGTACAGTTTTTGGCAAGGTTTATTTAATTTCGTACTAAAGAGAAGACTACATTAAGTTTATAATTACACGTTAACTATTCTCTTTTTCTCTCTTTAATGTGCTGTTAAATAAAAACTGAAACGTTTCTTTTATTTACACTTAATGTGATGTAATGTATGTTAATTCTTAAAAAAAAAATCTCTGTTTAAATATATGAAGTTAATGTATGCGTGTAATTATATCAATGTCAGAATTGATTAAAAAGCATATAATTGTGATAATTAAAGTTACGAACGCAAATGTGTTTTTTAATAAAACGTGCACGTGCATAAAACTATGAGATAATTTCGTAAACTCTTTCTGTAAAGTGTCAAGTCTTATTTTCACTTATAACTAATTGCACTTAGAACGTATTAAATTAATTATTATCTTACACACACACATATACAAAGTGTTGTTTTATACAAATGCATTATTCTAGATAGTGTTCCATGATTCTAGTTTGTGCATATATATTCTAAATCTGGTAGTAACTCGAATACTTTTCCGGTAAACAACACAAAATGCGGAAACTATAGTTCAATTTAGCTTCACCGAACAAACATGTACTTTGACCAAGAGTATAGTGTTACTGAATATATTATCATTTTCATCTGAATATCAGGATAGCACAAATTGAATATTTTCATGGCTGACTGGTTAAAGTGAGATTTTTTTGTATCCCAGTAAACTGCATCAACTAATAGTAACATCAATGTTATAATTTCAACAATGTAACTGTTACGTACAACACGCATTATACACATTTATATTGTTGAATGTATAATACTGATATGATGTTAATATATAGTTGATATTTGCTTGAATAACTATCAAGAACGAAAGAAAATAATTATATAATTAATTAATAGATTTAATGAATTAATAAGAAGTAATGACACTCTAACATATTGCATGAGACAAAATAATATCATAAAGAAAAGAGAATATTTTTAATAATAATTTATAGTTTAAAAAATTTTTTTTATGAAATCAACTTTTAAAAAAATTGTATTGTTACTTTTAATTATGCAAAGAATATCTAGATATATAATGTAAAAAATTTATTATTTTATTTAGAAGAACACGTGATATTAAACTATACTTCTACAACTTATCTCTTAAACTTGATTATTTTCCAAAATGTGAAAGTTCTGGTATTTTTATTAGATATAATAAATGTAGGGAATACTAGTAAAAGATAATCAGACTCGCTTTGTTCGTAGTTTTATGTGAATACATATGCGCATGGAAAAATGAAGCAATATTATTTTCAGTGAAATATTCTGAAAAGGGGCACAACCGTAAGTTTTATAATGGAAGCTTCTGTGTTACATATTCCAACATCTACTGCATAGAAATTGTATCTCGATGAATATAGTAAAATTAAATAGCATACAAAAGTCTCTATCCCGTGCATAGAAATTGTGTGTACCTCGTGCAATCTGTGCTTCGTTCTATGTTACGAATTTAAAATATCATTAAATGTAATACCATACTTTTATATATCACATTAAATATGGCAGCGCAAACATATACTGTCTTCCAATATTTGCGGAAAATAATGTTAAATGATAATTAATCCGTATGTAACAAGAACGTGCGCAGTTCAGGGTAAAGGGAAAAGTGAATAAACCGTGATTTACTTGTGCGATCGTGTCTGAATTAGATCCGCAACGCACTCGTGTCCGTTCGCCTGCAGATATTCGAATAATACAGCCGGTAAAACCGCATAGCGCGCGTCACACGGAAACGATATCGTTGTAACTTTTATTAGAATCACCATCATGACCGTAACTTTACAGGGATATTAATGTCGCGTTTGGCGCAAGTCACGCCGTCCGTTGGTTACTCGTTACGCGAGATTTTTGCGGAAACGAGACACCGGATTAATGCATAATGCGTTACAACATACATTTGAAACATATCCCGGAAACCGCGTACTTGCCTTTTGTCTCCTTTATGATTCGGAGACAGGCAAACCCTGGATTTGCGATAATCCTTCACGTGCTAAAAATATACAGAAATAACATAAATACCAAAATTTACATAGACGTTCCTAATTCGGATATAAATATTAAAACAGGTAGCGTATTATTAATCTTCGACAGAAATGAAGTTATTACGTTTCTCTAACTTTGTAGGTTAATTTCGTTTAAATTAATGGCGACTAATAATCTTCGACCTGTATCTATAGGTTATAGAAAGAGTTTGACAGACTCGTTCTGAAATATTACGTGTCTCATGCAACTTATTAAATGGCAGATACATGTATGTATAACACATGCGGAGTTTGCGATAGCTGCTGAGAAAATCCGTATAAACCCCGGGATCGGATGAGCAATCACATTGAAATATCTTGATCATTTGCGGGGGTATTTGCTTATGCAGTCGGCGCCGTCGCAACTTTTATTGGACGCGCTCTGTAACTGCAGTTTTACAAGGCTATTAATATCGCGTTTAGTGCAAGCAGGCCAATGATGAATCCTGTTACGGCGTCGCGAAGATAAATAATGGAACTTCCTTACGAAGCTAAACGCGCCGGACTCGTGCATAATGCATTACTTGCAATTCCACGATGCGCAAGTAATTGCGGACGACAGGAGTTAGGTGAATTATTATTCTCGAGATAGTGGCCGCGCCACTAGAAACTATTGACGACAGCGTTGTGAATGTTCAAAGCGACAATTAACCGCTTTATATCGCGATCGCATAAATTCTCGCGTACCTGTAAATAAAAGTTTGACAGCTGAAAGAAAATGCAATAACTGCAGAACATATAAGAATAAAAAATAATTTGGATAAAATGTTTTTTATTAGGAGCTAAAGTAAAATGTCTTCTAGCTTTGTCTCATGAACCTAATAAACATAGTTTTTTTAAAGTGTTATGTTTCGTCTGCAAGCTTTTTCTAATGACATATGCTTTTTTCAGTCGAAAACAATTTCTCAAGTCTATTTTTTCTATCATTTTGTTTCTCATTTATAGTAATTATGATATATATTTTTAGCAACACGATAACATCAAATAATCACCGTATAAATTAAAAGATAAACATTTACAGTCCTAATTAAGCTGTTGCATACTTAAAACGGCTGATAGATGACTCTCGCCTTTCCGAACGTTATCGATATCGAACTCGTTAATTCGTCGCGCAATCCCGTTCTCTGAATATCGGGGGCCATCGTTAGTTACTCCCGCGTTTGCACCGTTTTATTTATCGAAACTCGAAAGTTGAACGATACACAGTCAACGTTGGATTGAATTACATGTGACTGACATGTCCCAGTGGCACGACAATTCTGACACTCACCGTTTGCTGCAGTTTGTGATGCATGCATCGCTGCGACAAGCATATGGTACGGCCAAATGGTTCTCTTTTAGGTTCACAGCGTGTAATTCACTATACGCGGTTGCGCGACCTGACAATTCGGGGAAAAATAACGGTTGCACGACGGGAGAGACGACATGGATCTCCGGATAATTAACAAATTACAAATTGCGTTTACTCTAGTTGACATCCACTTCTGCAAAAATCTTGTTTAAATCGACGCGCTGCACCACTCTGCATTTATATTTCATTCAATCACGCGACAGTCCAAAGAGATATTCAAAACGGGTGGCTTAACCATCTCTTTCCTGATCAAAGAAGAATTTTTTAAATTCAAGATCAAGGCTTCGAAGTACTGTAAAAGACTTGTCACTTACTTTGTCGAAGCATTGCGTGTATTTTCACTAATAATTATTTACGAACGCTTATTTAAAGCGTTTTTTTTACATAAAAGGAATATTTATTCCTTTTATATTAAAAAACTTTTAATATTGTATTAAATCAACACACTATCATTTATCTTACACGTCTAAGTAAATAGGTGCACATCATAATTGCATCGTGATTACTTTAAAGACGTAGAAAATAGATAGTATTATGATGGTAATATTTTTAATATTAAAGGACAAATTTTAACTATTATACTTATGGAATCATTTAGCCATTATGTTGTGATGTTAATACACAATAATCAGTATTTATTATAAAACATTTTTACTTTTGGAGCATGCAAAACTTTTTCAAGATATACGTTAGGATTTAATTGTTTTTTCTTTCTCATTTTTTACTCATTTTTTTTTTTATTTATCTCTTTTTTTATTTAACATTCGATTGTACATATTTCGATAATAATATTATGCAATATTAAACAGTGGCATGGAATTTGCTAATATAGCTTTTTTGAAGCCTTTTAAGAGCCGGTTGTTTTAACTTCTTGATAAATTTATCTATTATATAAACATGTGTCTATCCTTATCTTTCTTTCTAAATAAGTGAAGACAGATAATAGATACCTGTTGGATAAAGTTTCCCAATAAATTGGAACAATTGACCCTATGAGTGTTGAGGTCTCAACAGGTCTTTTTTGCAGAATTTTCATAAGTAATGATTTGATAAGTTGATTATAGTTCTACAGCTAATCTGTATTTTCCATTATACATATAAAGATTATTAATACACCAATCTATATAGGAAATGATTAAAACAACTCCAGTATTTATACAAGATATTATATCGCAGAAATCGGAAAAGATTGAAGATAATTTGCTTACAAAATTTGAGTTTGAAATCAATTGAACACATATTAACAAATAAATCGCGCACACACATAAAGTTTTTAATTTAAAATATGTCACCTTTTTTTCTACGATTGATTCTGCGGACGATTATTTACTCTCTCATTAGCGCAAATGACGTTTTAAAATAGACGCGCCCGCGATGTCAAGAACGAGTTTGCAATTAGAAGCGAACATCTACGATGCTACACACGAAATGACTCGAGGCCGCGTTCTCAAAGGAATTACTTCTAGGTACAATCTAGAAAAACATACGTAGGAAACGAACCTCGTCACCCTGGGTAAATTTCTTCCCGACGTTAATTTTGCTCTCTCGCGCATGCATCTAGATATCTCGACTAACCACGAGCGGGGAAAAAAAATGCGCAATGCAAACGACGAATCGCGGCGGTCTGAGGGAAGTTCGTCAGCGCGGGGCCAGTTACGCGAATTACGCCGGAGCGAGCCAGCTCCGCCGATTGCGGCGGTCGGAAAGAATCACGGCGAATAAAATGAGCGAAGAAAAGGGAACACAACACCATTAGTATAACGAAACGGGGGAGCGTGCACTGAATTCAGATTCAAGTCTTCCCCAACTGTCGTCCTCCTTCCACCGTTTACCCCGTCGGTCTCTTTGCCCGTCGGTTCCTCTTTGGTTTCCCTCGGCGCGCTCTGTTAACACTCGTAATGGCGCGGTGTGTATTTCACCGAGGGTTGTACCCTACGTTTTACTAGCGACGAAAACAGAGAAATTTCATTTGCGGAAGCGAGAGACGAAAATTTCGCCACTGTCGTCACTGCGATAATGCGGCGAGAGATTTCGCGCCGAGGTCGATAAGACGGCCGTGCCAAGTGATTAAAATTAATTTAGGGTTTTAGGATTCTAGAGAACGGAAGGAGACTAATGAAGCCGAAGTTGCGCCGAGAGCTGCCATTCACGAGGCTGAATAATTCCACAAAATGTGAACGCTTGTGTAGACAAATAAATATAAAGTAATGAATATAAGAAAACAAAAGTTTTTATTTGAAAATACACCTTGCATACGAAAACGACGAATTTTACTTTTTTAAACTTTACGTGAAATTAAAACGTATTATGTATAATATACAATGTGTGTTGGATTATTAAATGAACAGTACGTATATTGTTAATGTCCAATTTCTTTATCTCTAGATAAGTGTACGATAAATTTATCCGAAATGTATCTCAAATTATAACCTCACTTCGCTAATAAAATATGATAATGTATAATAAAATTCTAATACTTTTGTATCGAAAGTTAATAGTATGAAGAATAGTTATTTATTAGATATGTAACCGGAAGTTTTAGTGAAAAAGTGAATTTTAATTATTTAACGAATATCTTTATGTGGAAGATGGTTATCGAGAGGTATGAAGAAATCGGGCATAAATAACTTAAACTGGATAAATTGAATTTTTTAAATTTCCCAATGCTATGTTATTAATGAACCTAAACTCGGATTAAAGCATAGAGTAGATCAAATAAATTAAATCATCTATTAGACAAATTAAAACTATGTTTGAACTAAAATGCTCGTTAATTGGATTAAAGAAGTTTAGAAATTCTAATGCAAATTTTAATCTGCTTTATTTTATTCACTTTCTGTTTGATTTGAACTTATGTGTAATTACATAATCTAGTATTATAATTTGAGAAATGTTCACATGATCTGCGTATTAAAAGATTCTACGAAATTATAATACAAATTAGAAATATATTTTATCGTTACTAGCATAAATCAGTAAATGGTAATAAGATCTTTAGAAAATGTTGACACATAAATTAAATTGTGGATTTTTTACTTTTAGAAACAGTCAATTGATTAAATTAATTAAATTTAATTAATAGAGAATAAATATTGAATAATATGATCTGATATAATCATCTGTATGGATTTTAAGTTAAGTATTTTAAATTATTTCCTTAATGCATCTGAGTGAAATGCAAAGTTCATTTAGGTTTACATAGTGCATTATATTTCAAGTACACACTTGGCTGTACAAATTTAAATATACTCTTTTAATAACTGTTTAACAAATATTTGATTTTCTTATCTATAATATAGTAAACTAAAGCGAAATTCATTCGTGTCTCCCGAAAGTAATGGTTCTATTGCCGCAATAGCCGCATTATGTGGCTAAAGGTTATCTCAAAATCTTTATTGTGGTCTACTTGGACAATTAGGGATTAAATTTAATTAATTGCATTTAATAGTCTTTTATGCACAATATAGTGCGAAATAAATTCTGAAAGGCATAACGCATAATCACACCGTATACTACGTAAATTTTCACGACTGAAATGGGTGTGTGTATGTGTGTGCACACTTTGTAATCTCCATGTGTATTTATTCGAAACCTCAATGCTAACATAAAAGCAGTTGCAAATCTCTCGTAAAATAACAGCAACATCTATATCTAAAGCAATTTGTAATTCCGCGTGTTTTAAACATTTTATTGCGTATATTGAACAAGTTTTACATTTTTTTTTTTTTATTTAAAAACATTACGCATTCCAGAAAATTTCATGAAAAATCTCGGCGTATAAAATGATATTAATGCTTCCGTAATAATTGATTTACTGAGCGTGATATATGTCGCGTTTTAGTATTAGCACGCAAGTAATTTATTCGCTAATCGCTTCACAGTGATAATATTTACCGGCTTTATTGTGATGACACGGAACGAACTTGGAGCCGGATCGACAGTTAATAATAAACTGCGATAAACAATATTGATCCGCGGAACCAGTTATAATAAACGACGTGATCGTATTAACATTCCATTTACATCTCGCCGATCATTTTATTAAGCCAATTAGCGCACATTTTGTCACTTCTATTGTTAATCAATGAACGCTCCTGATAATAACAAAGTATATTATATATTTAAATTATCAGATTGCTTATTTCATATCTCAATTAAAAGTTACAATCACCGAGGATGCGTCAACAATAAAAGCGCATCTAAATTATCGCTAATTACTAACTTTGTTTTGTGATGATAATAATAATTACAATGAGAAAGGAGTGTTTCTATCATGCATATATTTCATGAAAGGGCTATCTCCTTTCTTTTCAGCAGAGTGACGTTGGTGGCGTGCAAACTGATACGCATATCTAAATTAGCAGTTGGAGAATAATGATGGCCGAAAGCCGGAATTGTCCAGAAAAATCCAGGGCATGTATTCGTAATTGATGGATGTGAATGTGTTCGTTACGTATAAAATAAAACTAATGGATACGATCCACTCAAACGGAGCCGATCAGTCATGCTGTCGCGCATTTTCTGTTTAAAATATAAAAAAAAGGGATGCGCGTATCGCGACACGTGCGAAATACACCAGCGCGGGACAAGATGGACCATCTGCGTACTGGGATATCTGCTGATAACAACATTTACGCGAACGATAAAAGGGCGGAACTGCATTCTGCGCAAGACGAGGGCAATAAAAGTGTAGCGCCCGGACTGGCTCAAATATTCCAGGTCGCCGTGCTCTCTGCCTCACTATAGTAGAAATCATTGCCAAATCCGTTGCGCGTGCTCCAGCTAGTGTACATCGTTACGTCAAGATGGAAAGAAAATACACGAAGCACAGGAAACTCGGATGTTGGGCGGAAGATTTGCGTGCCAGGGAATTATTAAAATTTTGTTTCTAACGAATAATAATATCTTCCTGCGTCTCTCAAGACCAAATAAATATTGATTTTCTAGGGGAAAAAATGAAAAAGAATGCCGGATATATAGTTAGCAACGCAATTTGTTCTCTTTTTTTTCTACATATTTTGTAAAATACATTTTGTAAAATATCTACTCCACTGGACCAAATTTGAACTCACCGATAGTAGTCGAGAATTAATTAAGCTGCCAGAGTAGTTGCGTGCAGTTTCAGAGATTGGAGCGACGCTAACTTTATACATAATTCGATGACAGTACAGTGAACGGCATTGCGCTCCACTCTACATTTATTTTAAGAACGATCTCAATAACATTGTCGTACAATAACAAAGTACAGTTTTAAATATATAATACTATTTTAAGAATAATTTACTAGATTAACTTCTTTCGCATTATTTATTTCTATTATGTATCTTCGATTAATTTACGCACAGTTCTTAATGTTTAAAAAATATTTTTAATACCTCATTTTTTATCTAATCTAATAAGAATTAATCTACCCTTTTTTTAAATTAAAATGGAAGTGAGGTAAACAGTGGGAAAAAAAGTTAACCCAATAAACCATTCTTAAAATAACGTTTTTATTTTAAGAAAAAAATTCTTTTTTTGTTTCGTTTTCAAGCTTAACACAAATTAAGAGCAAAATATTTTTAATGTTATCCTTATTCTACAAATATGTATACAGGTTTTTAATATGTTTTATATTTTTTTATATCTTTATTAATATAAAGATTGCTAATAAAATATTACAAGTTTTTCTTCATATTGCAATATGTTGCAATATTTGCTGCAAATTATACTTGTTTATATATCCGTTAAAACTTAATAGAACCATTTGCTGTAATAAATTAATTAAATCAAAACTGTTTACGCGATATATACAATTTGTAGATATTTAATATTAATGCAACGGTAATGATTTCGCTACGAATCACACTAAATTGCTTCGAGATCAGCGCAATCAAAATAGAGTACGTTTGTTATTAGAGCTATATAGTAATTGAAATCACGAATTAAATACTTTAAATAAAATAAATCACGAGTTGCTTAAAAACTATATATATAAATACCAGATGAACTATAATTGTGCTAAATAAAATTTTGCAAATAATCCAACATTTAGAAAATGTTTTTCGCAAGTTTATTGATTAATCTCCCAAAAATAACAGTGATCTTAAATACATTATTAATTACGCGAATATTTATTTGCTTCAGCTCTAAATTTATATGATCTCAACGTGATGATGTATTAATGATATTGAGAGAGAAAGAGAGACTACATATTTTTATTACCGTTGGCAACATAAGTTCTTTTTTTGAATACTTTTTTGTTCATAATTTATCATATATATTTGGAATGTGATGTCAATTAATAAAATTGATTTTACTTGTAACGTATATATTTTGTCGAAAATAACATCTTTTAGTATTTTAATAACGTCGATAACATTTCAACATTATTTTTACCATTAATATTATATGTTTTGATTACTAATGATGTAATTAATGACGAGAAACTTACGACAAATCAACGTCATCATGTTGGGACTTGGCTGTTGGGATTGTAATATAATTTATAACTGCCTGTTCTACTATTATACTGGTGAAGTCGATCGAGTAGCACGTTACCGAGACGCGAGATTGTAGTGGTTTCTACAATTAGCCCTGTCTTGCTCTACTGTCATTAGGTTTGTGCTCGGGTAACTTTAGACTTAAACTTAACTACAGGGAAAGATATAAATAAATAAACCGACAACCGAGTCAAAGAGCAAGACACTGCATCGTATCTATCATTTGCATAATGTCTTTTGAGGTGCAAATTAATGTTAAAATTTTAAAATTTCACCAAAATTAAGAATGTTTCTTTACAGTATAATAATTTATCCCAGAAAGTAATACGTTATTCAATAATTAATAAGCCGTTAAAAGAACTGTGAGATAGAGCTCTGTTACGTCTGTACGTACTAATTCTGTCACTGAAAACGCTTATAACGGATAATAATTGCGAAAGTGCATTCCGTCGTTCATATGCAGTTTCTGCTGGCGAAGAACGAGTCATACGTACAATACATGCGTGCACGTAACGGATGTACACTGGAAGATCACACATTGTCAGTGGATAATGACAATCTATGCACGAAACTGGGTCAAATTCGACTCTGGGATCAGCTAGACTAATTAGCGCGACCATGTAATGCATTATAAATTCGGATTGTAAATTACAGCACGTGTACAGTAAGTAGGCGCCGTCTTTTGATTAGATACAGTAATATACGAGACATGAAGATAAACGCATGTTGCAAATATCAGTCTTGCATGGAAATTTAAAACTTTGCTTTAGGTGTGAAATAAAATATTTAACAAATTATACGAACGTCAGATTTATTAATTAATAAATTTTACACCGAATAGGAAATTATGAATTGTAAATATTTGAGATTTCTACAATTTAAATAACAATCTGAACGGTACCTTTACTTTCAAAATAATTAATAGTAATAAGATATATAAAACAATATATTTTTAAGTAGTATTTGCTGATTAAATTTTTTTATCAATTACTAAATGTACAGCAAAATATATTCCTAATAAAACGTTACTACACAGTATACAAGATTCAATTTGTATATAATACAAATTTCTTATATACATAAAAATAATTAATAAAAACAAGAAATCTTGTGAATGAAAAAATATATAAATTCTTAAATTTGTTCAAATTGTAAAATTCGTCTCGATTGAACTCCGTTTTAAAGAATGAAAGATCTAACGCGAGGTCTAACCCCGGCGAGATGTGAGATAATACCCTCAGCTTTATTCATGCGTGAGAGCGCGGAAGTGATATGAAAGCGAAAAGGTCGCTAACTGTGAACGAAATTGGATGCACTTTTAGCCGGTATCAACAAAGGGAGGTTACATTCCGTGCTAGTAATCACATTTACCATAAACGCCGATAAACGCATGTCAGTACACTTGTGTATGTTATATAACGATTGCATAACGAAAGGCTATCTGATGCTTGTACTTGATGAAGAGTGCCATGCGAAATCAGGGCAAATTCGACGAAACCGTGGGTGATTACGAAGCGGTTAGTGCCAGAGTTACACATCGTCACGTTGCAACATCTATATACCACGATAATCCCTAAATCCACCGAGCGAGCGATATTGCTAACGAAGCTGCGATTCAATATCGGACATGAGAAATAGTAACAATTAAATTCGTTATAAGAGTAATGAAACAAAATGCACTGTCTGCATACCGAGTATTTTTTCTAATTGATTGTAAAATTCTAATCTAAAGCTTTCTATTTGAAAAGTCACTTCTAGCATGATTTTTGTGATAGGCGACTTCCACAAAAGAAAAAGGGATTAATTAAAATAAATAAAATAAAAGAATATAATATATTTATCTATGATTAATTAATACATGTACATTGTAAGACAATATCGTATTGTATATAATATATGTAAAATATATGATTTAGTTTAGGTTAATATTAATGCCGGGACAAAAATAAATATACGATTATATAAATTTCTTTAGAGTATGTAGATCAAAATTGCATTTACAATTAGTAGCAAAAGAAAATGGGAAAAGAGAAATCTTGAACAACATCAGATATTACATTCGGCAAAACTATTACGACGCGATTCGGAATGGAGTTGGATATGTTTGCGTTACGGTAGCTGAATACTCGCAGGAATAGGATCGAGCGAAAATTTAGGTCCTGTGGAATTAAAACAGTGGAAATCTCTCTCCGAGCATATTGGAGGAACTGCCAACTCGTATGCAATAACATTGGTGATTCTAGTTGTCCAAAAGATCTGTCGCTCGGATTATCACAATCGTTTCATTAAGCGAGCGCTTAGAGAAAGAAAACATATTTCTAGTTTTCTTTTAATAAAAAAAAGAATGAAAACATCCTTTTTTTTAATCGAAACTTATAACTCCGAGCGTTAAATATATATTCGCCGTCCATCTGCGACTTTAATTATTTATGCACCGACGCTGTTTTAATCTCGTATAAGAAAATAGATTTTTGCTTGAAATTTGTTCGAAGAAAAATAAAATCCTTTCATAAATGAAAAATTATTTATATCCCGAGATTAATACAACGAGTATTTTTAAAACGAAAATAATAGTGACGCAATAGACCAGTCCGAGATATAAATAGTTAATCACAGAAGATATTATTTAACTCGATCCAGAAATGAATTATTTGAAAACATGCTATTCAAGTATCGTATTCGTATTCGGTGGTCACCTTAGTACATAATATCAGAAACATAAAAGAATGAAACATTAGATTTTGATGGATAGCATACAGCCTCATTCTACAAAATTATACGACGCTATAAACATGTTTTCTTGTTAATCGATCTATTCTTTCTTATTCCTGTTTTCATATATATTTCCAGGTCACAAAAATGATACATATTGCAAATATTATTGCACCATTGAATCGATATGGTACATGCATTTAAAAAGTTGTATAATTATTACATACTCTGTTGGCGTATTAAATTTTAAGTAAACAATGCATCGGTGAGAAATAAACTGAAAATTGCAAAGTTTCAATGAATAATCTCAACTGATTAAAAACTTGTTATCAAATATGCCTCCAGATATATTACTAATTAAGCCAATTAAAAAAAAATTCGAAATAAATTTTTTATATGTTGCATGTCTTTTTAGATTTTTATTTCATAAATATGATGCCGTCGTATACGCCCTTAACTATTTTAAACAGTCGTTTGTTTTTTTGTTTGAAAAAAATTGCCTTGAGTTTCTGTTTGTAACTTAAACCCATACAGAGAGCACAGAACATTTCAGTAATAGTATTGTAGAAGTGTTGCAAAGTTGCTCCAACATTGCGGAGTGTTTTGTGGGAATATGCCTAGTAGTAACAAGTGTTAAGAATAATGAAAGATGATTGCGGAATTCGTTTTCGAGAGAACATTAATTAAGTCACATGTAACTAGCGCCTTGGTGCGAGCGTGACGCACTTTCACGTGGTACTTTAAGGGTCCGTCTTTTCGCGCATGTAGCGTGCTCAATTAAAACTCCCTCCCCCTCCTCCGAGATGTAGGAAATTCGGAGTGACAGGTTTAGACATTTGGGCGTGATCGTGGAATCCGCAAGCGTGGCTTGCTCGCTGTTTGAGGAGCCTCGCGCGCCTGCCTCGGGCTCCATTTGACTGCATTGACGATTCGCGCGGTGTAGTTTATCGGGGTAAGTTTCCGCCCGCGCGCGCGGTGTGAAACTTTCGTCGAGTAATCCGTTACGAAAGTTATCGGGCGTAACGTGCGCGGAATTTCCGTAAATACGGATAATCGAGAAACGTGCTAGCTACCGCCGCTGTTTCTCTTTCTCTCTGTGCGCGCTGCATCCTGGGCTGCCTCGCAGCTCGCAGACACGATTCGGGAGATCGAGCCACCCCTCTCACTCCGGTCGATGCCACATGGCTGCCAGTAACGATTGGCGCACGCAGAAACACTCCGACCGATGTTGTTCGGTACGTCGCAAAATAAAATTTCACGGGGCGTTTGTCCGCGAATCCGATAGGCGTTTCGTTGACTGGAGGGACTTAAAGTGAAACGTGGCGCGAGAAACCAGGTTAACGGAAAAATCGTGAAACGCAAAGCGGTGTCAAACCTTGATTTTCGGATTTTTTTTTTTTTTTACGTTTGCCTGTAGATATTAGTGGATACAGATAAGAGGGATATATCTATTTGTGACATTAATATGATAATTTCTCTTGTACATTTTTTGAAAATATTACAAAGATAGTTGAAAAGAAATTTATATACGGTATAATAATATATAAAATCTTCTTTAGATGTCTCTAAAAATTTTATTTTAATATCATAATAATCGTTTAGAGAGCACAATATATATGTGTGATTGTTTTGATAATAATAATATTAATAGATTCTATTTTTTGAAAATATTGTTTTTTTTTCTCACAACTTAATAAAAACTTTTATTGAGTGATGAGAATATATTTTTCTTAATGTAGAATACAAAATTCTTCACGTAAGTCATATCTGTTCAAGAGAGATTAACAAATTCTTTAGAGAAAATTTTATATTCTTGTTTATATATGAGATAATAATTGTAGATTTTAGACTTTTTCTCTTATAATGATGATAGTGAGATAATTAACATTCGATGAATCATCGATAAAAAAAATTGTGCATACTTTATTACTCATGTTTCTTACGCTCTTAACGTTGTACTTAGCAAATAGTATACTTTTAATTAAATATCGCAGTGCCCAGGTGCGCATCTCGCGGGATACGATTCCCTTCGGAACAGAAAACAGCCTCGCGTCCTATAGACACGTTTCAGAATGTTATTTTCGCAAGCACATTTTGCTCGCGACCTCCTCGAGCCTCTGTACTTCCTTCCGGTGCTCTCTCGTCCTTACCGGAATTCTTACCGGGTGGAAAAGGCCGGCTTGTTATCGTAACCGTCGTCACGGTGGAAAAAGGTGCCATTGTGTTTTCCTTTATTCCATCCACAAGAAGACGTCACTTCGTGGAAAGAAAGTGGACTCGTGACGTACTCGCTCGTATTACTTCTAGGTGTATCCCGCATCGCGACATTGCTCCACGGTTGCATCCCTTTTCCCGGCCTGCCTTGCCCACCTCTCAATGAGGGACTATTCACAAGATATTTTAACGGAGCGCGACGAATGGAGCTTCTTTCAAAATCCGACCCTGCCAAAAGTGGGCGGAACAGACAATGCATTCGTCGGCGACACATCAAACATGAAACTCACTGTTTTACATTTATTACAGACAGATGTATACGTTTTTAAAAAATCTCTTGAATAAATTAGCGAAAAAGAACGCGGAAATCAAATTAAAATGCTTTGATATTGTAGATCTTTTTCTCTCCAAAATTAATAAATATCTTTATTTTTAAATATATAATAATAAAATATTGACTAATATATACATACTTATTTAAGAATAAAAATGGTTTTACCAAGTTTATGCAGAATCTATTGTGTAAATTATTAATGATCCTACTCATCTTTAATGCAATCAATGTTTATTATTATCGGCAAATAAATGAGCATTGATAAATTAAAATTGATACGTGCTTTCATTTCATACGTACGCTTTCACAATAATTGG
The DNA here is from genome assembly GCF_013373865.1 of Monomorium pharaonis. Lineage (NCBI taxonomy): Eukaryota > Metazoa > Arthropoda > Insecta > Hymenoptera > Formicidae > Monomorium > Monomorium pharaonis. Next base: position 11,272,189 of record NC_050469.1, on the reverse strand, counting down.
ACACTGACGCAATGAAAATTGTAGCATATATACAATAAACGGATGAATTTTTAATTAGAATAAATGTGATTCAGAAAAATTTATGCAATACTATATTATTATGCATATTTGGTATATTGATAACAAGAAAACAATTTTTTTAATTTGCTATAATTTTACATATTGTTATTTTTTTCGAAACCTTTTTATTGTTGTCCAAACAAAGAATCGTTCTAATTTTTTGAAATGATATAAAGTTATAATTATTTTGAAATATTTTATTAATATAAGATAATTATTATTAAATGTTTTATTAACGAATGACGTGAACTAGAACGGAAGATATCTTGTCTGTGCATATATATAAAAATACACAAGCAATTTGAATTTGTAGCATACTAAATTATTTCAAACTGTTTATTTTAAACTACTCATTTTAAACAGCAATATTTATTAAACATGTTAATAACATATTCACGAATAATTTTGAAAATAGTTATCTAATATTGTTCTTTTGTCCTGAGTACTAAAAAAGATGCAAATTAATAAATAAAATGATAAATACGTGCTAATTAAACCTTGAATTATCATGTATATTTAAGTATAATAAATTTCAGTTAAAATAATTAACAGCTTGATTAAACATTTATGAATTGTTTGTAGTATTCGTGTGGACTTTTACGGACTATAATATTAACGAAAATAAACGGACAGATCGCATGCGACAAATAACATGGCACATGCACCTGTTCGTGGTTCCACGCAATTTTTATATGCTGAATGGAAACAGAACGAAAAATTCAGATAAATGTAATTTAATAAATATTCATTAACTATTTGAATTATTGAATGTTGACTTTGTACAACAAACAAGCGAAACGCTGCGCGTTTGATTTGTACACGGTTTATCGGTGCGTTGGTAAATTGGTTATTTTGTAAACAAAAATGGGAAATTAGTATAACCGCATTCAACGCTATATATATGTACTTGATGCATTCTTGAATTCTTTCCAATAAAACACTATTTGTGCAGTTGATAGTGCGATATATGCACATACATAACACCTGTATATTGTTGTTTTTTATTTCATTATTCAGTGAAATATATAAATGAAACATCCCGCTAGCTGTAGATTAAAATAATAGAAATTAAAATAATATCTACAAGTTGAAAAAATTTGATCAGCCGTTAATTGCAACTATTCATTAATTAATTAATTAAAATTGTATTAATAAGTAGGTAAATAAGTACCTTTCGAAGAAATGAGTCTGAGATATAGGTAGGCAATTGTTTATCGTCACGTTCAGGTGTCAATATATTTGGGGTGAAGTAATTCTCCCGAACTGATGTTAGAGCCTTTGCTGTATCTGCCCTCGTATCGTCAATTTTAAGGACGAAGTAAGTTGTCGCTGCGGTGTCGCGCGAAAGGTATTATCCATTGTTCCCGGAGTGCACGGGGTTTCGTAATCGGCTGAAACGTCTGGCGAATGCCCCATGGGTATCCCATCGGCGCAAGAGTGTTGGATGTAGAAACGCTTTTGCGTAATGAGTAGTTGAGATTCCTTGTTAAGGAGCGCTCGAACTCCGTGCTGCGGCTTCCGCGGTTCCCAACAGATTTCGGCGCTTCGCCGAGTTTCTTCCTCCAGTCCTACTTCACAGCCGATCTCGCGAAGGGTGCGGCATTCCCGCACTGCACTTCGTAGAGCGAGTCGATTTCGGTACATGTTATTTTGAGAAGCCAACCGCGTAATTACTCGACGAATCTCCTTTCCATTTCAAGTTTAAAATCATAACACGTAAATTTCTCTCTGGCATTTGAAATAATTAGTGGTACTTTAATTGAGAAATTGCATTAAATCCCCGCAAACAGCGTGTAAATAATAGCGCCGCTTTGAGAAAACAAGCATACGCTCTTAAATTCTCGAAAGTTTTTTAAACAATGTAAAAAAATATATGTATAACATAATTTTAAGGAAATCTTGTGAGTACAAGATATCTTTTAAGTACAAGGATGAAAAAAGACAATGAAAAATAGAGTTGTATAATTATTTTACTTTATTTTTTAACATTTTTTTTAATGCACTCGCCGAATGTTTTGTGATCTCGAAATTTTCTTGTGTCCGCGCGTTGGAAAGATTTAATTTTACAAATAAATAAATAAAATTTTTTTAATAAAAACTAGAATAGAAAAAACTAAAATTTTCATGTAAAATAACCAGTTAACATTATTTTGCATAAACCGGAATTTCGAAAATGTTCTGTTTTAAAAAATAAAAAATATTTTATAAATAAAAATTTATAAAAAAATAATTGTTTATTATTTAAATAATATTCCCAAATCACTTTTTGATGAAATTAACATAATAATATTATGAAACCCAAGTATATTTATTTTAAGAGTATCCACATTTCTATCTCTCTCCTGTTAATGAATAGATAATAATATCTGTGCCCTTTATCTTCTTCCGACTATCTCATATCGGGCAAGCTTCTGTGAATGAATAATTCGACAGAAAATTAATAATTCAGGATGCCCGGGAGTCATGTTTACACTTGTATAGCGGAATGATGCTATTCTGTATGTATTTGCACCGGAAAAAAGATTAATTGCTTGATAATATAGCTTAGTCATGAAAAAGGAAGAGAAAAAATAGACAATTTTTCTAGCTAAAAATAGATTTAAAGTGCATTTCGCGTACATTCTTTTACTTTCCCTCTCAGTAAATTATACATGCGATTGCGCACAGCAGCGAAACGAATATTCTGTTTCGCAGATTTCTCGTTTACTCTATAATACAAGTTTTTGTCACTTTTTTTTTTATTGACGTATTTCAGCATTCAAATTATCCAAAGGCATATTGAATGTACAAATCTTTAATACATATTTCTCAATATTATACGAATATGATGTCGTACAAGTGTAATTAAAATTAAAATAAGCATACTTTCTCATCTTTTTTATCATTTATACTATAATACCCAAAATAATTTCCTTAATCTAATGGTTCTTTTTGTTAAATAATAATAAAAACAATTTATATGTACGTAACATACTTGTATATAATCATACTAAAAGTAATAGCGATAAGTATAACAATAGAGATGTCTTTAGAAGGATATATATTGCTAAATAGTTGCAAACTGCTTTACAGATTATTTCTCTATAACATGGAAAACTAACTCAGCAAGTTGCGGAATCGTCACGTGCGAGCTAGTAGTAATCAAGATTGAGGGAAACAGTGGTAGTAGTAATAACGACAAACTGAACTTCCTTTCTCCTACTATTTCTCTCTACGTCTCTCTTAACGTAATTTTCTGATTTGCAAGAATTCAAATCGCTGCGAAAAGATGAATTAAACGAAATTTCACGAAATATTCTTCCAGAGAACATTTAACTTATCTCTGCTATATATCGATATGTTAAATTAAACAATTAAATATAACCGAAATGTTAAAATACTAATAAATACGTTGTTAGTGAGAGATCGAGAAGCGCTACTCTGATTTTGCCTGCACGAAAACAATTCGTTATTATCATTGAACAGGTATCTTGTAGGAACGATTACAATATGCTGCACGTAAACTCAGCATATATCGTCTGAATATACGTCGACCCAATTGAAACTGAACTCTGCGGCTGGCCGATCCGCGCTAATTAATTACTGCGCTGCCGGCAAATTCATTACAACAAACACTGTTCCTAACAATAGTAGCGGCGAATGTTTAGCTACATTATCCTCGCCATCCGTGTCGCTCGGCTGGAGCTGCTGTAGCCGGTCATATCGAACCATACGTGTAAATTTCGCGTGGCCGACACGCCATGCGTAGTTCGCACCTGCATATTTTCCATCGAATTTGATAATTATCGCGAACAGAGTTGACGCGCCGTGTGATGCCACGAATAATTATCATACACGACGCAGCGAAATGCGATTCCGCCACGTTGTTTATACCAAAACTTTGTCCCTGCGTGCAACTGACCACAATTAATTCTCTCGTTGAGAAATGAAATTAATCGCGATTATTTGCTAACGTAATGCTTATTTCAATATAATCTTTAGATTATTTTAAGAATGTTTTGAGTCTAGGATAAGTTATCGATATATAAAAACTTGAAACTTCTTAGGCTTATTCTTTTTTCGGATCAACGATAAAAGATTTGATTGTAAATATCCGTAAATATTTGGGTTTAGAGGCAGCTGGAAAAAGAGAAACAACGGAAAATTCAGCACTAATAGTTTCTGCAGCGAAGATGACCTAATTTTGTTGCAGGTTTATAAACGAATAAGTGGATTTAAATAAACTTTTGCATAAATATTAAATAAAGAAAAACAGATCGTAGAAGAATATCTTGGCTGAAGAACCTTAAGGGCCTTAAAGACCTTGATCTTGCCATAGCATCAAATCTCTATTCCGCAAAGCAACTTTCAAAGTAAAAATCGCGATAATCGTCAATTTCCGGTAGGAGACGGTATTATAAAAAGAATTTTTACAAAATCTTAAATAAGAATATAATTCATATACAAGCATCAATTTTTTATTTGATTTTTTGACGGTTTTTAATACGCAAAACACTAAGCATGAAATTAATACTTTTAATGGATAATCCGTCACTAGTCACACGTATAAATTAGGGAGACACTTTAACATAGTATAAAAATATACGTTGCATAATTTTTGATTCAATGGTAATAAATAATATAATTCAATGATAATAAATGATGATAAATATTATGTTGTGGTATGCATATCGATAATAATGAGGGTGATAATGATATGTTACAAACATGATAGTTTCGTAGAATAATAAAATAATTCCAATTAAGAAAAACAACTATATGGTCAACTGACTAGCTAAATTCCTTTATTAAGTTAAATAATTACAACGTTTCGACCATAGAATTTGGTCCTTCTGAAGTGATTACAAATTAATTAAACAAGTTTATTCAAACAAATTGGACATCAACACTTTGTTTAAAGTGCCAAAAAAAACTAGATTGCATTATTTAAAAAGGCAAGGATAAAACGGATTGTTTAAAGAAAACTGGTGTAGTTTGTAGCATCAAATGCAGAACTTATAACGCGGCATACGTGGAGCAAACGAAACATCATCTCGAGACGCGGATTAAGGAACACGTGAATGATATAAGGAAACATGAAAGTGGCCACTCAGTAGTGTCAGTAAACATTGTTTAACAATGAACCACGAGTTCGATTGGCAATTCCCGTGCATTTTACATTGCGAAAATAATAGAAGAAAAACAGAGATTGCTAAAATGTTCTTCATAAAGAAGAATCTCGATACCATAAATTTAAAAAAACATACTGAGAATTTAGACAGTGTCTATAACACGGTAATAAAGGCCATGTAATGTTTACTTTTAACATTCGGTAATGTTCCTATGTACAGAAATATTCAGACGCTTGTTTACGCTCATACACGTTTGACGACAAATATAATCTTGTTTTAACTTCTCGGTTTAAATGAATTTGACTTGTCTTTATTATATTTATTGTTTCACCATCGATTGATGATTAGACACATAAGTCTTAACGAATTATTTTTTATGACGTTTTTTTTTTTGCATTTTTTATATTTGTGCCCTTTATATTAATTTTAGAATTATTTGTAAATTTGCTGCCACGGACTTTTTGACGATTATAGTCTTGCAATTAATTAATTTGTAATCACTTGAGTTGTTCTTCTTTGAATTTAATTACTGGCAACAATAAGCGAACCCTACTAATAACATAATTATTGCGGTAAAGTGATATTTCGTTGTTACGTTTAAATATTCGTTGATTTGAATTTCGGGAATTATATTTTTGTCACGGTGATAACGGAACACGATGCGAATGAAATAGATAAGAAAGCAAAGAGTTGGAAGATAATGAACGTTTCCCCATGGCGAACTTACATTGCTCGTTAACTTTGCGAGAAGTGAGGTAAACTCGCGGAGGCGAAAATGTCGATAGAAATACCCCGGAGATATCGCGGTCCAACTATAGAATGGTTAATTATAACGATAATTAGCGGGCACTTTTGCGATGGTAACTCTCGGCTCTCAGGCGTCGATCCTTCACTTTGGATTCGCTATCTCAAGCTCGAGTTCGAGAAGTATAAATGGAATATGATTTTGCTCTAATTAGCTATCCCTGGAATTGAGAAACTTTGTCCTCCATACACTTCGACGTGAACCCATATAACAAAATACTTTTGCTATATATTAATGGAATTATCACTGCAGCAAGAAAATACCTTTGAAATTGAAAGAACTTTGGTAAAAGACAGAGAACGGGTTAGAAGGCGAATTTATCATAATTGACCTAGTAATTATCTCGGAAATAATATATCAAGTTATATACATTTATATCTAAAATTAAAAATTGATTGAAAAACAATAACGGTTTGTTATTTAAAAGAAACAATTGCAAAACCACCAAATTATCTGTGAATCAAGCTTAAGACCAGTATGAACAATCGAGTCGTGATGTTAAAAATTTAGATCGCTCGTTTCCGCGAAACGACGGCTTCTTCGAAGAGCGACTTGTAGCGACGTAATGACGTCGTAAAAGCGTTTAATGAGTCCGCCAGCGATTCAACGGATTCTCTTTTCTGTGATTTCAGCCCTGTGAGAAATCGGACGATTTTCGCGCGGTACAATGCGCCGCCTTCAACAATGTGCCATACAGCGGGCAACTTCTCAAATGGTACCCCCATTACGACCCAGCTAGGCCGTGCGCTTTGATCTGCCGCGGTGAACAGACCCTTGAGAACGGCGTTAGACGATCGCGGCAGGAAGTGCCGTCGGGCGAGAAGACGATGCCGCGCGATTCCACGGATAGCCTGCAATTCGACAGCGACGAGACAATAGTGGTGCAACTAGCGGATAAGGTGGAAGACGGCACGAGATGTTACGCAGAGAGCACGGACGTGTGCATTGGCGGCGAGTGCATGGTGAGTGAATCACGTTTTGCAAAGTGTCTACAAATTTTCTTAACAGAAATGCAATAAACATGCCTTCAATATATTTAATATTGTATAATATATAGACGGAATATGTAGAGCATTATACATTCAGAAATCATTGTTACTAGTGCCTTTTAAAACGGTACATTTCTGTCGACGTTCTACAACAGAATTTTGTGAAAAAATTGCGAATTGTAAATTGATTAAACAATGAAATTTTTTACGTCACTTTATGATTAAAAACCTTAAACAGTATTTTTGCAAGTTCAATATTAACCATACGACTTTATTCGGATTTATTTGACCTAAAACGTATTTTATTTTCTTACTAATATTGTAATCAAAAACTATTTTCTCTTTGATAGTTTTGTGTGTGGTTTTATTTAAAAAATTTCTTTAAAAAATTTTTATGATAACTTAAATGATATGATAGTAGAAATTTTCAACAAAACAAAACAATAGAGTTAATTAAAATTAAAATTAAAATGCTTGGGAATCATCTCTTTGAGATCTTTTGCTTTAACATAGACAAATGAATTAAACTGGGGCGTCATTATTCCTCGTTTATTGTGACCATCATTGATATGACGCTTGAAGTGAAAACCAACCGTACTCGACTCTTTATCCCAATGCCCTCGAATCTTCATCACAATGCGCTATTATGTAGAAAAGAGAATATAGCATCTATCTTATAAGTGGCATCGCATATCAAAGCACAAATTAAACGTTATACATTCTTCCAAAAATATTATTATCGATTAAATTAATCAGAACGAAGGTGACTCTTATTGATAATTATATTAATATTAATAACAATTAATATTATTTATTATTATTTGTTAACGTGATTTAATTTACATAGAATCTGATTGTAAAAAAATTTACAATTACACGGAGAAAATTTTATAGTAAAAACTATGTTAAATAGTGATTGCGGATCAAGGAAGCAATTATGAAAATTTATAATAAGTCTTTTATCAAATTACCATAGTATTTATACTACTTATGGTATAATTCTTTGAAATTTCTTCTTGCGGTTCGTGGCTGCTATCGTACACAATAATATTTACTATGAAATTTTTTCCATGTATGATAAAACATACATGCTAGACACAAGAAAAGACACATGAGCAATTAAATTATTATATTAAAAATTAATAATAAGTTATATTAAAATTTAATCTCTCTTACACTCGCAAAAAAAGTTTAATTTTAAAATATTAAAATGTTTTACTTTTGTTTCCATTCTTAAAATCTTTAAAAAATATTTGAGTGTATTAAGTGGTATTTAGATTTAAAACACTAGACCTGGTTGCACCAAAGTTATTTTAAGTGAGACTTAAATATATGTCCTTACTCATTTAAAGACAAAGATAAAGATTTGCGTATGTTTAAGTCTCGCTTAAAATCACAACAACGTTGGTGCAATCGGGCCTAAAGCTTTTAAAACTGAAATCATTAACAGCTTTGAACATTTCAGTGTTTTAAATATAAATATCGTTTAAAACTAAAACATTTTCAAGCGTTTAATATATGCTTTTATTTTTTCGTGTTCTATAAATTATAATTAAGATTGTTTAATTAATATATAATAGAAGATCTAATTGACAAAAAAGATATAATTAAAGATTACTTATAAAAGTATTATCGTCAATATTATCTGCTCTTTAATTCTCTTGATTCTGATAAGAGGATAATTATCGATTCTTAACCGCGGCATTATCGGAAACCATGGATCTGTCACGTGCAGACCGCAGTATATTAGATGCGAGGAGCATTAAGCGATAGGTACAGTGCACCGCTTGTCAGTCACTATAAATTGTCGGTCGATCAACACATGAAGGCCTTTACTCATTAATTATCGAAATATAGCGATACTTACATTCCATTAATTTAACCGCAATTTGGCCGTTAACGAGGTACATTAAGGCTAGTAATTTCAATGTGATTACTTGTACTTTTGCATGCATTATTTGTATGCGTTTATATTTTTACATAGGGAATGTTTTTGATTAATTATTGAGAAAATAATTGATTGTTAAAAATGTATATTTGCAAATAAAAAGTATAATTTAAAAAAGTTTCTACTATATAGGAACCATTGTACGTTTTTACAAATGCAAATATCGAGTAATTCGGATTGATTATTTAGATATACGGAAATGCATTCGAAACTGCATAAATAATTCAAAATAATGATTTAAATCAAAATAACATTTTGATTTATTAATTCATTTAACTACTCGTTTGCATTGTTAAATCGATGGATTGCGATTTGCCTAGTACCTTGGGAATTTACATATTAAATTCACCATTGGTTTGGTCACCGCGTTTTGAACATCGATATAATCCGATCTGTAATTTTGATCGAATAATTACTCAATTAATTAATCAAGAGTCGCATGTGAGCTGAGCAATATCCCCAAAACGTTGCCTGAAACAATAAATTGGAGTAACCTTTACATACGTATAAAGGCTATATTTGAAACTAATTATATTAACGTAAATGCAAATTATATTAAATTATCGATAACATTTAATATGAAAAGTTGATATTAAATTAATCAAAGATCAGAGTAGGATAGCAAAGAGTGATAATATTAGAGAAGTTTCCGTGTAAAATAGATGATAATACGTAATGCTTCTGTAATTTTCCTGTATTTTTTTCCATTAGACAATAAGTAGGATTCAAGAAGAATTTGACAAATTATTAATTAAGTAGATAAAAGCAGTGTTCTTAAATACTTTGACGGAGCTAGCCTTAAGCTCTGGATTAAACTGAAGGCGTTACTTAAGAATTTAACCGCAATTGCCACGTCTCTTGTCGAAACTTTGTAAGATGAAACTTCTAGAGTTAGTAGAGAGAAACTCCGGGGCCGGAGAAGATTCGCGCGGATGTCGGCGCGTATAAGCGCATGTACCGAGATAGTATCTTAAATGTATTCGCAACTCGTTGCTTTCTGGCATCGCTACAACACCAGCACGCTCTGCATCGTGTTGAGAAAACGCAACCTAACGAAGCTGCCAGGTCAGTCTTCTGCTAATATTTAACATGGGCGCGTCGAGAAGCCCGATCTCATCGTCCATTAACTTAATTTGATCAACGTCACACGTGTATATGTAGATGGCGTATGTATGCAAACACCATGTATATTCCAGAAGTGTAACGTGAGATGATCATCCAGTATTATTATACAATAACCTTCTCTATCAGCTCGTCTTATCTAAGTAAAGAGAATTATAATTCTGAGACATATACATAATTTCTTAATGATTATTTATGAGATGCCTTTTAATTAAATTGAAAAGGTATCTTAAGTATAATTGAACATTTAATTTCATGTGTAATTTGACCATTTAATTAACTGTCAAATTATGATATGGATTAATTATTATAATTATTATTACGCTAAATTACGCATAAAGAATAATTTCTAAAATTATTTAGACTATCAATAATTTAAATCTTTTAAAGCAAGTGTATATTACATTTTGCACTTTTCTAAATTTTATTCGTCTAAGAAGCAGATATTGTCTTGCCACGCGAATACACCACGCACATCCTCGACCTAGTATTAAAATCTTAATTCTTTGATCCTAAATTAAATGAGACTCGTGATACCGCAAAACAACCAGAAAGAAATCGGATTAACAATAACGCTGGGAAAAAGCTCGCGCTCTCGCGGTGCGCTAGGAAATAATTAACGAATTCTCATAATAGCAACGCCCGTGACGCAGTCGCGGGGACAATATCTAATCAGCAGAGAAGTCCACGTAATTAAGCATTAAGCAAACTCCGGTAAACGCAAACTGGCTTTGCGTTATTAAAAGTGCCGAGTCCCGTTTTCGTTGTGGGCACGCCCGATGGACGCGTCGAGCTTTTTTCATTACGTCGCGTACTCGTTAAAATGTATCTTCAGGGCGAAAAAATTATTACGTTATTCCCCGTTGTGGTGGAAATTTTGAGAAATTACATCAATCGGAAATTGCGGTGATGACATTAGCGTTTCTCTTCCGATGTGTTTCAGGAAAAACGTATTAGCAATCTACGAACGTCCCTTCGACATTTTTCGTGAAATCTAAATTAAAACCTTCTTCTATAGTTTATTTTCCTCACAAGCAAATTTTAATTTTAACCAACTTGCAAAATATGTACTTGGGATTATACATACATATAATTATTCGGTATCTGAAGCAAATTACGCGCTACAAGTTTTTTGCATACTGTTATCAAAGTTAAATTAAGCATTTACCAGTGGTTCTTTTTACATAGAACAAAATTATTCTTTAGAAAGAATAATGATTTTGTTTTCTCGCATTAAGTTGCAAGAGAAATAAGAAAATATTTTGAATACCTACCAAATAAAAACACTCTTTTTAATACGGAAGTATCTTATTAAAGTTTGTTCTTAACTTTTGGTTTCTTAACTTTTTGGTTAAAATGCTATTTTCAGAAAAGATTTTGACTATGATTAATGCTACAGGATAAAAGGGAAAGAGAAGAAAGTAACCATACGAGGCAAAAATTTCCCTGAGTTCTCACCTATTTCTTTCTACTCCGCTTGCAGTTTTCACCCAGTTCCTTCTTTTCCCTTCTAAAACCTAATTCTCCGTTTTCACTTGCTTATCTCTGAAGTAATTGATGTTCCAAAATTGAAACGAGCCCTTTTTCTCGGATTACCCTCAGATATCTAAAGCTGAAAAAGAGAATGCACATTGTAAAAGAGAAAATAGATGTATGATAAGTACATATTGAATCCGAGCCGTGTAGTCCCGGACAGGTACACAATAAATTTCATCGTGCCAGTGAAAACACGAAGGCGAATAAAGTGCCCGGGGGTTAAGCATCCCTTCCTCCACTCTGTAAATCCCATTCTCGAGAAAACTATGTTAAAAGGTAGAAACGAGTGCAAGGGAAAGGAAGGTGAGACACGATGGCGGGGAAATGTCGGTGGTGCGAGGATGGTAGAAAAGGCTGGGTGTATCCTAATGAGATAGCGACAGCAGGGAGTGCTAAGGACCAGAAAAGTACATGGACCATCGAATAGAATCTCAAGGCCGAATAATTGAATGCCAGTCAAATTTGCGTAACGAAATCGTTACGATATGGAAAATCGCGGGACATCGGCAATTATCGTCTCTACTAATCTCTCTGATACTTCAGTCTGAATGGAGAGTGTTTTGACTGAGTAATCGATTTCAATATTCAAAGTAGAAATATTCAAAGAAATATTAAAAAAGTATTATCTTATTTTTTGTGCAAATTTCCTACATTAATAAAATTTCCTTGACAGATTTAATACAAAAATATAAATCAGATTTTGGATATTCCGTTAACGTTTAAAATAAAGTATAAAATAAATCGATATTTTTTTATTAAATACGTGGTTTATTAAATACGCGTATTATATACGCGATGCGCAAATCATAAGATAAAGTCACGTAGTATTGATTAAAAATATTTTTCTAAAATTGCATTTTTGTCTCTTTGTCATATTAATATTAAATACAAGTTAACATGTACATATAATAATGATAGTGTCGATAACTTTAACTTGTTATTATTTTTCACCGTCACGTATTACAACGATTATTTGTGCGGAACCAGAGGAGGATCGCAGAGTACCATTAAGTCCCACGATATTTCATCTCTCACGCCCAGAGGAATTCTCGTTTTCTCCGGTCTTGTTTACTTACAGAAATAACGGGTTGCTTCGATGACCTTATCTTTCAATTATCGGGTCCCATCATTGATTTTCACTTTCGCGATAAAGTAAACCTAATCCGGCGCACCCGCATACCGTGTCCTTCGTATAAAGAGGCCCACGTGTTTAAGACCCGACATAGAGGAAATACGAAACACACTTATTTTTATATAAAATTAAATTTCGACGGATTCCAGATCTATCAGCTGTTTTGTACGATGAATATTGATCCTCCAGTTGTTCTATCTCTTTCTATCATTGAGTGAATTATCTTCGCGCTAGCAGGATGAAATGAAAAAGAAATTAAAATGATATAAGCCGAATTATTTTTATTGCTACAGATTACATTTTTCTTTTAATTAATATTATTATATTCCTTAATATTATTTTATTATTTTTATTGCTTGTATTTTAGAAGTAATCGCATATTATAGATTTTAATTGACTGATTAACTAGAACCACATACAATTATCTTAGAAAGAAAAAGTGTTCTTGCGATTATGCTAAAAATTGGATCTTACGCGAATGTATTGAACGTATTCTTTCGTTTGAGCTAGTTAGAGAATATTGCTCTCAATTCGCTCTATGTCCCGGCGCCTCTATTTCCTCGGAAATTTTTGCTCTCCTGTTAGCGTTCTTGATGCGTGAAGCCGATCGTGACTGTTAGAGAACGAATCTCTCGTTTCGAAAAGCGCAGAAATAAAGTATCTACCTAAACTGGCTTCTGCATTGATGCACTCGGAATAAAACTCGTAACGACCGCAATTCGCCGAATGACGATCACCAATGTTTAATGGAAGTATTTCGCAGAACGTTTGAAACTTGAACGATAATCGAGCCCGATTTCGATTGTGCAGCCAAATCGAACGGTCAATTGGGCCGAAATGGAGACCGTCGCGCCGCCGTGCATGCCGTACTGAATTTAGCGTGCAATTTTCGTTCGACAATGTCTACCTTTCATTAAATGAATACCGTTACATGAAATCGTATATAAAAAAAAAAAGAATGAATGCATAACAACAGATGGAGAATTTATGTGATTCTAGATTAAAAGTAGCACAATTTATATATCACTTATTATTTTATAAACAAAAGGAACATGTAATTGCACATAATATAAATTAATGAATTGTAAAATATTGTTATCCATCAAATTTGAAATTCCCGTACGTTGACGCGTACAACTAAATAATTAAATCAAGTTGTAAAATGCTAAACAATATAATAACTGTTCGCCTGCATTCGGGTATTAGGCAGAGCAAACGACAATCATGACTCACCCTCCAATATTGACTTTACTATTTTTTTCGTTTTCCGCCGAACAGGCGCACACCTTCAGTTTCGCCAGCTCCGGAAGTTCAATCTTTAAGCGTAGGTAATTGGAACGAACGATTTATTCGCGTCCCAGGTCACCGCGACGAAATCTCGGATTATCTCAATGCCGCCGCAGTTGATCGTACGAGGGAGATCCCTCGTTAGGCTCACGTCTCTCTCCTTTTTACCTCCCGCTCGTCCACCCGATGCTTTCTCCCGGCATCGCAGAGGCGCGTCCCACTTCGCTCGCGCCTTCGCCTTCCACAGTTTGCTTCCCTCTTCTCTTGCCCAGGATAAGGGATGAATAATGTACTCCCCGACCTCCGAGCAAACCTCCATGCAACCTGAATGACAAATCAGTTTGCCGTCCGAGCCAGGTCACGAATCGACGTCAGCTCTCGCCTCCTCCAGCTCTCCCAGCAGCACCATCTTCTCCTCCTCAAAGATTCTGAATTTTCGCGGGACGTTTCTCGCTCTCGCATGAATCCCGATGGCACGCCAACATTCGTCAACGTTCTTAATGTACCCGAGATGCCGACGATACTGCAAAACTCTTTCAAGCTCCAACCACAGCCGAAACAGAAAAATTTCCCGTCACATAAACAGTAAATCGATATAAGTGCGACGCAACTTCCGAATCAGTAATAAAATTTTGTAAAATTCTTGTATTCAGCACGGAACGTTAATTTGTTAATACTTGTTGAAAAAACTGGCAAAACTTTGAAAACCAAACAAGAAAAAATTTACACACACACACACACACACACACACTCTCTCTCTCTCTCTCTCTCTCTCTCTCTCTCTCTCTCTCTCTCTCTCTCTCTCTTTTACATAATCAAATTTTTGTACGTGAGTAACTTTTTCCATTTATATTATACATAATTTTGATTTATTAATTTTTAATTTGCTGAAAATCCTAGCTACATTTTTACATAATTGCTATTATTATTACTCTTCATCATAAAATAGCACAACACAGAAATGAACATGTTTTTTTATTTTTAAGGCAGGATTATTTGTCTCGAATAGTGTGTTGGGAAGTAATAATGACAACCGCGGCTGAAATCCATTATATGGAAGACGTGTTTCACTAATCGAGCGTGGATTTCTGTTGCAGAAGGTTGGTTGCGACCTTCGAGTTGGTAGTAACAAGAACACAGATGCGTGTGGCGTGTGCGGAGGGAACGGATCAAGCTGTCAATCGCGATACTCCTGGAGTTTGGAATCGATATCCGCCTGTTCCAAGTCCTGCGGTGGAGGTTGGTAATTACTGAATTAATTTAGCCCATATTTCCCTATACAAACAATTACACGAAAACAAAATAGCTCGGCGCTTATGCGAAACTTTATTGATCGTTAAAATATTATCATCTACGGAACACCTGCATTTAATCTGGATCGCATTATGTAAAAATGTATTAAGCTTTCATAACACCAATTCAAAATATATTCTTCATTGCTGTTGAAGTTTTGCTTATTATGTTGCTGTAATTCGGACATGTATCACGTAACGGTCTACAAAAATAAACTGACATGTCGTTGTGTGGGGAGATAACGAGTGAAATTCACGAGCATTATTTGCATAAACGTTCGCTATCAAATTGGAGGGCTAATTTGTCGGTCATGTTTTTGCGCTAATAGGTTTCAAGATGGGGATGGCGGTGTGCAAATCGGCCGACGAGAGCGTCGTGGAGGACAGCTATTGCGATGCAAACAGCAGACCTTCGGTGAAATCCTTAATGCCGTGCAACACGCACCCCTGCACAACGAAGTGAGTACTTTCGGGCAGACTAAACTGTCTACGGTAGAACTGCATGCACGTCAAAGGAACGTCAGGCCGCTCTCGCGTGTACAATTGACAAGTGGATATTATGGGCGCCTCACCCCGCGAATTGCACGCGCGCGCGCGATTTTGCCAGTCAAAATATATGTACGTATTCAATATGATCAGAGAAATTACAAATTATAGACGAAATATCCGCTCGTGTATGAAATGTTACTTTTTCTCGTATCATTAATTCGCGAGTAAATCGCGTTTCTCGCACGAGGGATTTATTCGCTTGGGATTTTCAAGAAAGCGAGCGAGGAGGAGCAGGCGAAAAATTGGGAATTGGATACTCGGTACGGGCGATCTTTGTTTCTACAACAATATTTCTCTTCCGTCTCGCGAAAGGGTTGCGAGGCGGCGGCGGTTTAAAGCCAGTTTCTCTCGCGATGGGAATCGTCCGACGAACGACGATATACTCCATCCCATCGACGGGACTCAGGCAAAAACTCCTGCGAACTATTCTCTCTGGATCCATCAGACTCGCTGGGAAGTCGCTGGGAATAGCGTTGAAAGTTTACAGATCCCGGTATACAGGATCTCTTCTTTGTGTTATTCGAATTCACGAACTCGATGTTGACGATCGGCGGTCCATGTTGATCTGCCGATGTTTGGTTAAGGATTACTTTTGATTGCGACCGAAGACAATGTAATGGAGAACGTTAATTGTTTTCCCTAACAATTCCTAACAATCGATCGAACCGCGAGCTTTTACTTGACGAGAAATTAGTGAGTGGAAATCGTGCTGTATGTAATAAGCGCTACGTTGTAAAAATTGCATTTGGGAAACGTATCGGGTTCGTTTCGCCGAGCGGAACGGTAATCGCGCTGTGATATATCTCACTCGATCTAACTCACGTCACTCGATCGATCGATTGGTGAGGACGCAAAGAAAATTGCCGGTTGGGACACGCGTGCTCCTACGACGACGACGACGGTCTCGCTAATCGGTATAGAATCGTATCATTTAACGATCAAGATGGGACGGTTGGCCCCTTTATAGCGCGACACGAGGCTATCACAGACTCGCAATTACAGGCCGTTTCCGTTGATAAATTAGCAGCGAGCATCGATCGCGCGGCGAATGGGTCAATGGCTAATTGGAGTGGCCGCGAATTCAGTTTGAATTTAGTTCGGCTGGACCGAGCAAACGGTTCCATCCCTTCCCTCCCCAGAGAGGAGCGGAACTCCGACCGCCGTGAAAAGCCGCAACCGCGCTTTGAAGTAGCAATCCGGAAGTTATGATTTAATCGTGCATTACGACTTACGCCTTAGTTATTCACCGCTGAGGTTTAAGCGATCTCTACATCCGACCCGGAAGTCATGAATGATCATCAAAATTAAATCCAACTCTGACATTTAATCGAGAGACAGCCAACGCTAGCTCTAACTTTATATTACTTACAATACTTGTAATGATAAAGTATAGTATAATATAGATTGATATTGAAAAAATACCGGCAATAGACGTGCTCTGTGTAATGAGTAGCAAACATTACTGATGAACAGCTTATCGGGAACGTCTGCAAGATACCGATCATGTTGACACATACATTATGGATTTATCGCAGATACTAGTGGTAATGCATGTTAGACCGTGAACGGATTTCGTGTGATAAGGTCAAAACTAGCGCGTCGATACGGATCCAGTAATCCGGCGACCGAGTGCGATTTTAAAGAAGAGACACACGAGGGAAATTGAAAAGACCGAAAGTAATTAATTTCAAATATCGAGGAAGCCACCGAGCGGCCCTTACGGTTCCTAATGCGCGCGGCTTCACCGGCTCGGAAATTGAAGGTATCAAAGATGACTTTGAAGATCACGTGTAAAGAATGTCGCGAGATCGACGGCAAGGTCGGCGGTAATCGATGATCGATATCCTGCACGGTAAATCCCAGAGCCCCGGGAGTTTACCGTTTCACTTTGTCATTTAGCGCAATCGCTCGTACACGGAACATTTTTATGGCGTCGTGCATGAAAAATGCCGAGAGTGACTTTGACAGTTTTTCGCAAAAAGCCTGTTTTCGTCGATGGAAGGCACTCCACCCAGTCACTTGGTAAATATCCAGCAAATCGGTATCTTCTCTCCTCACGGCTCCGCGTGCGCGCCCGACGGTACGTCGGGAAACCATCAGAGACATCACTCGAGAATTTTAATAGGCAAACGCTTTGGCATTTAGATTCGAAATAGTGAGAGACGTGTGAAAGGCGAAGCTACTTGAACCGTTTACTGATGGCGCATAAATTTTCGCAACGTAAAGAAAACGCGTAAGTTACTTGCAAAAAGATATTATTATGAATGAAAACTTTCGAAATGGTCGACACTTTCATTTTTTAATGGAGGATACACATCTTGGAAGAACTCCATTTTATTTCACGCAGATATTTAACGTTGCTCTCCACCTTATCTTCGTGCTCAGCGCGCATAAAATTAATATTGTGTCGCATTGCAGAAGACGTAATTCCACATTGTTCAAATGCCCGGGATCCGCGTAGGAAAATGGGAGCGAAAATTGCGCAAGATTTTGGCAATTCGCGGCATGCGGATGTTCTCTTCGTACTTTTCGGGGGGACTCGACACAACCGCGCGATCCACGAAAGCCGAACGTGAAAAATGAACGTATCCACCGTATGTAAAAGAAACGAGAAAACGTATATCGATGAGAACGTCCGCCGCATTTTAATACGGCGTGTACCGAGCAGCGTGTCGCTCGTCCCGTCCCCGGATCATAAACTTTTAGTACATCGCGCGACGTTGACGGCACCTTCATTTTTTACACCGACTTTAAATAACGTAAAGGCACGACGGCCGCACACCTTTGCCAACGCGACCATGGTGGAATGTTAATGCTGCCGCGGGTTTCATTAGCACATGCAACTTCGGTACGCGCGAATGCGGCCGCAAGTAAATGACTCTACAACAAACTTCGGCTCCTACAACAAATCCCGATGCGTTTCCCGTGTGATACCGGCACCTCGAGCTAACGTTCCCTTTCTTCTTTCTTTTCAGATGGATGAGCGGGGAGTGGAGTGCGTGCAGCGCGAGCTGCGGCGGCGGTTCGCGAACGCGGTCCGTCTTCTGCACCGAGGAGAACGGAAACGAAACCACAAAGGTAAATCCGGGTGAATACCTCTTTAATAATAAAATTTTCGTTCAGTTGAGTTTTCCCCTTGACTTTACGGCGATCTCGGTGGAGTTGGAGAAATTACTTATCTCTTAGCAACGCGAAACAAACGCGTTGCGGTTCAAATTTCAACCGCGTTCCAATATCGTGGAATAGTCCTGATGGTTGATATTACTGGTATTTATCTTGAACTTAACACGCTGTTATTTAGAATCTCGTTGTTTTATTTTATTTAATGATTATTATTAGTTTTCAATCTCTTCTCTAATTATTAAAGACACCATTGTCGGGAGAAGAGATGAGACCTCTCGTAAAACATTTACGGTTTCACGAGCACTCCGGTGTTTCGACACACAGACGTAATCAAATTATTTGTCTAACGATAAGAGAAATCAATACAATCACGCCGACCGTAACGCAGTTTCAAAAACCCTGCGGAGCGTGTTCGCGTCTGCCTTCAGAGAGATGTCAACGCGACTGCGGCGCTTTTTACGATGTAAAGACAAATAAATCTTTCTGGAATAAATCTGCCAGACGCGACGGAATCAGCGTTACGCGTGCACACGATAAAACGCCACATTTTTCACATTTCGCCACTGACGTTAGACACGGCCGTAATTCCGCCGCGCTTCCGCGCGGACGGAACGTTAACCATTCCTCTCATCTCCGGGAATTTTATGCCGTACTTTCGTACTTGTCTGCGAGTCGCATTTACATACGCAGCCCTGTCCCGCTTCTCTCGTGACGGTCTTGGAAGATTCCACGATCCCTAACCCAGTTCGGTTCGTTTAAACTCGAGGAGCTGTGCTCCGCGGCGAGTACACGCTGTCGCTCGCACCGTAAAACCTCCCCGTCCGACAGCTCTCACGCGCGCACACACACACACACACACACACATACACACATACACCGTATACAGACATAACAGTGTACGTTCATATTTCATATATACAGGACGTTCTGCGCAGCCTACAGCTCTAGACATCTTTCGAAAATTTATGCAGCGTATTTACTGACTGATTTTTCCTTAGGAAACATTTTTTATCACAATTTTCTCAAAAATTTTAAAGAGAGTATCTTGATTTTTCAAATTAAATTTCGGTCGAGAGAAATGATTGAATTCTCTACTTATTAATGGCTCGACGCTGAAGACTCTTCAGTATCGAATAATTTTATAATTGACGCGCGGACGCCTCGTCGTTTAAACACGCCTCATTTCGTTGACTCGTAATATTATAATAATATTAATAATGTTAATATTACAATAATATAAATTCTAATCATCTCAAATTCTGCAATTCTCACTTGGAGTAAAGGGCGTCTTAAAAGAGAGGAAGGTTTTTCCCTCAATTCCTCGGAGATTTCATTAGTATTTAATTTTCGGAGTTACTTTAGCTCGCCGGCCAAATAAAATTCTAACGGTATTTCTTGTTGTTGCAGCTACCTGATCACAAGTGTAGTGGCACGCACAAACCGCGTACTCAGGAGACCTGCAACACCGTGTCCTGTCCGATGTGGGAGACCGATAAATGGAGCGAGGTGAGAGTGCATGCACGATTCTACGCGAGTAAAACGCGCTGGAATACAGACGGAGACACGGCGGCGCCTCGCTCGTATCATTTAAGAGCGAAAACGTTAAGCCTTCTCGCCACAATCACGGATTTAGGTGCATTCGCAGGGTCCAGTCGCAAACACACACAATCGCGCCCGACCATCCGGGCGTACGTGCACACACGTACACAGAGACCGCAACAACACGGCGCAGCTTGCTATCTCAACTGCGAGTTTTACTACAAAACGTACTGCCCAGATGGAAACAGGGTTAATGGTTGTGCACGATTTGCACGCTCCCTTTACCCTCCGCGTAAATGTTACTAGGTCGTTACGCGTATAAAATGACCGATTCGGATAACTTGTACCCGGCGAAATTGTGATTTGCCTAGCAAGCGAAATCTACCATGCGCTTTATCAATTATTTCCTATTACAGACGTGAATGCTTGATTAACATATTACTTTCGGAAACTGATCTCACGATGTTGTCTTAATTATTTTAATATTTTGCTTTTATTGGAGCACTTGGCATGAAGCGATCGACAAAAAAGTAAGTAATTATTATACAATTTTTTATAATTGAAAATAAATTTGCAAATAAAATTACTCTATCATGTTACGTTTTTGAGTTATTGAAGCTCAAAAGTACTAAACAATTTTACACTTTTATAGTTACTCAAAAATGTGACAGAATAGATAATTTCACTTACAGATTTATTTTCAGCGATAAAAAATTTATAAAAATTACCTAATCCAGTCCGTGATCTAAACAGGTTATAATTTATCGGACAATACTATTAATATACCTATAAATAATAACAACAGATTTTTATATTGTAAGAAGAATAATACTGATTATATAATATAAAGTTACTTTAAATATAATTTTATAAGATTGCCAATATGTATGATTCAAATTCAAATCGAATCGAATCTTACCTAATTCAATTCGATTCATATTCGAATAGTTTATGCCTCTGTATTGAAAACTCCTTTACATATTTCAAGTACATGTAATTAAGATTAAATCACGGAACACTTAAACTTAAGAACGAGGAAAAAAATTTAAAAATTATCGACATATCATCGTATAATTTTTGTATAAGCTGAATGTCGCGGGATTTATTCTCATAGATATAACTAGGTAAAAGAGTTTTAATTTTGCCAATTTAAAGAAAACTCGAACTTATAATGTTGATAGTTTTGTTTCACACTCTCTCCCGTTTCATTCGTTAAAAAGTTATAATTATGGATCGTATGATTTTATCAATGATGCCAACCTCTAATAATAACAAAAGTGTCAGAATCATTTAATTATACATTATTAATACATAATTAATCTAACTCTATTAAAAGACTTATCAGCTTCAATTGATTGTTAGCTGATTCTTTATCGATTTCTAAAAGTAGAGATAACCGGAAACAGATTTAATTAATAATGATGAAAGCTTTAATATGTAACAGTTAGCACAGTTAGCTTAAATCTATACGGTTGAAGATATATCCAAAGATCTCACAATTAGCAGACCCCGATTGAAGGTTCCTCGAATAATCTCGGCGGTACGCGCATTACTCAAAGCACGCGTTAATTTATCTGTAAATCCAGATTGCGGCATTATTACACGTTTTGGGCACAAACGTGCGCGGCCTCTAATTATAAAACTCTGTTTCCATCCGTTGCCCTTTTCGACAAGTTACCACGTTACCGTAGTGCCGTTTAAGGGTAAAGCAAATTAACAACTGCGCGCGATTTGCACGATGTGCGCTTGTGGCGACGGATATGTCAACGTGAATTACATGCACGGGACCCTCTCCTCTCTGCAATCGCGATTTCGCGTCCATGCTCCTCCGTCTCTCTACGGAGAGAATGCGATTTTCTCGAAAAGCCGCGTGTACAACCGCCGTAATTGCACATGGACGATGCGGACGGACTGACTAGAGATGAATAAAGTGATGTCCGAGAACGACACACGCGAAAATCTTTATAGGTAAAGGCGAAGTTTTTAATCTGAAAAGAAATTTTATTATTTAGAAATTTTGCTGGATACCGATCTGAAAATAATTTTGAATTAATAAAAGTAATTACGAGCTGCTTTTTCAAATTGAACGTTCTACATAATTATGATATCATTTTTTATATAATTTGATAGTCTAACAAAATTATTTTCAAATTTGTGTATCACTTAAATTTTTAGCTGCATTTTTAGTAAAACCGTTCTCTCTATACACGAAAGACACATTTGATATTTTTATTACACTTTCTTTTACTGTTTGCGTTGGATCAATTAACCGCGTTGTACGAACAAGCTTTTATTTCCACCAGAAATAAATCTCGCATAACGTACTAATGAACTCCATTTTTCTTCGGTTTATTAGACATTAAAAAAAAACTGGATATTATTCATTTTTATCCTATACAATGACTTGAGAGCTTTTTTTAAAGCAAGTCAAAGAGTAATAAAAACAAAAACCTTTTTATAAAGTAGTCGCTAATTATATAGTCTCTAAATAATATCAGACATAATTCATTATTTAATAAAAAAAAATCACGGAACAACATACGATTTGAATTCGAATGAAACCGGATTTAAGTATGTTATTCAAGCGTGAATTATGGATCAACTCCCAAATAATCTAGTTTGCGTTTAATTTTGAGCAAACAACTCGTTTGCATAACACGGAATGCGATAAATTTCTCATTCTTGATTAAGGCAATTTGTTTGTTTCTACTGCTTTACGCGTCAGAGAGATGCCTTCGTTAAAATATATTTTAATCCTTTACCGACACGCTGAAAGTTTCTACTTGTAGCGCATGGATACCTCATCCAAATAAATTGAAACGGAGTTTCGCGAGTTGTACATACATACATTTCAAGCTGCGTATTTTTATTCTCCTCTGCAACGTTTAAAACAAATATACGTGGCATTACGTGTGTGCCAAAACTAATAATATGCAATATACTAAATAACTTCGTACATTCGGTTTGTTTTAAACAAAAGCAAATATCCTAATATAATCAGCAATGCAATTTTTTAATTTGAGGCAAAATCCCCACAATATTTTTGTAAAGTAGGGGCGAAATATTTTTTTAATATATTGGTGTTCGGGCACTATAAAAATTCATTCGGCTCTAACAATCCGGTAAAGATGCTCTCTCAAAAGGAGCATCGTGACTCAATAACTGACTCGTACTACTTTTATTCCGCGCGCGGACAGAGAAAGAGAAAGCATCTGCTCTTTTCCGAGCACAGATAATTGTATCATGCAGCAGACGAGCCTGGATGAAACGGCACTTTCATTCGGCACTGCGAATCGCGCTGTCGTCGTCCGCCCGACGACTAAATCGGATTTTCTCGAAACCGAGGAATCGCGAATCGCCCGAGCGGAACATCGTCGTCGCCGTTCGCCGTCGGCGGCGGCGGTGGTGGCGAATCCTCTTCCATACCGCAGGTATGAAAGAGAATGCGGTAACGTTTTCGCTTTCACGGCGAGAGAGGACAGGGCGTAAAAATGGAGGCAGACTCCAAACTGCCTCACCTCTCCTGCCGTGTGTGTACGAATTACGTCTAAACCGCGCGAGTAGACGAACACACGCGAGTATATTCTCTCGCCGTTCTCTTTCCCCGCCCACAAAATGTCTTCTCCGAGCTACCATCGCGTACCCATCCGGGCCATCCAGCTATATTCTTCCTCTTTGAGGACGCTTCGAGTCACATCAGACACCAACATCAAACAGGACAATTTAGTCGCCAAATAACTACGTTCCCTTCTTCCTTTCCCTCCCTTTTCCGACCGCCCCACCAAAATCCTCGACTGGCCTGGTGAAAGGCAACCGCATTGCCCTTCTTTCCATGGCAAAGCCGAAGTTAAGAGGGAAAAAGGGAGATGTTGTCAAGCCGGCAAGAAGAGCTTTCTTACTGGCTTGAAGGGGAAACTGAGACACTGTGATAGATGAAGAGATATAAGTGGACATAAAATGTCATACATTCATCCGTAAAAATATACTTGTCCCGGATATGTAAACAATTTGCAACTGATTTAAAATAATTTGCTATTATTATTTTTGTTTAAAAATATTATTACATAGATACAATTTATTTGATAAAGAGATAAATCTCTTCTTTCCACGTTATATTTACAGAGAAACAAGACATCACTTTCTTTTTAAGAACGATAACAAGAAGCGTGTAACAACATTGCAGATTTTAGATGAGAGAAGTGCGTGATACACATACATTTACACGGATAATTCCATTGCTTTATATCTTATTGTCTTAATACGAAAAAAAAAAATTAATTAAAAGTAAATCCTCTTTTCCACATTACTCTTCGTCTGATGGTTCATTGTCCTTTAAATTCCGCGGATAAAACAAAATTATCATTTTCAAAAAAAAAAAAAAAAAACAATATAACAAGTAACGAGCACGCACATTTGCCGGCAGCATTTCTTCTACCTCTTTTAAAGCAAGACAGCAGGAAGAAAAACGGAGAGGAGAGGAGGCGCGAGGAAGTGAGAGCGAAAAAAAGGAGACGGAAGACGTATAACGTTTTGCCAAGAAAAAGCTCACGTGGCTCGACGAAGTTACTTGCGAAACATGCGCACGTACATTTGCAACATTTGTGCGAATGGTATACAGCACGCGCGATCAACGACACGATCGACGCGAGCTCGATACCCTCGTCGATATGGGCGTCGCGTCGCGTCGCGTCGCGAAACGGAGGGTCAACGCCGTCGTCGCAACGCTCGCAATACGCAAGAGCGGACATCTGCGAAAGGCGTGCTAACGTTGCACATCTCGCCCTCGGATCCTCGGAACGAATGCGATTCGGAGTAGATCGGGGTTGCAGCAGCACGATGCGCCCACGATACGACGATGTACGACACCGTGGCGCCCGCGAGCGTTTCAGCGCTTCGGTCTTCCCTCTGGCACGACGCTTCGGTGTGGTTTCTTGCGCCTTCGACTGGCCGAATCGAGATCCAGTTCCTGGAGCCATTCCAGAATTTAGGCACATACGAGATTTAACGTGCGCCCACTTTCCATGCCGGTCGATAACGGAATTGCAAACGCTTCCGCTTTGCGGATTTTAATTTGAATTGTTTCCGCGAAATATATGAGAAATTTAAAAATATATTTAAATAAAAAGAGATTTCTTTTCAATTCTATTACTTTTAATCACATTTGTCAGAACTCACTTTTTTTCCTTTTTTCACACGAGCGTATTTCTCACGTCCGCTTTAACTCCAAGTGTGAGAAACGTATGTAAAAACAAACACTTTTATAAAAAATAAAAAGAATTGGTTTGATAATTAAACTAGCGCCTGAATAATTTATCCGACATTTAATCTGTCGTATTGCGATTTGTTAACCACGAGCGAGCGAGCGGGGGCACATATTTTCCTTGCTTCGACCAGAAAATCAGAATTAACATTGTTTTAATTGAAAAGATAATATTTCACGTCTATCAACCGCGGAATGTAACCAGCCAGATTATGAAATAGCGTTCGAGGTAAAACATAAGAAAAGAGCAATGGAGGGCAGATGTGCCAGAGAGTTGTCATAAAACGTTTGCATAAAATATCGGAAACGCGGATGAATTTATGCGGCGGTAACCGGAATGCTGCGCATACATGTCTCGCTTACCGATGTTTCGTCGCGGCCTGCGTGCGAACGCATGCGGCTCAAATGGGCACACGTATTGTACGCAGTGTATGCGGTACATGTTCGAAACACGTTTTCGGTGACATCTATGCAAGTCTTCCTGTATACTTTTTGGCACAACGCTCGACAGACCGCCTTTCCTCTCTCTCTCTTTCTCTCTTGGTCCAGTTTCTTGTTCGAGATAGACACTTACACCCTTCCCTCTCCCCTGAAAATCGATACATTGCCTGGAAGCTTTCCAGAATTTTCATTGTACGAATCGTCGCGCCGTTACTTCCCTCCCAAGAGTCGCTCTGATTGCCTCAAAGTTTGCTCCGTGAAATAACCAATAGCAACGCGACTCTCAAATTGAAAGAAAATCTCGTCGAAAATTACAACGTAAAAGCTAACATTGAAAGCTGAAGCATACGCCTGCTTCACATTTTGTGGGCCGCGGATTACAAACCGAACCTTTCGAGGCGGGCGAATGCGGGCGCTTTGACATCTGAAACGAGCTTCCGCTGTGAAGACACTTTTCGAATCGCTATCGAATGTTTTTCGCTTTCATAGAATATGTTATTCAAATTTATTCCGCGCAATAAAAGTATCGCGCGTCTTTGTCATGTCCGACAACGCGCGGTACTTATCTACTTGGAATTCGTCCAAGTCTAGATGGTTGAATGCACCTTTCAGTCCTAGAATCGCGGTGCTTTGCACGAAAGGATTCAGTTCGAGGATCGAGGTCTTCCGCAAAATGTCTTTGTTGTTTTCCAGATCGCTTACAGCTCACATCAAACAATGGCATGATTTTTTCTCAGACCGTCTATTATCCGCCGTCTATTAAAGTTATACGTAATCTCGCACTTGCAGATACATTCGTAGTATTTTTATCCGTGACGAAATATAGAAAAAGTTGCTAAAGTTCAAAAGGACATGGAATATGGGAGAGTGTCAGAAGTTAAAAAGAATACTGGAGAAAGATATTTATTCTCGGAAGCAAATTTCTCTGTTAGAGGACCTCCACGTATTGTAAACTATTCACATCCAGTTGCATAGTATTGCGAATTCCCGCTGTCGGTAAAATAGCCTCTCATGATCCTCGAGAATGCAATCTTGTTGCATAAATAAGGGCATGACGATGAACGTCCGAGAAGATAACAGTAAAGAATGGCGTTCGTACAAGTTTTCGTGAACATTTCCCGTCTCTTGAGCGAACTAAAGTTTCTTGGCAGATACGTGAAAGGAAAAATCTCCGCAACTTCCCTGCGGAATGTAGACGTCATGCTTTATTCATGAGGTCGCTAAATGCGGCCCGTTGCACTAGATGTGTATTTATTGCGGTATTCGCCGCGTGCAAGACACAATATTTTACTGATCATGTACTATATAATACTATATAATACTGATATTAGATTGTTTCATATATGAAATCTCTTTAAATTGTTTCTTTTTTTTTCTTCAATAAAATTTAGCATAAATTTTAAAATATCCCAGAAAGCACAATCATAAGCAAATTGATTATAATATTGTTTTATTACATTTCATAAAATTTAAATGTGTTATACAATAATAAACTTTTATCTATGATCAAAAACTTTAACACAAAAATATACATTTATACCTTTAATAAACTTTATAAACATCGACTCTGCTTATTTAAAACTATGAGGTCTTGGTTAATATTTCTTTTTTAAAAATACGCGAAAACAATGTGCACTATAATATTACGAATATATTTCATGGATAGCGGTGTCCATATATCTCTATCTTTCGAATAACGTTATTTGTCTCGTGCGAACAACGAATCGCTACCCCATTACGTTTATTCGCTCACAGACCAATGAGTGGAGAATACCAGGTAAAGCGGGTAAATCTTCCCAGTCATATGCACGCAAAAGTGTGGGCGGCTCATGATTTACGGCGCTTCATTTCTGATCGATACACAATACAGTCCGTCCTCGTCCGCTTTCGAGAACCGAACAGCATCCTGGAATAGGAGCTCTCTCTCTTTCTCTTTCTCTCTCTCTCTCTCTCTCTCCCCTCTCTTGCTCTCTCTGATAGCGATACATAAAGGCTCCGTGCCCGTCAGCGTGGCACAGTAATGATTTCATCCGAAGCGGAGCGCGGGGAAGCGCCGCTAGAAGACAGGAATTGATAGATTTCTCTCTTTTGTGAGAACCCGGGAGCCATGCAAATATTGAACTGAAAGCACAAGGCTCCTTAAAGCACTCCCCCTCGCTATCGAGACTCTTTCCGAGTTATATGGCTTCGACCGTGAAAAGCAAAGACAGACGGAGAGAGATGAAGGATGAAGAAGGGTGAAGA
Source organism: Monomorium pharaonis (assembly GCF_013373865.1). NCBI lineage: Eukaryota > Metazoa > Arthropoda > Insecta > Hymenoptera > Formicidae > Monomorium > Monomorium pharaonis. The sequence continues at coordinate 11,243,751 of NC_050469.1, read as the reverse complement.
ATCCAGGATGAGGAACGGGATAAGAAGGGGCGAGGAGAGTACGGCACCTAAGTCGAGTAGGTTTCCGCTTTTCCTTTCGTGTCACCTTTCCACCCTTCCTGAATGATAGCTCTCACGTTCGAGTTCCTTCTTCATTGTCTTTTCCATCTTCGTCTTTCTCTCTCCCCTTTCTCCGTCTATCTTTCTATTCCTTTTCCTGCTGGGTCCGTCTCTCTCGATACTTTCCTCTTATTCCTTTCCAGTCCTTTCTTTGCGGGTCTCATTGCGAGCGAGAAACTTCGAAGACACAACATGCCTCGAACGAGACTTTTCGACTTCGCTGAAATGAGAACCGAAAATAGCAATCCGGAATTTTAAATTAGACTGCGCCTCAGTTTTAATCCGTCCTGGAATGTGGTATTTCGTGCGAAGTTGCCGCGCCGTTAAATGCGCCGCGGATAGTTTTGATTGCATCTTTCCTTACTTTCCTCGCGAGTAAAGCAAAGTCTCGAATGTCGCCCTCTGATTTATCCTTGTCAAACGGTCTTTTTGTGCCTTGTTTTTTTTTTTTCACTGAATCACTGAATTCACAGGAAACTGCAACTTTCAGAAAATTACAAATTATAAAGCTTTTTTATCTTGTACTTTTTATTAAATTTAGAAAAGTGTTAACAAAAAGAAAGGATTAAAACATGGCAACAGGATATACACAATGAAAGTGTCCCATGTTTGATTCATATTTTTAAATTGCAAAATGATATTGCACATTTTATAATATTATGTTAGTAATTATTTCTATCAATCCGCTGAAATAGACATAATTTCTGTCGTTTAATACGTAATTTTTCTCTTCAAGTGCGAATTTTGCCATTACAATTTTCATAAGCTGCATGTATTATTTCTCGCATTTTATCGGCTCACACATTGCATCTTATTACAATTCTACGCGAAGTGTGCATTTTAACTTTTTATTTATGCAGTGCTCCGTGACCTGTGGCACCGGAATACGTACGAGGACGATCGAATGCAGAGACGGTGTTGGTGCCATCTCCAGGGACTGCGACCCCGCGGAACGCCCTCATACCGAGCAGGAATGCAAGACGAACGTCGCATGTCCCACATGTAATTGCGTTATGTCTAAGTTAAACCATATTGGATCGAACGATAATTTAACGTGCTTTAAGCGACGATCTGAAAATTTATACGCAATGTTCCCTAAGCAGATTATACGAAATTACACTCATCTGTATGAAATTTAAGCTTTGAACCTTAAGCTGTTAAAAGGGCTGTCGCGTAATTAATTTTGCTAACAAACATTTGCCAACGTTTCTATCTATTATGTATGATTTGTGAAATGGATATATTATTTTTTCCTTATCTCTTATTTTTCAAACAAATTTGAAATTTTCAGTTTCTATTTGAATTTCCGCGGAATAAAATATTTATTTCTAGAAATTCTCAATATTGTAATTACTATAAAAATATTTTTTATTATTTACATTTATTATTTGAAATGTTCTTTAAATTATATTTTTTTAAATTATGATATTTCTTGTATGTAATTTATGTGTTATTATAACATCTTTTTTAGATATTTTAAATATATTTACAAATAAACTTAAAATTTTAATTTTTTTTAAATCTAAATTTAAAAAAATATTTAGAATCATTTCGAAAAAATAAAAAATAGTTACGTAATTAGATTTGCATGCGCTACATTTCTGCAAAATTATAGATTTTTTTTTAATTTCTGTATTACAGAAAGTAAGTCTCCTATATAAGATTTGGTGCGCTTTATTACGCGAAAGAAACTTCAGAAATAAAGTCTTGGCCGAGCTCGAAAAATTATCGGAACACACGACTGCATCGTGTGCAAAGGAAATACGCATAGAAAATAAAATGGCATATGAAATGTTATTTAGATGGAGATGGTATGACGCAGCCCCTAGTGCAACCTTATCCGCTATCCCCAGTGTCAGAGAAATTGATGGACCAACCGATACCTTCCGAATCGACGTAAGTACTGCTCTCATGTATCTTATAATGCACGTACACTATCTATATCTATTATCTAGTATCCTGATATATTTTGTAATCAACATTACAGATCTCGGTAATTGTTTTAAATAATCGTAATGTATACAATCTAATGGCATAATAATTTTATGTAACATTAAGCTTCAATCAATAATACTGTACAAAAATAAAAAAGAAAAAATTGATTTAATTACAAGTCTACATTAACCGTAACTACATTAGAATTCATATATCATACATATAATATATACACATAATAATTTTTAATTTATAATTATTTATAATTGCAATGTAAAACATCTAATTATTGATAAAACTTTATCTCGAATCAGAAATAAACTCTAAAATATAAACTTCACATTTATGTAAGCTATAAAATTATTATATTTTCTTCTAGGATTCTCTAAATAACTATGGAATTGAATGTTTTAGTAATAATATTAACTTTAATAATAAAATCAATCAATATATGTCGATATAAGATATGTCGCTATAAATCTTTATGGCCATCCGAAATGGAATTGGCGTTTAGCGAATTTATCTTGAAGGATATACAGATAGATAATATACTTTTACTTTATTTTGCCGTGTAATCTGTGGAAAATGTAAAGAAACAAATAACTGTCTTGTTTGATCTAATTTAAAATCCAATTTAGGTAGTCCGCGACGTGGCCACCAAACGATTAATTCATCAAGTTCTCGGCTCGTATAAACTTTCCGTTTCGCTACAATCCTCGCGGGAGATGTAACATCGATCGCAATTCGAGAACAATGGCAGCGGCTTTAGAACAGCCATTACCATCGTAACGAAATTCCATAAGATGTCAGACCTAGATTCCCTTCAGTCAGCGTTTATAACTTTCTCTCTGTGTGGTACTACCTGACAATTTTCCCGTATCTTTAACGTTCATAACGCGTTATTCTACCCTTCCATTATCACAACGATTTCATCTGTCACAGATTTATTTTGTACAAGGATAAAGAAGAACAAAAGTAGAATTGCGCTTACTTATACATAGTCACGATAATCTTCGTTGTAAGCAACAAAGTTACAATTATATCTTTAATATTGATTGTTTAATTTAATACATTTATAAAAAATAAATTTAAATTAGTAATTTAATTTATATTTATTATTAAATTTAATACATTCATTTATTGAACATTTTCACCGCATTTCAAACAGTTTTTGTTTCTCTTTATTATAAAATTAATTTTAAATTATTTTATGGCTTATAATAATAGGGAAAATTCTATTTTATGATGCACGCGAAATAATTTGTGTCAAAGAGATATATTAAAATCCATTTTCTGGCATTAACGAAACAGATTGAATTTGTGTCTAATAATTTATTTATCAACATAAAAAGTTATCTTCAAATTAATTAAAATTTTAAATCCTATAGAATATGATACAAATAAAAACAATTGCATATTATGTATATAAAATAACAAATGTCAATATCTGTTTAATTTTTATTGATGATTAAAAGTGTTTTTAAAATAGATAAATTATTGAATATTATGATACTTTATTAAATCATAATATTTATCTAAAATCTAGATGTAAAAAAATTTTTCTTGTAATACTTAAGGAAAAAGATATAAACGTACATTTAACAATTTAATCCAATTGAATGTCATCAAATTTGTCAATTAATTATGTCTATAACATTAAGAATTTATTGTATCTTTTATTTTATTACTTTTTAATTTTATTTTATTTTATTTTATTACTTTTAATATGTATAAAAAATTTACATATTAAATTTGATAAAATGTGTATACATATTTATAAGTAGTAAATGTTTTTATTTTAAAAAGCAATCTAAATTATTTACAATTAAATATCTTTATTATACATGCGCATATGCATTTGCGATTTTATACAATTTATATTTTATTCGGATCATTCAGTGTTCAGTGAACATAAAATTTTTTTTTACGGAAAAAGATCAGATACTTTTTTACAGTCGTATATTTATAAAGAATAATTTATACGCTCTAAATCTCTCTTAAGTGCTCATACCGAAAATGGATGATCAAATCTTAAGCGTCTATCGCATTTTTCTTCCATGACCTAAAATCCCAGTTACCGGAGTTTCCGGTCGAACTCACCTTCGTCCACCATATTATCTTACGTGAATTCAGAATATATATTAACCGTGGGACTTGGGTCCTCATCAGGTTTATCGCCGAGGAATGGTCGCCCTGCAGCGTCACCTGCGGCGAAGGCGTTAGGCACAGGGAGGTACGCTGCAAGATATTTCTCGAGTTCAGCCGAACCATCGCCAAGCTACCGGACAGCCAGTGCTCCGGTCCGAAGCCGGTCGAAACGGAGAAGTGCACGATGGAGCCGTGCGGCCTGCTGGAGAACAGCCTGTCCTATAGGATCGACACGGTCGGCGACAGCGGATACGCCGAGCCAAGCCTGACGGATTCGTACAGTAGATCATCGTCCGGTAGTTCCGGCGGAAGCGGCTATGACAGCGGTATCAAGGTCGCCCCGGGTAGCGACGTGCAAACTACATACTCGTGGAAGGAAACTGGCTACACCCCCTGCAGCGCGACTTGCTTAGGAGGTAACGGATTAGACCGACTATTGTTCGTCAAGATTGCGTTTGATAATATACCTGGACTGAATGAGAGGCCGGGCTTTATTGCCTGGGCGGGACGAGATTTCAGGTTCTTGATCCGTCACATATGGATTTTAAATGATGAATAGCTTCCGGTGAAGCTCGCCTCAAACCTCATCCCAATGAACAAGTATTTCGAGAAATCGTCGAAATTAATTCTAAGAATATTCATTCTAAGAATATCAATTCTAAGAATCTTGAAATCTTAAATTTATTTTATTATAAAATTTTCTTTATTTACTCCGAGTACTATTTTATACGCACTAAAATTTCACTTTAATTATCAGATTTTCAAATAAAATTAAGTCACTATCATATAATATTTTTATTATACTAATTATACACTAAGAAACAAATATTGTTAGTTTGACTAAATTTTCCAACTAAGTTAAATTTTGTCTATTCAAATATTTATATATTTCAATTAATTATATAAATACTTGACTTAAAATTTATGCATTTAAGTTAAATGCATAAATTCTTGAACTGATAAAATTTTAATTTAGTTGGAAAATTTTGTCAAATCAATAATATTTTTTTCTCGGTGTATTCATCGGTAGGGAAACACACTTCGCGCATATTTTATTGATAGGCATATCTCAGTATCTTTGAGTGTGATAAAACAATTTAATAATTTTTTATTACTTATTTGTTTATCTATTTATTTTCCAATTTTCTACACGATATTTGTAAACAAAAGCCTTAGAAGCAGTCCATGCTGATATTAATCGGTTTATTGAATAGGATTGGTGAAACGAATTTAACTCGACGACGCGACGTAGCCCTTAATTAGCCCGGCAAAATCGTGCCGATGTCATTGTGCAATTAGCAGCGCTCAGATATAATCGTATTAAGATTATTCTGTGTCGACTAGCGCGATACAAAGGGACGGGCGTACGCTCTGGGCGGATTATCTATCGTTTATATGGCAAATCGTGCGCGCCGATTATATATGTACTTCTCTCTTCCTAGGTGTTCAAGATCTTATTATAAACTGCGTGCGGGATGACAACGGGAAAACGGTAATGCCGCTTTTATGCTCTACGGAAACGAAGCCGGAGGCGAGGATACGAGTCTGTAACGACCATCCGTGTCCTCCGAGGTAAGGCAACACTAACACCGCGATATCGATCAGCTTAATGCTTAAATTTAAATGTAATGTTCGATTTGCTTAATCGCTAAGTATTCTAGGACCATTATATCCTGAAGACTTACACGGTCAAATATATTTCAAATAGATTTCAGTGTCCTTTCGTAACAAATATTTTTCTCGTTAAGTTGAACAAAATATCTGTAAAATTGTGTCACGTATTTTTTCAACGAAAAAATACATTTAACGTATGTGTTTTTTTACGAAAAAACATATAATACGATTTTATAGATATTTCGTTCAATGGCTGCATTCGTTTTAGCGCTTACAGCGCTTTAAGTATCTCATTTTATCCTTGTTGTTTATCAAATATTAAACAATGACAAACGATGTTTACCAACACCAGCATCAAACAAACGCAGCTAGTGTGTGCAATAATAATACGTTACAAACAACAAAGATTGAACAAATTGATTATTCTGTCGAATTGATGAATTTTTCATTGGCTCGTCTCGTAGTCTATTATTTTTATTTTTTCAAGCTTTATATTTATTGTATTTGAATAATCTGCTTATCATTTTGCACAACATGTGCTCTCATACAATTATAACTTACATATGCAAATGATTAAAGAAGGTTTAATTAATGTTACGACGCAATTCTCTGTGCAATCTTTCTTGACAAATGCGTCATCGTCTGCGCCCGTAGGTGGAATTATAGCGAATTCTCCACTTGCATGAGCCCTTGCGGTATTGGTATACAGACACGTGACGTTACCTGTATCCACGAGGTGACACACGGCACCGGCAAAGCAGTGCCCGTTCCAAATTACATGTGTCCGCAGCCACCGCCCGCCGACAGACGATACTGCAATGTACTGGATTGTCCTGTCAAATGGAGCACGGGGGAATGGGGGAAGGTATATGTTTGCACGCGTTCGTATAAGGCTTCAACAATCTCGAGAAAGAAACTCTTTATTGTAGATGAGGACGGTGGCATAAACCACTTTTCTCGCAAACAACATAAAAGAATTTACTTTATAAAAAGAGAATTAAAAAATTTGTTTGTGTATTTTCATTTCTTAAATATTTGTAGAAAAAAAATCGTAAAGCTTAATTGTCATTCCAAAGAAATTATGCATAAACACATTGAATATTATTTTTATTAATTTCTCTATATTTTTTTGTTTATAAATGTTAATTTGTAAATTAAGTTAAAAAGGATTTTTAATTCTGTAAATACAATTAAAAAATTAGTAAATTGAAAATAATTAAAATAATCAGTCATACAGGACAGCTTTAGCATCCTCTTAATTACGATCGATTCATTTTAGTGTCATGACAAATTACCATGATTTGTTCTGTTTGGACATATTACAGCTTCAAATTTTAGGATTTAAATCACAACAGCAATATGTGTCTTATATATAATTTATAATTTAATTTATTATATATCTATTGTATTTTATAAAACGTGCTCTAAAATTCCTTGAACTTCTCCGAAGTACTGAACTAAATTAATAATTTTAGTGCTCGCGAACATGCGGCGGCGGTGTGAAGAAGCGAGATGTGGTTTGCGAACAGATAATGGCACAAGGTCGCAAGCAGAGCCGCGAGGAACGAGAATGCCCGCCTCAAAAGCCAACTAGCGAGAAACCCTGTAACACCAGACCCTGTCACGACTCGGACTCGAGCTCTAGCGTGCCGCCTATCATCACTAGCTTAAACACGACGTACAATCAAACGGATATTAATGCGAAGGTGGATTTGAAAATTGGCGGAATTGCCAGGATTTTTCAAGGGACACCTTCCATCAAACTTCGCTGTCCCGTTCGAAAGTTTGACAAGTAAGTCCCTGCGTGAATTTTTATCTGTATTTATATAATAACTACGAATCGGGTAAAATCATTATAATCAATATTATTCGACGATTATCAGAGCGCAGATCGTATGGAAAAAAGACAACAAGGATGTACGGAAATCGAGAAAATACAAGATCAGCAGGAAGGGAGCTTTGAAGATAATCGATATAGTTTCCTCGGACTCGGGAGTTTACGCTTGTATTGGTAAGCGATCTGTCTCGCCTGCCACATGTTCCCATACTCTATCCGTATTTCGACATGCTGCTATGAAAAATGTGCTGATAATTTTTTTAGCGGGAAATTCGCATGCGGAGACGCAGTTGATAGTGAAATTTCGTTCCAAAGAGCAGATAAGTAGCGAGGAATATTTACGACTCGGCAATTCCGTTCACCTACAACGAAACGCGAATCTGGACTCCGCACCGGCGAATTCTGGCGAAAGTCCATATCCTGATCACGCAGGTAAGCGCGTTTTTTAAAAAAATTATTCACTTGTACATAATTTGATAAATAATTATAATGATATAAAATTACAATTTTTTTTTATGTTAAAATATTTCAGAAGTCTCAAAAAAACTTTACATGTATAATTTATTTATAATATTTATTTTTTTTTAATCCAAGATTATAATTTCAGAATTTTAAAATCTAATAAATTTTTAATCAGATCTAATAGATATTTAACAGATTTTTATTTTTACAGCTTTAAAAGTTTTTTACATTAATTTTTTTGGATTTTTTAATTTCTGAGATTACAAATATGATTTTAAAAATAATGATGTTTAGCTTCATACGCAATTTTGATTTTTTGTAGCAGCCTACGGAAACCGTTTTGATAGTGAGGACCTCAGTCATGAACGTTCGTTTCTGAGCAAATCAACGAGAAAGCCACATCAAAAGAAGCAGAAGACCAGTCCCACTCCGTCAGAAGCCACGATGATGCACAAGGAACAAACTGTTACTTCCCTCAACCAGGTACGCGAAACGGCGTTCTATTGTCAAGATTGTTTCTCGCTATAATAATTCGTTGCGTGTATCTTGACATTGCTTAACAAATGGTATGTGCATGAATTTCATCAAACTAATTCCTCTGGTGATGGTTCTTGTATTTCGCTTTGCACTCCTGGACTAACTTTCTTCGGTGTCGGTTATTCGATATTTGTGACTATCAATCAGCCGGGATATCACGAATCCATGGAATTACCTGCTTCGTCAAGTGCTTCTACTCTTGTGCCGCACTTAAGCTACTTGATATCAGGCTTGAAGGTAAGACATTAATTTGTGAATAAACTTGACGGAGTTAAATAACGCGCGCGCCTGTCTGCCTGTACCGTAGTTTAAATTTTCGACGATTTATTCAACATAGTTTTACATGCTATAAAATTTAAATGTTAAATATTAACGCGCTTTATGACAGGCCTATTGGCCGTTTCACAGCGAAATAGCTACTGATAATCGCAAAACCATTTCCACACCATTTATCGAGGATGGACACAAAAGGACTGCGACAACGAAGCGTAGAATGTCTAACAGAGAAACCGACTTCACGTATCAAAGTGTAGAGAATAGCTTTGACAATCTGTACCGTAACACAATCATCCCAGACGAAACCTTCGGTCCGGACGAGGAGCGGATATTTATCGATGTCGATCCGTACGATCTGGACGAATCTCTCTTCGGGCTACAGCATGGAGACACCGTCAAGTCGGATACAATAGAGAAAGTTGATACCGAGCTCACCACTAAGGCCGATATCGATTATATCGAGCAGTCGTTAAAAAATGTGAAACGACAATGGCAAGAGTCGAGAAACGAACACCGAGATCAGTGGAGCACTACAGCCAAAAGTCACGTTCAGAGCAGAGCCACGACGGAATCTATCACGTCTCTACAAAACGGCGGAATGGACGTGCATTATGTTGAAGACACGAGCACAAAAAAGGAAATACTCAAGGAGGCAGGCAGTTTTACCGACGATAGTGATAAGTCCATCAATCATGGCGTTTATGGGAACTTGAGAACTGAAGATCCATCGACCGTCGCCTCGACAATGATGTCTAGAAGTCTCGAAGATCGATTAAGGATACCGGAGTCGGATCATCGTAGTTTGAGCCACGCGAACAGGACAATCGAATACAGCGATGCGTTTGAGGAGGAATTGGATAACCGGAAAATGGTGCCGTATGTGGAAAATCATACGACGGATTATACAATCGCGCGATTTCCGACTACTAGAGACCTGGAAAATAGAGCGAGGGAGAACTCGACGTTGATAGATGATCGGAGGTCGAGCGTTACTGGGGAGAATGCTGACGAGAACGTAAGAAACTTATCTCGCAATCGAGAGGATCACGCCAGCTCCGTAGAAAAGGCCTTCTCAGTTAATCTAAAAAAAGTGTTTAGAGAGGGGCAACGTTCAACCGATGAAGATAAGCCCGCGAACGTTTTGACCTCGACTATAACAGGAGCGGACGACACGACGAAGGATTCCGCTACAGAATCGCTTGCTGCATTAGGTAAGACTTAGGTATTCAATAATTTACATTGTCTTGATAATGTTTAAGCGGTTCAATTATTAAACAAAGGACTTATAATGCAGCTGCGGATAATGTTCTGGTGTTCGAGTGGGTTACGACCGATTGGTCGAAGTGTTCTCAGACATGCGGAGGAAGTGGATTTCAGGTAAAAGTGGTTTTACCTTTTTTTTTCTCTGTGATTAGCTTGAATTAGAGAATTTACAATTTTTTTCAAATTAATTCGGCAAAAAAAAATACTTTATAATTAATTATTATCATTGTTAAGCAATTGTCTAAGGAATGTTTGAAGATAAGAAACTTGAGAAAATTTGAACGTGTGCTCGATGATACATTGTATTCATTCATTTGATTCACTTCATTCATTCATTTACATTATCTATTTACTGTCATTTAACAGTATTACAAATTTTATCAGTATCAGTACACATAAAAAAATTAAAAATATTGTAACATTCTAATAAAGATATTTAAAAGACAAAAAAACTTTCATTCATAATTTCATATTGAGATATATTCTTATTAACACATGTTTTCAAAGTAAATTATATTATCAATTATTCGTTGCTATAGATGCGAGGTGCACAGTGTACAGTACGATCGACGAAAACGGACGGCAACTCGACGCGCGTTACGCCAAGGACGGTTATCGGTCAGACGCTGTGTGAGGACGCCGGATATCCGGTACCGCAGAAGGTGAGACCCTGTGGAACGGGCAAGTGTCCTCAATGGCACACCACGGAATGGACTCCGTGCGAAACATCCAGATGCTTCAATTGGAAGACGGCGATGCAGAAGCGGGACATTAGCTGTCGTTTGGTGAACGACAGTGATGATGGCCATGAGAACGTCACGCTGTTGGACGCGAGCAAGTGCGACGAGGCCACAAGGCCGCTACAAAGACAAGAATGCTACAACGACGCCTGCAAAGGTGTCTGGAGGGTCGGCGAATGGACGGAGGTATGAGTGAATCGATAAGAAATTTTACTCAATAATTAGTAGTGCTCATGCTAAAGTGACATTCTAATACGCAGTGCACCGCGTCTTGCGAAGAAGATGGTATCAAGTATAGAATTTTACAATGCGTCTGGTTCGGCACGAAGAAGCCGGCAGGAAACGCCTGTAGAGATATACCACGACCTCCTGTAATGAAAACATGCAGGGGTCCGCCTTGTCCTCAGTCTACCAGTAAGTTTCTGCAAGAGAAACGTACTAGATTTTAAGATTTAGCCTTTACATGCCAACTAAAGCATTATAATTGTTAATATCTTACATTATATTAATGCTGTTTCCGTTTTTTATCCAGAATGAAGCCTTATAATTGATAATAATACTGTTTTAGCATTTGCAGAAGATTGCAAGGACCATTCGCAACTATGTAGCAGAGTGAAAACAATGAACATATGTAAGGTGCCGCTGTACAAGAAACAGTGCTGCGCATCGTGTCGCTAGATATTCGAGATATTGATTGTGACTCATTGTAAGAATTAGACAAAATGAGCGATAATGAAGAGTGCGCGTGAGTGTAAATCGTGATTAGTCGGACAATTACTTCGTGACATATATAAACGCACCCGGGATGCCTGTTGTTAGCAAATTACGTAACGCACGCGGAAAGAGCGTGCTCACTGTGGAATAAAATTGCACAGTATTATACAATGTCCGATTTATAGATAAAAAAAATTATCCGAAAAAGGAGTTGACCAAACTACTTCGCTATAATAGTCTCTCATCGTATCGTCGCGAGAGCCGGTTCACACCTCCTCGCTTCGAACAATTTCTCGTGTAACGAAGAAAACCCGCCAATCTTAACAGTTTCTAATTAATTAAATTATAATTTTCTAATGTATGTCACGTATAAATTGGCGCAATTTCTATTAATTGCGCACGCTCATATTGCCCATAGTTAAAAAGGAAAGAGGAAGGAAAATGTGGAAATCCGGCATTTCGTCCAAAAGAGTTAAAAGCGTTATATTGTTATAGAGTTTGATAGGAGGAAGGGGAGTAGAAATTTATTGCTATGTCCTGGGAAGAGATCGTTATTGCGACATACCGTTGAAATCGACACGTTATTAAATGTTGTCAGTGTTGGTGCTTTAAGTCGCACGGAAAATGGCTTTAAACAGAATGATATTTAAATTTTAATAAAATTCTGGAAAGTTAGGAAAGATATGTCGTTTGTGTCGCGAAGCACATTAAACATTTTTTCTTGACGCTTGTTTTTTATATCTATTTCCTATTGCATGATAAAACTGTTTATTTATCTTTAAAGCGAAAGAAATTCATCCTTTTAAGACTGAAACGCTCTTCGGATATCATTATTCTTGGGCATTAAGATAAAGTTTTGTTACGTTTTTTACAAAAAATCATTTGACATTCCATTATAAACAGAAAGAAATTATCTTTGTTTTATGTAAACGTATATTTATTGATGTTATCTCTCCCTCTCTCCTTTATGTTTATAGATTCCGATAAATTATTATGAAAATGTAAAATATAAAGTTATTTAAGAAAATATAAGTTATCGATAAATTATTGCGCGCCTATAAGTGTCCCGTCGGACGATCTTAAGCCAATAGATATCCAATAAGCAATAAAAAAAGTATATAAGTATTGTAATATAATATTTTGTTAATAATCTCTGGCGAAAATTCGTGAACATGACCATTCCGTTATTGGTTAAAGGGCCCGACTTTACTTATGTGCCTCTAATCACTTCTCACACTACCTAGACATTACTAGTATCTAGTTATGAATATATTCATTTATCGCGTATTCACTCGTAGAACTCTTCATAGAATTCGATGTTTTCAAGAACGAATCCCTCGCGCAAACGTTGATTAAGTACGTGAAATGTAATGATTAAGTACGTGAAATGTAATGAGGATTTGGCCCCCCTTATATACATAATTAATCATATTAAACATTTAATTACGTCATAGGCGCTGCCGGAATCCTTCGTAGGAGACGCACAGCAGCGGGAATATTTTTAAAAGTTTATTAAAAAGTAATATATATAAATATCTCTAACTCTTGATTGTATAGTCAGTATATACGGATGACAGATTATTATATAAATGTGCGAAATGTGCATTTCGCTGCATTTCACACCTACGGGGTGCGGCGCCTATGTGAGTTATATGTCAATATGGTTTGATAAGATTGTGAACAGATTTTCGCTATCAACGAATTTGCCTCGACACAGCTAAGCGGTTTGCCAAAAACGAGCTGACGTAATTGAAAAAGTAAATATAAAATAGAGTACTATTAAAGACAAAAGAAATAAAAAGGTATATTACGAGCTATCATAAATTATTGAGATGCACGCATATAAATACTTTATATGTTGGTATGAGAAAAACTACAAAATATACGATGAATATACTGGACGCATCGAAAGCCGATTTACTTTCCTCAGTTTCATTCCTTAATTGAGGGAAGATATACGCGGTTTTCAATTCATCCTATATATGATTACAGCTAGCAAATAGTATAATATGTAACTGCCATCGGCGAGTCCTGTATACTGTGTCACACATTTTAGTAAGTATTTAATCAATACTTACTTTGTATAATGATACGACTCCGGCGTGTTACCAATCAGTGCGATATCAAGAAATAAGTTATTTTCCGATTAATCAACGTGATAACACAATTCTTGAAAGGGAGACGAGTTCCGACACGTACGATTTTTGTATATATCACGATGTAGGTATGTAAAATGGCTCCACACTTAGTACTGTACGTAAGCATTACTGTTCATGATATCTATGTAAATATGTAACTGCCTAAATGCGAATAAAACAAGAGAATATATCACTGCACAATACCGTATTTTTCTTACTGTTTTTAGAATTTAAATTTTAAGTTTCCCAATATAGACATACATCATCATTTAATTATAGAAATATTGCATTGCTAAATTCCTATACAGATATCAAAATATTCAATAGATTTTTTTTATTTAAAAAAATCCACGTCCCTTGTGTGAAACGGACAGTGATTACAGAAAAAAAATTTTTTTTTCTCTTTTAAGTCTTAATTATATTTTTCATATACATATGTTACATATTATTATTATATGTATTAATAAAAATATGTTATAGAATTCATGATATAGATTCAATTAATTGATTTGATAAAAATTCACTCACCGATTGTTGTCGCTGCTCCTGCTGCTGATGCTGCTGCTGCTACTGCTACATTCCTTTTCCGGTTTTGATTCTGAAAATATGATAAATATTATTCCTAAACTCAAACACAAAAGCAGGTAAAGAAAATGTATCACTTGAAAAAATAATGTATTTAATACCGAGTTGCTCCATGGACGCCGCTTTCTGCTGACATTATCCTGCTATTCTCGAACCGCACATTAATAACGATCGCCCGATATTTTATTCGGCAATCCCGATATTACGGATATTATATCACACATATCACATACACGAGTAAAACGTAAATCGCGCACAAGCATTTCACTTCGCGTGACCGTTACATTTGAAAAAATACGTGAAGTGTACGGCTCGTCTGATTGGCGACGAATCAACAAAGAAAATATGGCTGGTATGATGCGAGATGGCACGAAACGAAACCCGGAGAAAGCGCCAAGAATCGTTGGAATGCGTACGTCGAGCCACACTGAACAAAAGCAAGCAATTCGCTCCCAGAGTTTTGACGATGCCGCTGCCGCCGCCATGTTGCTCCGCGCTCCAGCGCCGGTCGGACGCATCGGACGTTCTGTTGACTCCGTGCGTGTTCAGAATTCATTGTGCGCAGGTACGGTGTTGTATTGAGAGTCGTCGCGCTAGCAAATGATACGAGACAACAGAGACAGTATTCATTTGTAAAGCGCGGCAAATGCGTTTGCCTTCGGTTTCAAGTGAAGTGTTCGCGTGTGTGTTCGAATAATGTTTGCTCGATATGTTCAGTAGAATATCGCGAGTGCCAATTAAGTAAAGTACTACTAGTCGTGGTGCGAGCATACGAAATTCTCGAAACGAATTTGTCTCCGTTCGTTGTACTTCGGCGCGTAATTTTCATTCAAACGGTTTCCTCAGCCTGCGTTTCCACGAACTTACGTGACGTCACGCCACTTTCGTGCCATGTTGATTTTCGCCGCCAATCAGACGAACTGTCCTTTTCACGTATTTTTTCAAATGTAACGGTCGCGCCAAGTGAAATTCTCGCGCGCGGTTTACATTTTACTCGTGTGCGATATATTATCCGCAGTATCGGGAGTGTCGAAGTATCGGACGATCGTTATTAATGTGCGATTCGAGAATAGCAGGATGATGTCAGCAGAAAGCGGCATCCATGGAGCGACTCGGTATTAAATATATTATTTTCTTCAAGTGATACATTTTTTAACCTGCTTTTGTGTTTGACTTTAGGAATAATATTTATCACATTTTCAGAATCAAAACCGGAAAAGGAATGTAGCAGTAGCATCAACAGCAGGAGCAGCGACAGCAATCGGTGAGTGAATTTTTATCAAATCAATTATTTGAATTTATATCATGTACATGTGGTATTGCACATTTATAGAACACGATTATGCACATTTGCATAAAACAGATTTAAAATATGAATGCATATAATTGCAAAATTTACGGGTATAGCATGAAACAGAACCAAATAAACGTGGACATAGCATAGCTGAATATAATTGTTTTTTAAATATATTCTTGATAATTAATAAAGCGACATAGGTAGATAAATAATTAAGCATTTCAAGGTATCTAATAACGTAGTTACTTGTGATCTAATGTAAATAAAAGATATGTCAAATATGTGTTAAGGGATGCTGGCGACAGATCTGTTTTATTGATTAAACGCGATATTTTTCAGACAAAATTTTTTGTTAATTATATAAAATTATAAATCCTAAGAAAAAACTTAGGAAAATTTATGCTTATACATGCATGCATTATCGAATCGATTATAAAAAATAGGTTGATGTTTATTATTACACCAATACATACACGCACATATAGATCTATTCAGTTAGTAAAACTAATGTCGCTAACATTCCCTTAAAACAAATTATTTCAAGTTTGATCTCTTTCTTTTGATTTAATAATCATTTTACTTGTTAATTCTGCCAATTATTCATCATAAAAGCATTGGCTAATTCCGAAAAATTATTACCTAGTAAAAGAGTCCATATAATCAAATATAATATATATATGTATAAAATATAGAAATTATATAGTATAAGAAAAAGAAAAAAATATGCAGATATATATTTATCTGTTTTTCTTAAAGATATATGAATATATTTATATTATCTATATACTTTTTCTTTCTTTTGTATAATCTGTGTTTGTATAAATTCATGTGTGTGTAAACAAGAAAAATGGAAAAAATTAGAATGAACAAAAATTATACAAAAGAAAATAAATTATATGATTTATATATACTTAGATTTATATTTGATTATATATTAACCCTTTTTACCAGGTATATATAAATGAATCAATATTTACACAATATATAAAATATTTATACAAAAATCAAAGTAAATTTTGCATATAATTAAAATCAATAATCTACGTTATTTACATAACTCGACAAACAATTGTTTAGGCCGTTTAGGGAGTAGTCAATCCCCAAGCTTGCATCACATTTTCTTGACTCATAGGCCATAATCTCTTCAATAACAACCATCCAGTTTTTTGTGTGCTTAGCAAATACTGATTTTTGGGATCATGCAGATGTGAGTAAGCGCCCATTACGAGACTCTGACATATCCTAGCACATACGGTGATTTTGAGAATCTTCTTCTCCGTGTCGGTCAACTTCTTGACTTCCTCGTAACCCTCCACGACATATTTACCCATTCCGACGTCGGCCGTTTGCAAGATCATGTAGCAGAGAACTATAGCTAACTCGAAAACACGACAAGTCTTGTGACAGTCACCAAAATCGATCACGGCAGCAATGTCCTTGCCATCAGGAGTTACAATAATGTTTTGCTCATTCAGATCACCATGTATGATCGTTTGCTCCAATTGATCCATGATTGATAACACCTCTCTCTGGAAGCTAACAATCACGTCATGTACCAACTGTTTATCGAACGAGCTCTTAATCACATACGTGAACTGCTGCACTCGCGGCACAGAAGACAACATCCACAGTGATTTGTGATCATCATAGGCGGGATGATTGAAGCCCATGAGAATCTCATCGATTCTGGCTGTGAAGCTGCCAACATTGCGCAACAATTCTTCGTTCAGTTTCACGTTGTACAGCAGTTCACCGGGACGATAGACCAACAGTTTCACGGCATACTTTTCCATAGTATTCTCGCTCTTTAAAATTTCCAGGGAGAAATACGCGCCGTTCACGTTCTTTACAGGTAAGGGACAACAGACGTTTCGCTGATTGAGGAAAATCATTAGCTCCGTCTGCGCCTCGATCACGTCAATTTTGCGGGAGTCCAAGGAGTTGATCACCTTGAGGACGTAGTCGGTCTCCGCTAAATTGATCGCGTGCGGATTCGTGCTCGACTCACACACCACGTGGTAATTCCGGTCGTCGTAAGCATTCAGTTCGCGCACGCTTGTTGCCTGCATCCCGTACAGCCGCTCCAGCAGAGCGGCCGCCGTCTCTTCGGTTATGGGTGGACGTATATGCTGGCCTGGGATGAGCAGAGTGTCGTTGTACTCCATGCTACCGCGATGCACGACAAAAATAGCCGCGAGTTATTAAGGGGGAAGCCGGGTCGATGAAAAAGAGAAATGTATGTATATCCCCTGCACAGCGAAGAGAGAGAAAGAAGGGCGAGGGGAAGAGCGTTTGAAACGATGAGTAAAGCCGTGGTCTATCTTCTTTGTTCCTTGGATGATTAATTGTTAAACTGTACAGATACAATCTGCAAATAAAATTTGATATATTAATGTGAAAACAATTTATCAATTGATTGGGGCAATGTCAGCAAGGTAAAAAGATAAGATACAATTAATAAAACTTTATATCAAAGGCTTGATATTGTTGCGATTGTAAAATAACAAAGTTTGCTTAATATTTATTTCTTTATGAGTGGTAATTGGATTGAATCATTACTTTATTTTACTTAAAACTTATTTCAGTGCACGCACACAAGCATATACATGTATAAAATTATTTTGATTTTAATAAATTAATTTTAATTATCAAGCAGATGAGAAATTTATTTATAAATAAACTTTTTACGTATATTTTACAAACTAGGGTGAAAATCGTTGTTTTTTTGTTTTTTTTCATATGTAATTTGTTCGTATGAAATTGTTTCATATGTAATTAAAGGCAATAATAAAAAATGTTAAGTATCTTAAACAAGAATGTGTATCGTTGTAACACAGATAGAACAAGTGGATATTCGCGGTCACGAACATATATGCAAATATATCGACTCACCCGATTGAAGGACGTGTTTATTCGACCGAAGGAAGCGGCCAACTAAGTTCTCAGACGGGCACGAAGCAGTTTGCCGAGCTAGGCGAGCGATCGTGTGCGCAGCAAGCGTAGTTCACGCTCAATCATCGTTGACATTTAGCGCAACTGGAGGGTTCAGACGCGCAATGATTATTTACATTGATGGTAATTGGGGATACAACACGATGCAGTACGATACAGCGTATCACGGTGACTGAAATGACTCAGTCTTATCAAGGCTGATAAAATCAACGGAGATAACGTTGATGGGCCCACTTATTACCTCCGAGATTCATTGAACCTAGCAGGGGAGCCCGGTTGCTCTTGAAAACACTGGTAGGACTAAATCCGCCGCTCTTCTCTCGCAAAGGGATCATGATAAGGATATACACTTGTTAGATAATTCTGAATTTCTTCAAATTCATTCTTACTTCTTATGATATAATTTGTATTTATATATTTACAAATAAATTTGTTCATATACATATGTAAAAAAATATTAATCTTTTTATATGCATATGTAGAGATAGAAAATTTAAAATGTACACGTGGTTACAGAAAGCTTTATTGCGGAACAAATACTTAAAAAAAAATTTTTTTTTTCGAAATACACCAAACTTTATAACTTAAAATTCTGTATCGCATGCACGTCTTAAAAAAATTTTTATATAAAACAAAGAGATTATTATAAATACCTTATCTGTAACTTTCCTTTATATATACAACATGCATAAGAGCTTTTTTTTACATTCAAGATAAATTCAGTCCTGCATTAATAGCTGAAAACAAGTATCAAATGTGCACAAGACCGACGGTATTTTTTCCATTAATTTTATAATATGCAAAGCCTCCAGTATATATTTCTGTTTTTTTAATTCATGTATGAGTGTTTTTGCATTCTCTTCAATGCCGGTTAAGGATTCATTTATAAAGACATGGTCAATTATCTGTTTGTATACAACATGATCTGGCCTGAAAAACGCTGTTAAATTATTTAAGAAAAGTTTCTCCAGTACCAATGGTGGTAGTACAATAGCCTAGAAAAATAAAGTTATTGAGTTATATACATTTCAGGATTTAACTATATATATGTAAAAGTGAACAGAAACTATACTGTTCAGACCTGTTTTTCTTTAATGAGTTTTACTGCCTCTTCATGCATTGACACGTCTTGGGAGCATAATCGAATGTGTAGGCTTTGTACAAAGCTAATATGATCTTGTTCGAACTCCAAGAATTGTTTGAGGATCTATATTATAAAAGCATTTAGATAATATTTAATATTATGTAAATTACGTAATTATGTAATAATATATTTAATTAATATATGTAATAATATATTTCATAATTATTTTATATTTAATAAAAAAGGAATGATGCAATTTATTACCTTTTCAGACGTTAATAATCTAATGAGATCTTCATGTTCTTGTAATATCCTTTTTTCAAAGTCAGCTGTATTCGTCTTTGCGAGTGCAACTATCACTTTCATCATTTTTAAAACTGGATGATTATCTATCGTGATATGATCTGGCATATTAAATTTCGGCCATTGCGATATTATTCTTTTTACTTCCTGATATTGCTCTAAATTTTTTATTTGATTAAATCGTTTCTGAAATAATTTAAATCGATCTTCCTCCATCGTACACTCAGTAACGGTATGATCGAGAGGAAAAACGGTTTTTTCTTGTAAAATTCTTTCGGATTTATTTTTACCCCTTTTATCGCCATTTGCTTCCATGCTATCATCAGAAAAATCACCCCAATCATCTGTCCATTCTACGGCATCAATATTACCAGAGATAGCAATTTTTAGATCTTTATTTGCCTTAGAATTTGATGATAGGATATCATTAACATCGACACATTTTGCAGATTCTTGATCTTTGTTTGTAGTCTTTACAGAATGCACACGAACAGTACTGTGTTCTAGATCTAATGTACTTATATCTTTTACTTCCACTTGATTTATATTTTTAATTTGTGCCCCGCCGAGTAGATAACTTTGCCAATATTGTAACGCTTGAACAATATCACATTCTTCAGATTTTCGTGCTGCAGCCATCATGATTTTCATTAAATCTAATGGATTATATAAATACAACTTTTCACAATCAGTGTACAATTTCTTATACAATTCTAATGAATAATAATAAAGCGCGGTTTGTATATACAATTCAGTTTGTGGTAAATCCACAAAGATTGCTTGAGCATCCAAGATGTGATCTCTACTTAAACTCAATAGATAAGCCATACCAAGTAACCAATCATCTGATATAGTGTGCTTTGCACATTCTAAGAGCACTGAAATTAATAAAATAATTCGGTAATCTCCGTTACGCGTATTAATGTAATTAATTTACGACTAAATATTTTCAAAACACTTACAATGATTAATATCGCTTATTTCTAGTCCATAACAAGAGGATTCACTGAGTATAGTTATTCTCAAGAGTGCCCGGCAACATTTTAATTTTGTATTTTCTATGTCTGTAATAGCATATTTATTGTATCTCGTCTCGTTAACACTTATCCTACATAGTCCGTGTAAGGATTCATAATAGCATGGAAAACTTTGAAAGTAGGTATTGTCTTCATTTTGTTTCATCTCAGATTCATGTTCCGCACTAGTTTCTAAATCATTTTTAAAGTTAAGGTTTAGTCTAGATTTCCAAAAATTGGTATTACTAATATTTTTTATTAAGCTAAATGTAGATTCCTTCATGATATTAGCTGAACTTTTTACAATTCCTGTCGAAGTTTCTAACATTTTTGGAACAAACTCTTTTACTTCCATCTGTGGCTGCAAATTATATAATAATGTTATATTATTTTTTACATCTCGCGCATTTTTATATGAGAAAAGTATTAGCATTAATATCACTCATTAAAGTGAATGTTTTTACCGTTGTCATAGCATCTGTAAAATCATCTTCACTCGTATCACTTTCTTCATTTTTCAAACTTTCAAATTCTGCAGAAGGCATCCACAATTCCAAATCCTTATGTAGCATTTGTATTTTTAACAAATGGGTATGTTCTAAAGCATTACTCAATATATCATTGGGCCCATTATTTATTGCAAACCATAGACACTTTTGCCTAATTTTAAAATCCTGATAACTATCACAACATCCCAAATTTAAACAAATTTCCCAAGCAGAAAGATAATTATTTTCCGCCAACTGCATACATATCATGGCACAGATATTATAGTCTTCAGTCTGCGAAGTAAAAAATACAGAAATGATACACATTACCAATCCTTACATTCTACTTTTCAAAATCCTTAAAAAGTAGAATAGAATCCTTGGATTATAAGAAATTTACTTAAAGAAGATAAATATATCTCACCTCAAGTGCCTTTTTAGCTATTAGTTCCAAAATTTTTCCCTCACGCAGTCTACTGTTATTTCCCTCAATTCGTAAATAACTTGCTAACGTCAACAATCTTTGTCGATTTTTATAAGCATCTTTTTGATTATTTAAACAGTGTTCGATTAAGGATAATCTATCTACTGTTAATCTAACTTGAAGTGGTAATATATCAACATGAAATTCATTCAATATTTGAAGTGATTTAATAAGATCATATTCTTCTTTAATTTTTACGTTATCATCTTCGATAAGATCAAGGCAAGTTCTGCAATAATTTATATATGTTTCAGAATAAATTATTATTATATATAATTATTATTATGTTAATACATACTTAGCCAATTCCATATGTGGATCAGTAAGTGTTCTTGAACCATTAAAATACTCCTTAGACGCTTCTAATATAAGATCAACTGCTTTGTTATAAGATACTTTTAACAAAGATTTCTCGTTTTTCTTAGTTTCTATTAAGGTGGCACAATTACGGATGATGCATTTAATTCTTGAAAGTAAACGAGCTGAAACACATATTTCGAAACAGGTTTCAACACCCATATACGAAAAAATTAGTCCATGTATGTCTAATAGATCGTTTAATAATTGCGCCCATTCCCTTTCATCTGGAGGTATCAAACTGAAATAATAAATACATTATCTCTTATGTCTATTATGAAAATTATTAAAAATTTATAAAAATTATATATTGAACCTTTTATTAAAATTTCTTGCCGTTTCGGTTAAGAGCGATCTAGCGACATCAGGATCGTTTCTGTTCTTTCGTATAAATTTCAACGTTGTTTTTACACCATATTTATTTAAAAGTCTAACACAATCAAGTTCTCCTTCAGACTCATTTAATAAGTTACATATTGCATTTGGTCTTTTTCCATCATGATTTTTCGATAATGAATCTAAGATATCTTTAGCTTTTTCATACATGTCAAGATCATCACAGGCATATATACAATCTAAAGCTAAAGTGGCAACATTATCTATTAATTCAATTATTTCTATGTCCTGCGTCTGTTTTAAATATTCAAAAAATTTAACCGGAAATGTTAAGTCGTCTTTGCTTAAGGAAATTAGATAATCGGTTAGTAAGCATTTCTGAAGCTCTCCACCCTATAATTTAAAACGATATTATTCTATGTATAAGTATATATAATTTCATTAACCTAAAAAAATTATGCGTACCAAATATTGATGTCTTCGTTTAATAAAAGGCAATAAAAGGTTTTTTATGTTTTCAACAAAATTCATTTCATTTGATGTACTCATCAAAAGTTTTATCTTCTCCATATTACTCAATTTCTCTAATTTATCTAATGATATATCTTCCAAACGTACTGTATACACAAGATCATCTAAAGTTTCTAATTCCAATAACAAGTTTTCTAGGCCATTAATATTGTGAGACTTTCCAATTTTAACTAATTGCAAAGCATTGTCTATTAAAGAGCTATTCTTTTCAATTTCATAAGCACGTGTCTTATACCATTTTTGTAATAAATCTGGTGTTAGTTCGGTATTTCTTAAAGCAAAATAACGATGATTAATAGATGATATAAAGAAAAAACGCAAATAATAATATAACAAAGCTTAGGTACATTCTTACCTATATATTGACAATGAGGGATCCATTTCGTACAATATTTCTGATTGATCGTTTAAATCGAGATTTAATATTTCATTAAACTCATGTTTTTCTGACCAATCTTTTTGTCGTAATTCACGTTGATCCAATAAAAATAAATGATCTTCTGAATCACATTCTGGTAGCAGTTTTTGGTAATCCAATGTATTCAATGTTTCTGGAAAGAAACTGATAATTGCCAACCAATGAGGCAACAAACTTTCTCCATAGTAGGTAAACATAATTTCAACAGCTCTGTAATCACTATCTTTAGCAAATCTGTAATTATATAATATTTATAGCAAGATAAAAATACACAAATTTCATAAATTGGTGAAATATACTTAAATAAGTAATGAAAATACTTAATGAAAAATACTTAAATAAGTAAATTAATACTTGATTGCATTTTCAATAGGTGATAGACTTCGGAACTCCTCGTAAAATTCTTTTTTATATTTGAGTGGTGATTCTAATATAATTTCATATGTGAGCAATTTATCTAAATGATTTAGAAGCTTTCTCCGATACTTAATTAAATCTTTCTGAGCCTCAGATAAATTTTTTATATCAATTTTTTCAAGCATTTCATTAACTTTCTGCACCTATTAATTCGATTTTCAAATTAAATTTGTATATAATTTGTCTTTATAATATAATATGTAATTAATAATATGTAATTTATCTTTATAATATAATATACATTTTTTGGTAAGACATAAATGATGTTGCTTACCTGTCTTAAACTTACACTGAGTTGATCTAATGCTTGCCAATCGTCATCTGTATCGGCAGTTACAAATTTATCATTGTCGCAAATATCGATAGCTATTAAAGTTTCTAAGTTTGCGCCTCTCAATCCAAAATTTAATAGTTCCCTTGCAGCTTCCATAGTGTCAGGGACGCGTACAACGCATTCATTCAAAACCCAAGATCTTTTGCTTATCTTACTTAAATGTTCCGTAATGGCATTTAAGGATAATTCTGACTTCCTCCACTGTGTTTGATACACAAGGTCTGTATCCAAATTATATGTGTTTGCTAAAGATAAAGCTTCCTCGTATTCCTAAAATGCCCACATAAAGCATGTCGTTTAATATACAGTAAATTATAGTATTGTATAATATATAAAAGTTCTAATAATCAAATTCAATAAAATTATTTCATACCTCAATGCCTATCTTTCTAGAATACAGCTCTTCTGGAGTCGTACTTTTTAAACCCAAAATTCTATAAGTTCGATGCAATACTTTTGATTTTTTTCTCTTTGGTTGAAATCTTTCGATGTCAGTTATTGAATACAATGTGCTTTGTACCAAATTTGTAGTATAACTTAATATAGTAACAGGTTCCAATTCATCGTCGTCCTTCTCGCTTTCAGACGACGCTTCTTCATTATAAAATAAAAACAATGCTTTAATTCTCTACACATAGTATATGATAATTCCTATAATATATTCTTAATAAAGACAGATTATATAAAACAAATTAACTGATAAATTACATATTATTGATTGTTGATAATTATTACGCAAACAAAAAGAATAATAAACTATATATACGCCATAAACAAACCTGACAAATGACCATCATTAGATTCTCTACTTCGTTTTTTACTTGTAACAAAGGTTTCACAGTCTAAACATAAAAATCCTTTCTCTAAACCAAGCTCGCATATTTGTGGTTGTCCTGCTAAAAATTCTGGACTAGCACCTAGTAAATTCTTCAAGTTCCATGTTGAACAAACTGAAGTGGAGCCTGAAGATCGAGCTATTATGACAGCCTAAAAAGAAACATTTATTTTAAAATAATTTTATAATTAGCATTATTTTAGAAATATGATTAAATTGTAACATCGTATATATGAATGATCAAAATATATTACCTGATCAGACCACCAACCAATATCTATCGGATGAAATTCTGTAAAACCTGGTGGAAATTTTTTAGATTTTGTAAGTCCCAAAGGATTAGGTATATTATATTCAGGCTGTTCAGACAATTTCCATTTTTTTTGTAATATTAAATTTGGCAAACCCCACAGCGAGACTGTACCATCTGTATGCAAGCATACCAGAAACTCGCCATTTGGTGAAATTTTTATAGAAAATATAATCGATTCTGATTGAAAGCTAAATATAGGAATTAAATTCCACATAGAAAACCGCGAATTACTGGTAGCAGACTCTTCAAATGTAAATGATAATTTGCAATATGGGTAATCATTCAAAAGTCGCCACGAAGTTAATCCAGATTCAGATGCAGTGGACTGAAACAATATACATACATATATATATATATATACATATGTGTATATATATATATTACACATTTGTATAATAACATGTACCATGCTTGTAAGTATGTACAAATATATTTACCGTTAATTTTTGTGTTATCATATTTCCAGCAACATAAAATAAACTATGTTTTTCATCATAGGCGACAACATTAATACCGTTTTTGTAAAAATTACCAAAAGAAAAGTCGTAATTTGGACTGAAACCACTTGTAGAAATATGATAAGACCTGAGCAATCCACTGTACGAAATTAAAATAAACTCATAGGCCCATTTCTCACTTGTCAACCTTGGCTTGAGAAACAACATGGATGCTATAGCATCACCAGCTTCAAGAATATGAGGGCTTTGTGAAATCGTTTTTGGATTTATGTTAAAGATATTATTTCCCAGCGCGTTGTAAAAAGAGGTGTAGCCATTACTGGACGCCAATACCAAAATCATTCCATCGGGACTCCAGACAAGTTTACGCCACTGAGGAAAAGCATCCTTTGGAGCTAAAAAATACATCATACTTCATATATGAAACATAACTGAGAGAAATTAAGTAACAGTGTTACTCATAGTCAAACATTAACAGTATTGATATTAGTATGCGTTATTTACCTGATGCTTTTCCCACTATGGAGGAATATTCATCTTTGGCCTTTCGTATCTCAATAATATTCTCCTGTAAGATAGCAAGTACCCGACCATGATCTCCGACAGCAAATTTCCATGGCAGTGTGAGACTGACTTGCTGCGAGATGCTCTCAGGTAGGGAGTACCTGTTGTTAAGGTACCTAAGAGCATTTTTTATTGTTCCAGTAGTTGGGAGAATAACTGCATCGTTCTTGCATTTCTGAAATATGGAACATTTTTTTAGATAAAGCTACAAGTAGCAGTAATGTTTCCTTAGTTCTGCGATTATCCCAACATGTGCTTAATAAGTGACATCTTGGACTTACGATCAATTCCGGTTCTTGTTTGCGAACGAAATATTCCAATAGTTCGTATAGTATTGGCTCGTTTGACATTTCGTCCACGTTGCTCATCTTGTCATCACGAAACACACATAGCCCAACACAGTCACAAGGACGTAAACAAACAGGAACTGACTACTAGCGCTAAGCGCCAGTAGCGCCTCGATGTGAACAAAATGTGTGTATCGAGAGAGAGACTGTCAAAAAATATTTGTTTTTGCCCTTGACTTTTTTTGACAAGAAGTGGCTTGTTCTTTTTCGCTACACTGCTGCACTGATGCAACAGGGTAGAGTAAGACAAATATATTTTTTTTTATTCTAACTTATTGCACCAGTGCACAGTGCAGCGAAAAAGAACAGGCCTAAGTAGTAAATTCTTGACAGAAGCTGCCCCATTCATATAAGTGATAACCAATCAGAACGTTCGACAAACTTGTAGTACGTCACATGCAATATTGGCTTTAAAGTCTCTCCTCTCTCTCTCTCTCTCTCCCCCTCTTTCTTTCTCTCCGGTGTTAATGCACAGGCAGATTTCAAAATACGCTGCGTATAACCGTCGTTGTCAGCGAGAATAAGACTGTTAAAATCTGTACTAGTGTTGAACGAGAAGAATCTGCAAAATGTCAGACGGCGAGGATGATTTTATGTGCGAGGAGGAAGAAGATTACGGATTGGTAAGTTTTTCCACGGAGACTTGCACGACTGTCGTTTCGAAACATACTTTCCGGCTTATTTTGAGGTTAGAATTTCTGGAGCTATCGTACATACAGCATGTAAAAATAAATTAAAAAGAGATACCTTGAAAAATCTCTCTTAATAAACAGGCCTATCAAATCTTCTATTGTGTTTTATATAAATATTTGCGATTAATTTAACTAAAGATCAATTTTATCTGCGATTTAACCGCTTTACCATTTGATCATCATGCTCCGACTGATCTCTAATTTGTTTTAGGAGTATTCTGAAGACTCCAACTCTGAACCAGACGTTGATCTAGAAAATCAATATTACAATAGTAAAGCTCTCAAGGAGGATGATCCAAAAGCTGCTTTACAAAGTTTTCAGAAAGTCCTGGATCTAGAAGGTGGTGAGAAGGGAGAGTGGGGCTTTAAGGCTTTGAAACAGATGATTAAAATTAATTTTAAACTAGTAAGTTGATAAAAAGCTACATCAATAATGTTTATAACTTTGCTTAGATTTAAACGTTAAATGTAACTTATTTTTAGTCCAATTATAAAGAAATGATGTCGAGGTATAAACAATTGTTGACATACATTAAAAGTGCAGTTACTAGAAATCACTCGGAGAAATCAATTAATTCCATATTGGATTATATTAGCACATCAAAAAATGTGAGTACATTTAGCATATTTAGAATAAGCATGTATTCAATATCTCGTTGAATTGTCTTATTCTTAATTAATTTTTCTCATACATAAAATTTCTACATTTAAAAAAGTAACAAATGTTTTTTTTTTTTAAGATGGAGTTATTGCAAGATTTCTACGAAACTACATTAGATGCATTAAAAGATGCAAAGAATGATAGGTTATGGTTTAAAACAAATACAAAACTGGGAAAGCTTTATTATGATCGCTCAGATTTTAATAAATTGGCAAAAATATTGAAACAACTTCATCAAAGTTGTCAGGTATATATGTGTATTTAAATAACAATTGAATATAAATTATTTGTGTGTGTTATTATTTATTTAACTTGTTTTATGTATGTGTATTTTTAGACTGATGATGGAGAAGATGATTTGAAAAAAGGAACACAATTATTGGAAATTTATGCCTTAGAGATACAGATGTATACAGCACAAAAAAATAATAAGAAATTGAAAACACTTTATGAACAGAGTCTTCATATTAAAAGTGCTATTCCTCATCCTCTAATTATGGGTGTTATCCGAGGTAATAACTGTAATGTTTTCCAGAAGTAATAATATATTGTTGACTTTTAATCTACTCATTCTTTGGTAATAATATATTATTTTGTCGCAAAGTTTTAGAAAAGTAGAATGACAAAAGTGCTTGTATTTTTTTTCAGAATGTGGAGGTAAAATGCATTTAAGAGAAGGTGAATTTGAAAGAGCCCACACTGACTTTTTTGAAGCCTTCAAAAATTATGATGAATCTGGTTCACCAAGACGTACAACGTGTTTAAAATATTTAGTTTTAGCTAACATGTGAGTATGATTATTTGTTGTGATCTCTATGATATTTATATACTGATATACAGACATTAACTATTATACTAATATTAACAATACAGTAATATAATATCAATATGTGTACAATTGCATTATTAGGTTAATGAAGTCTGGTATTAATCCATTTGATTCACAAGAAGCAAAGCCATACAAAAATGACCCTGAAATTTTAGCAATGACAAATTTAGTTGTCAGCTATCAGAATAATGATATCAATCAGTTTGAATTAATTTTAAAACAAAATAGGAACAATATTATGGATGATCCCTTTATTAGAGAACACATTGAGGATTTATTACGGAACATACGTACGCAGGTATATTTTACATTCGCAATTTACATTAATATTAGTAATATTATAACAAAATTTTCATTTTGTAATTTACGATATTATTTCAAGATAATATAAATTTGTATATCACACCTATGCATATTATCATATTTTATTAATGTTTTATTTTGTATTAATGTAAATACAATTTTTTTTAGGTTCTAATTAAGTTAATAAGACCATATACTAGAATTTATATTCCTTTTATAAGTAAGGAATTGAATATTGACGTTTCGGAAGTGGAAAGTCTTTTGGTATCTTGCATTTTGGACAATACTATTCATGGTCGTATAGATCAGGTAATATTTTTACAATTTAAAACCATTTACAAACGCGCGCGTTTTGATCAAACATAATGGGTGCTTTACATTTAGTAACACAAGTCGACACAAGCATCGTTCTATCTTTTTTTATGTTCAATGAGTAACAAAGATAGAACGGTACTTGTGTCGACTTGTGTCACTAAATGGAAAGCACTCAATATAAGTCCCTGAATCCTTTGCAGGTAAATCAAGTTCTTGAATTGGATAAAAAATCGGTATGCGCTACACGTTACAATGCTCTCGATAAATGGGCAGGTCAATTGCAATCCTTGCATACAGCCATTGTGAACAAAATGTCTTAAATGGCATGTGTAAGGTTGCATATGATGCTGCAATAAACATGATTTAATTTTACTTTGTGTATAGTATATCATAAAAGTCCTATACAGATATGTGAAGAAATGAAATCTATTGTGATATAATAAATTTAGCATTTTAGCACGGGAGTTTTTTTATTCCTATTAAATAAACTTTGTTTCAAATAAAAGTTAAAGTAAAAATCGTAAATAAAAAATATACATAAAAATTAAGATAACAAGAGAGTAGTATTAACTTATGCAATTGAAGATATTTTTAAATCAACAAATAATACACATAATCAAATAACTCTTTATTTGCTAAATTTAGCTTATTTTGTTGACTTTTAATATATGTACATTTAGATACGACATTTTAAAACAATGTCTTTCAGCATGCAATGTTTTAACATTGGCAATAGAATTATGATACGATAATCTAGAATTCATAATGGCTGTTTATATATACATATGATCTTATTGTTTAACACATTGTTGACGTTAGATTTGAATCAGAATATTTTATTTTATAAGCATTAATGTCAGAAAACAAATCAGTGTCTTGTAAATAAATTTTAAATCGTTGATTTGATTTAAAATCGGAGATAGAGAATCGAGGAATAAATAAAAAGTTTTGTTTGTTTATTGAGCATACATTTTTTTTTATGTTCAAGAACTGAGGCAAGATTCATTTTACAGTATACTGACAACAATGTGTTAAAAATTTTCGTGAATCTTTTTTTGACTCGTACAAGAAATGCTAAAATTTTTATTAATTTGTAAATTGCTATATTAATTTTGTAAATAATATTGTTAGAAGATTATGAATTATGAATATTTACACGAATAGATAAAATATTTGATTTGATTAAAACTTTTAAAATCCGACTTATTTGTTTTTTTAATTCGTGAGATTATAGAACTGTTCTTTGTCGCTGCACTGCTGCATTGATACAAGTTAGAATAAGACAAATATATTTTTTCTCATTCTAACTTATTACACCAGTACCACATTGCAGCGACAAAGAACAAGCTTACTATTTTCAAAATTAACATTAATATATAATATGATGAAATAGATGGAAATCAGTATTCTTAAGATTAGATACTATTATTGGATATCACTTATCATGTCAATTTTATGTTAAATTAACATTTTTATTTTTTTGTACATTATCCAAAGCAGTTTCTTCCCCTCCCCCATTATAAAATATATTAATATTAACATCATATATTAATACTACATTTATTCTCATTTTTGAAACTTTGTATGTAATACAAGTACAGAGCTATCAATGCGATAGTAATTTCTTATGGGTATTTCTTATTATTATTTAACAAGTTTAGTGACAAAAATAAAAACTTAAATAGTAGATTTATACAAAATTATATTAAATTATACAGCTTAAGTGTACAGGATACATATAAACATAAATTGCATGATAAATGCTTGTGTTAGGACCTATTTAGACAAACCTACATAATTACATAACTGTATACTTATTGAAAATTATCCAATTGTATTTCTATTGTAAGGATACGCGTAAAAATTGCGATTAGGTAATTTTCTTTATGCATATGATTATGCATATGGTTATGCAGTTATACAAGTTTGTGTGAATAAACTTTTAATTTTAACACAATGTTATTGTTTTTTAATAGATAAGAACAAATTTAGATACATTGAAATAAACAACAGGACAATGCTCCAAAATAACAAAAAAAAACATAATTTTTATACAATCTCTTAAAAGAATGGAAAGAAAATAGAATTTTGAGTACTAATGCCGACCGTGCGTAAACGTCCGTAAATAAACAATATTCATTAACTCATAAATTTTGCGGAGCATATATGGAGTTTGGGCAATATCGATAATTATCAGAACTTTTCGCATGCAAGCCCGTGCTGTCATTGCAAAATTATGGGAAGTCGAGCTTGGTTTCGACTCGAGCGGGACATGGCTCGATTCAGCCGGGACAATTTAACTGACGGCGAGAATGTAGACGCTGCAGAATCTCTTCTGCAGAGAAGGATAACATGCGAACAAAAGGGAGGATAGGATATATGCGAGATACCGTTGTTCTACATTTCCCTCCCTTCCCCCCTTCCCTCCGCTCTCTCTTCTCGCGCTCTGTCTGCCACGGTGCCGCTCGTTACCACTTCTCGCACGTTCGTACGCTTAAGTAAATCCCGAGGGGAACTAACAAACCTTGGCCCAGACGCGCGATGTATATGTATCCTTCGCAGAGTAATTCCACGCTTGGTTATCGGTGACTCGATTGCGGAACGCGTTTCGTGCGACCGTAATGACGACAGTAGAATTGATTTTGAATTAAAATACACAATCGTATTTTTATAATTCAGTGATACGAAAGTTGTCCGAAATTATCGGAAAATTTATTTTATCTGAACATTAACGATGTTTTCTTGTTTTTTTTTCTTTTATTATAATTATACGATTTTTACATTATATGTATCAAAAAACAGATTCTCGATTTTATAATCGTTCTGTTACAAATTTATATTAATTTTGAGACATACAATCTACAGAGTCTATAAAATCAATCTCCTATATATTTATATCTTATATATAAAATCTATTTCTTATATATATCTACTTTCTAAATCTTGATTTAAAATGATAAAAAACCGCGAAATACGTATTTTATTATTTCGAGGGATTTACTCTTTTAAGAAAAATAGAGGAAGGGAGGAAGGGTAGAATTCTTTCAAAATTTTAAAGATGTATTTCATAGTTTTTCATAGTTTCGAGCCGTTTCCGAAGAAGATGGGATCAGACTTTGTAGACACTCTGTATAATGTAAATTATTATTTCTGTCGATAAATATCTTGGTAACGAATAATTCGGTCACAGTTTACGAATTATTAAACAACTGTTAAAGATTGAATCTTTAAATAACATTTCTGATTGAAATAACTATCTTGAAGTACCTTCATACTCAAATGATACAAATTGCGATTCATCAGCGATTCACATCACTTGATTTGTACGATTTGATATACGCGAATACCTCTGATAGCGTGGTTCTAATAATTTTCACTCGATTAACCGCATAATGGAACAATTCGTATTGCCAATTTCGTATCAGGCTTCATTTCGATTTCGCTCCTCGCATCGTTGCTTTATTTTCGAATCGCAGTATGCACTGTTCGAAAACGCGCGATAAGTTTCGGCATAACAATTATTTTAAGCGAAAAATCAATTTACCAAGAAAATCTAAACAGAAAGTAAACAAATAAGAATTTTGAAAATAAATTAATTTTAAAGAGATTTATAATCTCGAGGAAATCTAATAAATTTGATTTCTTATTTATTGTAAACATTATTGTACCTGAATATATTTTAAGAAATCAGTGTTATAAAGATATTAGCAACATAAAAACAGTTATTAAAATTGCTAATAACAAAAGTCTTAATATTTAATAAAAACATACACACAAAACTTTTATATTTAACAATTTTTTTTCTCGAATAATCGCTGCAATTGATAA
The DNA here is from genome assembly GCF_013373865.1 of Monomorium pharaonis. Lineage (NCBI taxonomy): Eukaryota > Metazoa > Arthropoda > Insecta > Hymenoptera > Formicidae > Monomorium > Monomorium pharaonis. Next base: position 11,210,241 of record NC_050469.1, on the reverse strand, counting down.
AAGAAAACAATTCTATATTTTTTAAATCTTTTTTTTGTCACATATTACTTTTTCGTAATTACATTACAATTTACTGGCCGCATAATTGTAAACCATCATTATATAGCAAATGGATTAGTATTCTCATTACATTCTCATTACATTTTAAATTACAAACTTGAAAGCAAATTATGCACGTACTATGAAAGAAAGGCGGTAGAAGTTAAAAGATGAAGGCGATATGTGCGCGCCATTGTTCCCATGCACGTGTCAGTTTTGAAAATCACGCAAAACAGCAGGTGGATTAATTCCATTTTGCAAAACTTAATTACACAACGTGTGCAATGCACACATCTAAGGATCGTGTCGCAAGCGAATACGGGTGGCATAGGGGCCCTGCAATGAATATCGCAAAATCAGGCGATTTTGCGCCGAGCACCCGAACCGCCGGCGGTGCTTCTTGCACGCACCATGTGGTGCTTAAACGACGGTTTACTCGAGAGCAACCACCTCTCCCTATATAAGTATATTTTTCCAACAACCCTCTCTAGTACGTGCAGCCTATACTTACATAGGTGCGCGCAAATTGTTAATTACCGACCATTAGCCTATTACAGGCGCGTTCGATTTAATTATCTTGAGACTAATTTTATTGCTCTCTCGTTAGCATGCCGCGGTCGTACGGGGTTGGCCCTTTTTCACTGTGGACCCGACCACGTACGTGCATATTACGCACGTGACGCGTGGAAGCGCGCCGTACACTCGCTAATTTATGTTACTGCAAAACATAAAATTTCATTGCATTGCTCCATGCCGTTAGAATCTTTTTTACGTTAAATTTTCGACACAGCGCGCGCCATGCGTAATTATTTCCTTTTATTCCTGAGAGTTAACGTGGGCCAGAAAAGCTCGACCTAGAATTTTTCACATCTCTCAATTTCTCTCAACTATGCAAGTCCAGTTTATCCATATTCAGTATTATAACACACACACACACACACACACAGAGATATATATATAAAATGTAAATACATTTGACTTTTAATTAAATCTTGTACTTTTTCCCCGCAATTTAGTCGAACATTTTTTGGATCGAGCTCGACGAGCGCGCATTCATCTATTTGCATTTGTAGTGGCGCATACGAACATATAGCCGTTTCACTGTAATTAAGTGCCAATCTTGAAATGGGTTTGCAATCAGGTATATTCATATAGGTTTCGCGGGCAATTGTCAATGCTCGTAAACTACCTGCTAAATTTGTTTACGCCAGTCACAAATTATTTATTGCCAATGTTAGTTACTTTATCAAGCTCGACAGAATCGCTAACCCAAATACAGAGCATATATTCTGACAAATAATGACACTGGCACGAGCCAAAAACGAACTAAAATGCGCATGTACAAATTATTAAATTTGTTCAAATTGACGCTTATCGGCTGAATAATAAATATCCGTTTCTGTTACTGGCAATACTATTGAAACAATAGCAATTATTTGAACGACGATACGCGAGTATAATTTAATTACTGCATTCGCCGGAATTAAAACAATTTTTTAACAAACATGTGATAATTAAAAAGAACAACATGAATACGGACGCTTTTTAGAATATATATCAATAAAACGCATGATATATTAAAACAAATATAATGCACACATTTTATTAAAATTAAAATGAAAAACAATTTTTTAGGGAAATTTGAAATTGATTTTTGTCTACAGAAATACTGAAAGTTTAAATTATAAATAACTGATAATATTAAAACAAAGCTTAAATACAACATCCAAAATTATATAAATAAAAAATTATAAAATTTAATAAAATTGTATTTCTTAGTTATTTTTTAACAGATTTATTGAAATTTTTAAAGAGCACTGCATTGCTTAAATTATATTTGTACATAAATAATTACATTTAATTTTTCGTAAATTTAGTTCGTGTTGATTAAAGAATTTGAATATATTTTATTCGGAATTTACAGCACAGATTAATGTAAAATGTATATACAAGATAGAATAAAAATATAGATACAAATTTTCACTATACTCTCTACTTTCTTAAGTCGAAAATATGAATAAAATTACCCAAAGAATGTAAATGAAATTATTCATTCCTCATGGACACACTGCAAATCCTGTGCCTAAGCGCAGATACGACCATCCTGGTAGAATACCACGGCTGGTTTCGGCTCCATTTCAAGCATTGTTATTCAGTCTACGTTTGCGCCTATGTAAATGTTGGTTAAGCCCACGCAGGCTGGCAGAGTCCCTCAAGCTCGTCCTATATCATGACTGTGTGTGGGAGACTATAATCCCACTGCCTACCAGTAGTTTCCTCCTTGCTCATGCCAACGTTTAAGACGATATCTCCCGAAGATTTCACTGTCCATCTTCTTTGAAAATTTATCCGCATAGGCTATGCAGTAGTGCAGAATTAAGTTTAATGTATAATGTATTTCGATAATTTCTGCTGGTACTAACAAAATAACATTAATCACGATTTAATTAGAGGAAGGTCACCATCAATACTGATATACTACTTTATTTTTTGATAGTAAATTTCTTAAATAAAAATAAAACGTAAATAGTTACTTAGAAAGTGTTTTAAGGTGATATAGCGGTTTTTATAATACTGTTTTGTATTTTATAATAATGAATGTTTTTGCAATTTAATTACAAATTAACATTTGAGAAACTGGACCTCAAAACTGACATAGTAGGCCACATTTTCCTTTTTTTCTTCAATAAGTCATTAGTACTAAATATTTACCAGTTAATGTATATGAGGACTCCTTTTACTTAGATATAAATCAGACAAAGAACAATGTCTTTTAATCGACATCAACTGACAGAACTAAACTCGACTAAAAGATATTTTCCTTTGTTTTATATTACCACTGGCAACAATGAATTTTACATTTGATATGAATCATTTGTATATTGATTTGCAAGATGTAATATGTAACATGTAACATAACTGTATATAAAATTTAGATTAGATTTAGATTCGTTTTTAGTAATAGATTTTATGTGGAAAAAAGTCATTAATGTATGAAACATTTAGATAAATATTTTTTTAATTGTAATATTTAAGCAAATCATATTTTTGTATTAATATAATGCAATGTTCAATTTTCGAGAAATAAAAGGGTGTCATTTTAGGAGACCCAGGATTAGCGACCTTCCTGTAATAATAATGACATTGCGATTTGAATCTCGGTTCAAAATTAGTGTTTCTGAAATAAAGTAATTAAAATTCATAATATCAATTAAATTTTAGAGAATGTGCTTATTTTTCCAACTATTCAACGACGTCTTTCTGTTTAACTGATTTTTTTAATCTAAAGAAGTTTCTTTTGATATATAAAAAAGACTCTTACGCTTGAACGTTTTTTTTTTTTTTCGAGACAGAAAAATCAACCATGCTTTGTTGATGCTGTCTCCGCTAAGGATATCCTCAGAAGAAAGCGCATTTAAGAACGAATGTAAATGGTGCAGCTGCGTGTACTAATTAATTAATTAATTAAAATGTAGAGAAGGACATACATCAAATAAGATGGAAGTTAAAAGGGCAGAGGGACAGTGTAAAACAAAGTCACGATTGTCCGTAACAGCGATGAAAAGAGCGAGATAAACTGTAACTGCGAAGTATTCTCAGGACACTTAGCATAATGGCAAAATTACGAAGGGAATATGTGACCTTTGTTAGAGAAAGAGATAGAGAGAGAGAGAGAGAGAGAGAGAGAGAGAGAGAGAGAGAGAGAGTTGGATAAAGTCAAGCGAAAAAAAATCAAGGATGTACTTAACATCTACGAAACTTCTTTCCTTCCTTCTCTCTTTCTCTCTTTTACTTTCTCGCACACTTTTCTGTCTCGTGATCTCTGCGGTGCATCATTCAGCAAGTATACATGAAAAACACGCCGTTCCACTCGGCGCAGTCGCGTTAATTTAAGAGCGAATTTTATTTTCCGCGTCCCCGCTGTTGAAGTGTAGGTCCTAACTTAGTGGAAAGTGGTACGGGTTAAAAAATGAAATCTCGGACTCCAGAGTTTTAAATCTTCTTTGGTAACCTGGCACTGCACTGTACGCAGGCAGATAAAAGAGTACGGCAAACAAACAAAAGCGCTTCTTTTACGGCGATAAACTTTCTAATCGTGATATAAAGAAATATTCCGTTACAAAATTGGTGATGAAAATCATTTCTTTATATGTAAATTATCAAGAAATAACAAACGATTATTCATATTTGACTAAAAGTTATCGGTAAAAAAAAACGGCAAAAATAAGTAATACATTTTAAAAAAGCAAAAAATAAATTAATATAACATGCATACGATATTATAATATTTATCAGAGAAATGTATTATTATTGAAAATAATTCAATTATTTTACTCATTATTCTTCTCTTTCGGTAACGAGATAATCATTTATCCCACATCAATCGTTCATTATCGCGTCGGCACTATCTGGAGAGGATCGTACGTCCCTCAGAGTGATTCGACCGGACGATCGAGATTAATTCGGTTAATTAATCGCCGAAGAAACCGTTGCGAAATGAAAAGCGTCCATTATTCGCGACAAGATCGGTGACCGGACGAGGGTGCCGCGCGGAGCACTCTCCAAACCCCTTCCAGTCCACAATGGCCAGAGCTTCATTCATCTCAGGAAATCCCCCTGAAGTGGCCTTCTTTAAATTGAAACTCAAATACACACCCTTAAAGAGCGAGCGAAAGAACCCTTGAGGCGCCGTTGAGCCCATTCGGGACGGTTATTTTTCACGCCGGGTGGTCGGGAAAGACTCGTCGACACCACTGCGTGGGTGTGAGTGGCTGCCGCTATACGTTCGATAAGGCGAGATAACTGTTACGGGAAATCAATTCTGTTCGTCGTTAATCGCAATAAATGCGCGCGTTGCGCGGTTAATCGTGCCCTCGGTGGTTTGTCACGCGGGGCAACGGTACAGAATTGTTTGCCTGGCTACAGAGTTGGAAATGCGTAATTACAATATACTGTAAATCGTATCCAAGATAGAATTCGAGCAGATTTTAATTGTTTATTATGATCCGATGGCGGACGCGGGGGGCGCCGTCGCTTTCAGCGATATTGCGAGCGATTTACGAAATGAGGAATTACTTCTTTATGGAATCGCAATATCTGAAACTGGAGCTTTCCGCTTTACGGGACAGGTTTATTACTATTGTTATTTATTACGACACGAGCGGATCATGCGCGGCATTTTTACTGACTTGTTCATATTGTTATTACCACCACAAGTATTACGTTCAATGTTGCGGACGGAAAGCGCCCGCCGGCGTCGCGGCGCTCGCCACTCGCGCGCTCGTGATCCTCTTTCGTCCTATTACCCCTGATGCCTATTTATACGAAAACCCGCGCGGCCGAGGCCCCGGGCGTAATTAGGATATACCTCCCGGAAGACGTTCCACCTCTACGGCGCAAGCCGTGAAAAATACGCGGCGCTTCGCCGGCGATGTTTCGTCGACCCGTATCCCGACCGCGGACAAAATTTTGTCACCTTAAGTGAGTTATATTTCACGTCCCCCGTGTTTTTCCCTTGCTTTCCCTTATTTATTGTCTCACGTATCGTTACGCCTTTATTTATTTCACCATAATGCTGGGAAACGGATGCATACGCTAGAGCCCCACGGTAACTTTCCAACCGCGCGATTATGCGCGTGTGTATACCTATACATGTGTGTGTAGTCCGCGGTAGTGGACGTGCATAATCTGAAATTCAAATCGAGATCGACCGTCCGATCCGGGAGATGCTGTCCTTCTGATTTTTTACGACTCCCGCATTCGTTCGGCGCACTCGTTCGTACGCCGCTTCTAGCGTTGCTCCAGCAGACTCTAGCTGCTCCCGAATCCGTTTATCGCGTTTAAGTCTCGCGCTTCGAGAGAGATACTCCTGCATGCGTCTCCGCTGCATCCCCGCCTTTAACGTTCATTATGCCTTGATTGCACGGTAGACGCGATGAAGCGTGTGATCAACCACGCGATGAGATTACTCGTCGGATTATGCGAATGCGACAGCGCGCGGCAATATGCGTGCATTAATAATGTTTTGCAGAATAAACGCTACCCCTCCCCTCCCGATAACGATGTAACACGCGAATAATATTCCGCGGCACTCCCATGATTGACAATGTGCTTTGTTGATGCACACGTAAAAATTGGCTCTCCGTTCGACGAGTTGCTGAAAAGAGTCCCTTTTGAGGGTTAAATATTAATTTGCGAGGAATCAATGAGTATGTTTCATAGCACAGCGAAACTCGTTTTTTTTATTGCTTTTATATTACGATTTTTTCCTCTCGTCTTTCGCGTTATAGTTAAAAGAATGTTAATCTCAAATGTACAACTATTACTTCATTATAAACATAAAAAATTTAAAATCTTTGAAAATTTGATCATTTTGAATAGACATAATTGTTCATATAATGAAATTTTGCATGGTTTTATCAAGAAAAAAATATATACGTTTTTATCTTTATTAAAAAATAATTTTTATTAAATTGAAAGGATAAAATATCGGACAGGAAATTCCAATTTTTTTCAAATCAAGAATTAGAATTTTTTAAGATTATTGTTATTAAAACAATCATATTATACTGTTTAGATGAGATTATCATAATATTGAAATAAAAATGTAACATTTTCCTGAAATTTGAGATTATCAAATTTCTTAAAGAAGATTCTATATTTTTGCTTACGTACACAAAGATTTTTTTGAATATCTTTTCTTTATGTTTGAATTTGCTTATTTAATTGATTTTATTCAAACATAATGTTATACGAACATTATCTTTATTGACTGAAAAAAGTATTATTTTATTGAAACAGTGTTATTAATAAATAATCGAATAAGAAATGTTTGTTTCTTCAAACAAACAGCTTTATTCAATTGCATTGTATGATTGTAATGAAAGCATGTGCATTCTTTTTAAATCTTACAAACTTGCAACAAGGCAAGGTATTTTTTCTTCGTACCCGTCGCACCGAAGTTCACTCACGGAAGTTATAACAATTTCAAGACGGCGGGTTCCCCGATAGCGGAACGCGGCATCGAGCTTTATCCCATCCGTCGCGGAAATGTAATTTCCACGCTACACGGATGTAGGCCGAGGCGTGCTTAATTCTCTTTACATTACAGTGAATTATTTCGAACGTGTTCTGCTGTGCCGACGCCACAATAGGACGCGGACGGAATCTCCTTTGGGAGAATTATTGTCGCGACCGCGTGGAAGCGTGCGGTCGGCGGCGCGATGACAAAGAGCGCCGCCCGTTTTTCCGCTCGGCGTGACAACGCGTCGCCTAGGCGTGTAATCTCTCAAGTATTGTTCGCATCTTCCGTCGATTTATCCAGCTGCTAAGGTGGAAAGGTGCGCGCACGCCACCCCGTTGTCGTTCGTTTTGTCGTGCCCGGGGCGGGGGCGGAAAGGGGAGGGTGAGAGGACGCATGAGGAACGAAAACACATCTGCCAGTTTTTAGCGCCGGCACCATATATCATAAATGCGAGTAAAACGTTAAGGGCGCGAGAGGGTCACCGGTCTGGACCATCTATCTTATACTTTAACTTGGGATCGTCCGATACCGTATAGGGTGTCTCGTGATACGCGACGGTCCACGTATACAGCAGATTGAGGGAGATGGTGGAGGGAAGCAGCCGAAGGGAAGAGGAAAGTGCAAAACGACGGGCGAAGTTTCCTACGGACACACGTACGTTCTCCGGATTGGAGGACATTACCTTTGTTTTTGAGTTATCGGGCACGTTTTACGAAAGTTGGCGAGCAAACCGACAGGAAACTTGACGACCTTTTGACTGTTCATAGACACCCACGGTCGAGCACGAATTAAATCGAATAGTCAATTGTTTTCCCGCGCTCCGCGTGTTGATTAACATCAGCGCACCCGCGATAAAACAATAGCGACTATATTATTGTGTGCAATAACCGGTCACTTTGGGATAAATCGAAATGCGAAATTACTGACGGATGCCCGAAAAGTTTTCCGACCGTTGTAAAATAGTTGTAAAAATTTGTCGCGCAGGGTATTAAAAAATATTTTTTGCATAATTAAATTACTTTTGCACGTGCAAATGCGGAGCGTGTCGTCTGTTTGAATTTTTTTTCCATTAATTCTACGGATGACCGGTCCGGGGAGGAACTTGGTTCAAGTATATGTGTACAAACGAGCGAACGTATGTGTAAAAATTCAGGTAAGCGAGCACACGTATTTGCGGCGCGCGCGCACGTGTGCTGCAACATTGGATACACAGATACCGCATGTTCCAATATTAAAGCCGCACCGTAACGCAATAATGTCTCGACAACGCTGATCCAAGGTGGGAGCAGTTTTTCTTGGTTACGTCGACGCGAAGGTGTTCCATCCACCCCGCATGCGAAGCGTCGGTTCGCGCAGGTTTTGTCCCCCGACGACGACGAATCATCTGGAGATAAACGACTGTACGCCGTCGATTTTGGCAGATCATCCGGAAATTCGTTTTCGCCGAGAAAATGTTAAGCGATTCATCATAAAGTTACGCATGCCGACCATTCCTCGCGACGAGATTAATAATATTAAAATAATAAATCCCCAAAACTAATGCTAAAAAAATAATCTTTAGAGAAGAAGATTAGTAAAGGGAGAGAGATTTTTCTCGTTTAATTGTTATTATAATGATTAAACATTGATTACTCTTGCTCTGGAGAAATCAGGTCAAGAAGATTGTCGAATAAAAAATCAATTGACTGTTTTTGTTGATGCATCAAATGTATATTGTGTGTACTATATTGCCGCATTACATAGTAAAAAAGAACGTTCTTGATTTGAGGATACCTTTGTTTTCAAAATATTATCTTTATGTTTGAAATTAAATACTGAAATGAGATTATGCATAAATACATACTTGAATTGAAGGAATTTAATCAAGTTGAAAAATTTAGTCGAATTGACAACTTTTTTTTCTCAGGGTACATGAAGAATTTTGTGTAGTTTCAAGAAAAATATATTCTCGTTTGTCAAGAGGAAAAAAATATCGAATAGAAAATAATAATAGCAATTTAACATTATTATTGTCAAAACAAGAATATTCTTTTTTTTTATACAATTAGATAAATGATGAGTATCAAATGAGCAACGGCAAATGCATGCAAGGGTATCGCGTTTTTCTAGAAAAAATCATGAATGACCGACACCGATATATATCGTGATTCTTCGCTTCTGCCCATGTCCAGACGGAAATTTTAATTTCTGTAACACGCGTCCGCGAGAGCGGAAAACGAATGGATGGCGAATTAATCCAGCCGTGAACGCGCGGCGCGGATGAAAGGGCCCCGACGCGCATTGGTAAATTAAGAGCTTCTCGTCGAGGATCGCGCGGAATCCTCGACATTTACATTTTATGATATTTGTCGAGTCCTCGACCCTGCTTTGGCCTTTCGCGCGTGCGAGAGGAACGGAGGGGCGAGGGAGAAGATAAGAAGGAAGCGGAGGAGAGCGTACGGGAGCCTTAAGCCAAACCATCCCTCCGTTCCCACACAAATATTCTTACCGGGACGTTTCCTCCCTCTCCATCTCTCTGACATTTCGCTGTATATTATCCGTGTGATATATGTGCCGTGAAAAAAAGTTACGAGATGCTCATTACCGAGATAAAAACCCGGCGATGCGCATTCTCAAAATCCGCCCGTGTTTCA